>NC_048897.1:14759042-14869494 GCF_011077185.1 Oxyura jamaicensis | reverse complement strand
TTTTTTTTTTTTTTTTTTTTTTTTTTTTTTTTTTTTTTCCTGCATTCCAGGCAGCAAAACACGGCGCTGATCAGGTTGCTAGTCACTTTCCCAGCTGCTGCTGTAATTAATTTAGGTGTGGCGATCACAGATCCGAGGGAGAAGGACGAGGCTGATTTCGCCCGCCTCCCCTTCCCTGGCGCAGCCCCCAGCGCAGGTAAGCCGTGCTCCAACTCTTTGTAACCGAACAAAAGAGGGAGCGGGCGCCTGACGTCAGGGAGCAGCATCCCCACGGGGGAGCGGCCGGCTGCTGGGCTGACCCCCCCCTCCGCCCCAAACCGACCCCCTGGGCTGGGGCGGAGGGTTCGGGTTAGGGTTAGGCTGGGTTAGGGGGCGGCGCCCGCAGAGGCTGTCCCGCAGCATTGCAGGACCGCGGGCTGGGGGCGGCGCTCGGCAATGGCCGACACCAAACTTGTGCAGACCCCAAAACAGCCACCAAAGTAAGTTCAGCGGGCGGCAGAGGTGCTGGGCTCGCTTTTACCGTCAGCGGAACCCGGCGGTGCCGTCGCGGTGCTGTGCGACCCGGCAACCGGGCGGGAGGAGGAGGAGGAGGAGGAGGAAGGGCACAGGGGCGGTCAGCGGAGGGCCCTCTCCCGACGGGGCGCAGCGTCCGGGGGGCGAGCCGTCAACCCCCTCTCCCCGCCCCCCTCCCGGGCGAGCTGTCAGCGCCGCCGGCTCCTCCTCGCCCCCGCTCCCCTCCTCGCCAGCGTCAGCACGGAGCCTTTGGGGCGGTTTCAGCTAAAACAAACAAACCCGCCAAGATTCACCGGCGAGAGACGCGCCGTCGGCCCGCAGCTTTAGGAAGGGGGGCCGAGGGGGCTGCAGCCCCTCTGCGGCCCGATACGGCCCGATTCGCCCTCCCCCCCCCGTGGGCGCCCACACGGGATGGGGGCCCGGCGGGGTGGGGGAGCCCCCCCTCGGGGCTGCGGCAGAGCGGTGCTGGCCCCTCATCTGTGGGGCTGGGGGAGGGAGACGTTGTCGGTGCCGATTGTTAACCCAAATAATAATAATAATAAAAAAAATCGTTACAGCTGGGCGCTGGCTGAATATGGCAATTACTATTATTGCCAATCACGATTACGAATAATTATCCTGAAAGCACGAAAGGCTCAGCTGCCAAGGTGTTTTGAATAATCGTTCCGAAATGAGCAGCGAGATGTTAGGTTCACTCACAGGGACGACTGCAAACTTTCAGGTGTAGGAGTCTCTAACAGAGATCCTACCCCCAGCAGGCTCTGATTTACTTGCCAGGTTTCACTTTGTCATCTCTTGCAGGTTCAGTGGAGTTTTGATCCCATAGAAGCCTGCATGGGGCTCTCCTGCTGCACCCATCCTGCCCTCCTCCACTGAGACCCATGACCGCATCAGGTGGCTGGCACCTTCCCAAGATGCTGTGCTCGGGTCCCTCCATCTTAAACAGAAATGCAGCAAGCAGGTTACCTCCTAATGTGGTAAGGGGAGTGAAGCCCTGCTCGCTCTGGGTGCACAGGCCTCTCCTTTCGGGTATTTGAAGTGATGTGCAACTAGGAGGAGGTCACAGGTGACTGACAAGTTCAACCTACTTAGCTCAATTATCCAAGTTTCATTTCCAAATTGTGTTCAATTTGATCTTCCTGCCTCCCTCCAAATTATCTTAGAGGGGAAAAAAATCAAACGAAAGCAGACAATTTAAGCCAAATCCTGTATACCATTATTTATATGCAAAATCATTTTTGTGATATATACTCCTATTAATGGTTATTGGATGCCGGATCCTTCCAAGTGGATTTACAAACCTAGCCATCAAATTATTTCAAAGGCAAGCCTATTAGGGACAAAAAATAATTATGAACTTTCAGAAGCTTTGTAAAAATAACTTTCTGCATGTTGTCTCTTTAAATTTTACTTAAGTTTTGTTTTTAATTTAAGCCTGGAGGCACAGTAGAGAGAGATGCAGAGTCTAATAAGGAGTTTAGAAAATAATGTGCTGTAATCCAGTGCTGAGCTATTTCCCCATAAAATATGGATAAGGAATCAATTCATAAGCACAAATATCTACTACGACTGAGTTTTAACATAACGTTTCACATGAACATTCTTACATGCATTATTAAGGAGATAACAAAAGTGCTTCAAATCAAGCCCCATACAGTCACATCTGGAAATGCTCTTTTCTGCCTAATTTTCATTTTTTTTTCCTCTGAAAAAATGTTAGAAGAAAAACTAGTCTGTCCCCTTGTATATTAACTGTTACCATCAGCTTTTAATCAGCAACATGTATAGTTAGATTTACAGAATCTATTCCATGTTGCCTCTTTTAGTGAACAGTAAAATGAAGATAGTATCTTTATTCATTTATAGAACCTTATGTTAAAACTAAAACCACACACAAATAGCATATACATTGCTTTATGCATATAGACAGGCATGCAGATACATAGACACAACACACATATATGTGGAAACAAGTCATGACCATGAGTTGGAAAACATAATAAAAAGTATCTGTGCATTTCACCAGATCCGAAGTCAGACATCATCAGATAAGAAGTGGTCTAGGGAAAATTAGTTTAAGATAAGACACAGCTAATTTCTGAAGGTACTGGAGCTTCAGCAGGCTTGCCTGTACAATATGTAATTGCTGTCGGTTTTAAAGAAAGCTCCTTAGGCTTTTGAGTCAAATAAAACATTGCCTTTAAGTCATGAAGGGTTAATAAACTTGCCACAAGTTGCAAGCAGTTGAAACAGTTGTTGGGTTTTGTTGTTTGTTTTGTTTGCTTGTTAACGTAGAATGTAATGGAATTATGTTCTGAGGACAAAGATAAAAGACATCTCTAAGATCTGTTTTGCGTTTATTTATTTATTTATTTTTGTGTTTATCCTTAGAATGGAAAGGCAAACAAAGTATTTTCCAGAAGAAAACACTAAGGATTTTTTAGGAAAAAAAGAAGCCAAACCACCATCACTGTTGTTTTTTAAATACTCTGGAGTTTTCTGAATGACTCTGATGTACTCACATCCGTATCACAACTATTTTCTTTTTACTATTGTAAGTGGATATTCAAGCTAAATTGATGCTTTATGTATATCCTGTCTCAATTTGTAATACTCTATTCTCTGTAAGGAGATAATTTGAAAAAAAAATACAAAAAAGAAGTGATACCACTAACAACAATTTACTTACATTCACAAACCTTGAAATTGATGCATCTCCTATCAATCATAGTCAGAAGCCACAGTAAAACACATCCAACATTTGTATATCAAAAGTAGGACTAAAAAAACACCCTGTTTTGTTCAATTTAAATGTCCTTCAACATGTTGTCATTTTATATGCTGGTATCACTGGGTGATTCTTACTATGGGTTAGCTTTCTTCTGCCAAACGTATGCATGACAGTAACCTTGCAAAATTAAAGTGCATGCCATTATACTGCACAGATGTTTGTTCTCACTCAGTTACTGACAATGAAATACTTATTAAATAATAATAAGGAGATATTGACTTCTCTATCCTGTCGATATGAAGATCTGTTGATCTGTGAGGTTAATATTGATGAGGCAGAGTGAGGTAAATGTTTCATCAGGAAAGCAAGTAAGTCCCAATTCCAGCATAAAAAAGCCAAACTTTGTACATACGTATAAATTAATCCTTTTTGCATTTATTGGGTAGATGAACACCAGTTCAACCTGTCAGCTAATGCTGCAGTAAATCCTTGACACTACGTTCAGGAAATGTATTCCAAAATATGTCTATCATGAGTATTTCAAACTAAGCTCAAATGATGCCAGGCACTTAGGGTCTTTAGTCATGCTGCATGCTCTGTTATGAATGGCACGTTTCCTCTAAGTATTACTGGATGGCTCCACATGCACCATCAATATTTTTCATGTTAAGGAGATTTCTGTTTGAGCTGGCAAAAGGTAATTTTATTTTTTAATGGGATGAGCTCTCTGTCAAAATATTATTTTTATTTGTTGTCGCATCAAAACATCTGTGAAAGTTCCCTCTCTTTACCCTCTGCCACAGAAGACAATACTGTACATGCTTTGAACAATACAAAGAGCCATTTAACTTGATGGGTCTGGCAGAACAGCTACTTTTTTGTTCATTGTTATCTTTAGATTTTCCTTCTTTCTTTTTAAGGGAAGCTCAGAGCTGCTTTTTTTTTGAAGACTATTCCATCAGTCAGGTAGGTCTCGTACTTTGACAGCATTATTTAAAGGTATTATTTTTAATGTATAACACTTCCACATGTAACAATCTGTGTAACTTGCTTCTGGCTCCTGTATAGAAATGAAAAAGACATGACCCTAACATGCAAGACAATAAGTCAATACAGTTTGGGGTAAAAGTGCCAAAAGATTCAATTGTCAATTTTTCACTTTTTTTATTAATTAAAGTCTTGATGCTGAGATTCGATTTGCAGGTGCAAAGGACACATGCAAAGCAGCTCTCCCGGTAGTGTGACTGCTTGCAAAGCAAGAGCTTAGTCACTCTGATCCTTGTGTATGGCAATGACCTAAAAATCCAAGTATCACTTCAGCTGCTCCTGTGAGCTATCTCCATCTGGTTTACGGGGTGGAAGAGCCTTTTTCACAGCATCCTCCCTCTTGCCTGTCTGTAGCACAAATGTGTCCCATCAGGGAAAGCAAGGGTAGCACACAGTGCTTTCTCTGCATTAGCAGGACATTTTGTTGCTGGGACAGTGCAGGGAAAATTATTGCTGTTTGTGCTGCTCCTGCTCTGGAGGTGCTAGGATGGCAAACCAGTGCTCCTTCTAGGTATCACTTAGGGGGTCTAATACTTTCGTTTGAGAAAGATAATAAAAACATGGATTCTTTTTTTGCCCTCATGCTTTTTTGTCCTTCTCATGCCCTCCTCCCCTCTGTGTGTTCAGCAGAACATTGTTGCTGTTTGTTTGTTTGTTTTGCGCCTAAGGCCACGATACTGTTATTATTATTATTATTATTATTATTCCTGTGTTCACCCAAAGCCATGTTAAAACCAGTGCGGTTTGGTGTTTTTTTGTTCTGCAATGCTGGCTATTTCTGATTTTTAATATTTTTGCCCTTCTAAATCTCAAAAAACTTTCTCCTACAATCATCTGAAGTATTTCTCAATTTCTGCTTAACAGTAGTCAGATGGCAGAGTGTCTGTGGACTGTTTTTGGTTCATGGGTAATTCATGTTCTACGATTTGGCTGGCTGCTCTTAAACATTTTCCTTCTAATGCACATCAGCTATTCCTTGTAATACAATCACATGAAAACTTTTAATTCACACTGAGATATTCATAAAGTTCTCTAACATTTTCAAAATGCATTTTGCCAGTTTGGCGGCACACATTCTGTTAACCTCAAGACTCTGGGGCAAGGCTTCATGTGTACAGATATAACTAGATAGACCATGGACTTGTGTTCCAAATCATCTTTTTGTGTATTTATCTGAATGTATTCATGTGAAACAGCATTAGATTCTCAAATCTTGGGCATGAAAAAGGAGCCAAGAAATATGTTAAATGCCTTTGCTAGTAATTACACTTGAGAAATATGATCATATGCCTCCACTTTGGTGCACGTCCTTGCAAGTGCAAGGTATATTCTCCATGAAGTTCACATTAAGATACCAATCTTATTTTTCAATGCAGTTTCAAGGCTGGAGTCCTTACCTGTGTTTCCTATATGGCAATAAGCATATTGATGGAACAATTGTTCTGCTAGTGGATTAAGCTGAATAAGAGAAAAAAAAAAACAGTAATAACTAGGGGGCTCTCATGTCTAGTTGTACACTGCACAAAATAGATTGCAAGTGAAAGAAAAGGCAGCAAACTGTGTAAACTGAGTACAGATAATTCCCATGCTGTGAAAACCCTTCTACCTTAAGAACACTAGCAATGAAAAGGTTACAAGAAAAGGGGTAATAAAAATATCAAGAGAAACAAAATAGAAATAGGTTTCTTTGCAAGTAGAGAAGCCACTTTCTAATATGGTGGCCTTACACACAAGTACATTTGTCTTCCAGACCCTCTGCTGTTGATTAGAATTCTGATGCCACTGGAGGGGTTACAATTTTCTTGAGTTTCTGGATCTCAATTGCGCTGTCAAGGGGTCATTCTTTCTGGTAATAAGGTAGCTAGTGGCCCCTGGGAGAGAAGGAAAACAATTGACTCTTGAAAGCAGAAACATATACTGAAGTCTAGAGTAGATTTCTGGCAGTGGACCAAGTCTTTTCTCATAGCATTTGTCATTGTAGCAATGAAAAAATTGTGGGAGTTCTACAGGCGGCCAAAAAAGGAAAACAGAACACAACAACAACAAAAAAAGAACTAGATGTAATTTATTTTGGAATTATATTTAAGAGCAGGTTGTTTTTTGTTTGTCACACTGTTGGTTCACTTGTTAGAGATGTGGATCCCATTAGATAGAAATATGTTGCTTATTTTAAAGCAAATGATTATCAAATGACTACACTTCAAAACATTTTTTGCTTTAATTTGAAGTGAAGTCATTTGAGTTTGAAACATATGCCTTTGCTAAATGCAGAATATTGTGTTGCCAAAAACAGACAACTTCATTTTGAGTCCACTGCTTGCGAGCATTGTTGATCCTGGACGTCACTGACAATATGAATCTTGGAAATAAGTCTTTAAAGAGGTCAGTAGTAAAGTTTCTCTTATTACCACTAGGATTTAATTTCTTTTTCCTTCTCCCCCCCAGCCTTTTTTTTTTCTTTTTTTTTTTTTTTTTAAAATAAATAATAAAAAAATTCCATCAGGTCAAAATGGTCTCACCACGGAATCATACTCAACTAGAACAAATGCTATATTGCATTTGATTGGCTTTGGAAGTGTTATTCCACTTTGAACATTGTACTAGAGGATAAAGCTCACTTCTGAAAAAATAATTTCCACTTCTTTCTAAAAACTGGTAGAATTATTTCACAGGCTATATTACCAGGCTTTTATTCTTTTTTTTTTTTTTTTTTTTTTTGGGGGGGGGGGGGGGCGGGCTGTTGTAGTATAATCATATGTAAAGCATTGATGCATGTGTGTGTATGTATAACACCACACAAACACATCACTGGCATTATATGTAATTTGACATATGATTTGTATTATACTTGCAAGATTTTAAAGTGGATTTCAAATTTATTATGCGTTCTAGCACTGCAGCAGATATACGCAGATTCATCCCATCCTTTAATTGAAGTATCCAATATGGGATTTTAGCAGTTTGAGGCTTGCTCTGTTGTCAATGGAAAAGGCAGGCACACCTGGAAACACACTTCTCTGAAGGTACATGTCTTTCTTCACTGACTATAGAACAAGCCTAGAGCAAATACACTCCTATTTAGAATAAATGACTGGCATGGACTACAAGAAAACCCGGCAGGAATGTGCAGACAAATTGCTGTACCTGCTCCCATCACCTATAGGTTCTGGGCTGAAAAAAAAGATCTGAAAAAGGCTGAAAAAAAAGTTTGGGATCTAAATCAACTCATATAGATAATTGCTTGTGAAGTTTTACTCAGAAGAAAACCAAAAGAAACATGGGCTCAATCTGTTTAATTTTAGCTGTTGAAAAGTTGGACATCCAGTCTATACTAGTTGTCCCCTTTTACACCAAATTCTACTCATTTAACTCATTTGTCTTAGAATTACATGAATTATGCTGAGGAGGATGATCCTGAGACAACAGTGAGTGATAAAATGATAGGTGGAGGCACATTAATTACAGAACAAATTTAGATACCTAAGTTAGGAGAGGTGACCTTTGGATTAGGGTTTTAGGTGCCTGGGACAACTTTTAGAGAGCTAAAGCAAAGTGAGACAAAATCAATTTTTTGCTAGCGGATTTTTGCAAAAACATGCAGAGAAAGAGGCATTTGCAGACTTAGGGGAAAAAAAAATAGTTCTACTGTTTCCTGGCAAAATCCTGACAACCTCCTGCCTTGTTGCATTAGGTAAAATGGGAAGGACAAAGAACATCTCGAAGAAGCCCTGATCTCACACCACATACAGTATTGTGCAATACTGTATATACAGGCTGCGGAAGGAAGAAAGAAAGGTGCTACTCCTTATGTAGTGTTAGGAAGGCTGGCTATAAAAATGACTTTTCCTCATGCCTATATGTGGGCACAGGGAAATCGGAAATAGATATTTTCACTTAAAATCCCAACTCTCTCTCTCTCTGTAACACACACATGAACACAAAATAGCTGTAGTTTTGCATATACATTTCAATGTCCAAGAGCATGTCAGTTTTATCTTGTTTATCTCTTGCTCCAGACAGCTCATGGAAACTCATTTTCATACAAATATGTAGTCTCGCTTTTTATTCAACCACAAAAGCAAATTTATAAAAACCTCCAGTGTGATTAAAATAACTAACCTTCATTCACTCTGAAGGTCTTTCCTCTGTTAGTTTTTTTAGTTAACACTAATTGTAATGTCTGTTGTTATACTTCTTGTAAGGGTGAAGTTTGGTCCCAGGCAGATTCTAATTGGACTTTGTACACATTTACAATTTCATTTATAATTCAGGATCCTACAATGCACCATTTGTTTAAAGAATATGACTGTTGTTTTCAGACCTTTTAATTTAGAGCATCTGTTGTTGAAGGAGCTGAAAGTTTGTTTACTCATTAATCAAAATATTCTAAAGGTAATATTCCAAACAATATCTTGCTGTCTAGAATAATACAGTAACAGTAAACAAAAATATAGTACTGAAGTTAGCCATAAGACAAACTAACTGGTGACATGTTCTACTGCGAGCTGAAGCACCGTCAGATTGTCAAGAGGAATTAGTTCTTAAGCAAGGTATTTATAGGAACATAAGACTGGAAGGCACCACCAGGGTCACAGAATCATTGTAATAGAAGAGAATTTGTTAGAAGACATTCCCATATGATCCTATGAAAATCCCCCCCCAGCTTCTTTGAAACTCCCTGGTGGTCTGACCATGGGGTGAAATTCTATTTTGACTGTAAAGCGGCACTCAGCATTTTCTGACTGTATGATCACAAGGTACTGACCAAACACTTAAGCAATTTAATGCCTGTAGGTGCATCATTTCCCCGGACCTACATCCTAGTTCTATCTGTTGACTGACTGAGCAAAGAACAATTAATAGTCATTCCCCCTCTCTGAAAATCAAGAAATGTATCAGGAGTAAAAATCCTTCCTGGATATAGCAGCTAATTAATAAATGTCTTCTAGTAGGATAAATAAAATATAAATACAGCTGAAATACACATTCAGTGGACATAGTTTAAGAATTGAGAACAAGAGCTGCTCTGCTGTCCTTACCTCTTAAAATGAGGCTTTCAAGACTTTTGAGCAGCTGGTGACCAGATAATTCAGATATTTGCAGGCAGAATTGCACACAGAAGTGAAGAGGAATCTGCTGCAAAGGCCTGAGCAACTGCAGCCTGTGGTGATTCATCCTACCCACAAGGCAAGCAGCTGTTTTCAGCAGACTCTGCAGCTTTTGGGTGGACTCAGTGGCCTGGTATCCTTTCTCCTGCAATGCTATTAAAGTGAGTGGAATTACATACAGGATGAACTTGGCTCTTTAGGTGTGGGAGAAACCATTTCCAGTACTGACATATGGATATTAGCACTTCTTTATGCAGGGCTTACAGACAGGCTTTAGGAATGTTTACAAGGTGGGAAGGACAATGAAAAAACATGTAAAATCATTTTACCCCGATTCATCTTTGGAAGGGACTTTGCATGTGGATCTCTCTCTTTCCAGTTGGCTGCTTCTGCCAGAACCCGTTCTTCCAACTCTGAATCTCATATCCCTCCCACAGCAAGGTTCTGTCCAGTGGAGGACTGGGAAGACCATATACATTTCCTCCACATTCCCACATGCTCCTAGTCTTGGGGACTAAGGATAACACCGCTTAGTGTTAGTTCTCAGGAGTTGGTACGAAACAGGATGCCAGCAAATCCTTAATATGTGGGCTTTGCCGCAGTTCTAGGAACAAAAGCTTTTTTTTTTTTTTTTTTTTTTTTTTTTTTTTTTTTTTTTTTTTTTTTAAAATTTTTTTTTTTTTTTTTTTTTTTTTTTTTTTTTTTTTTTTTTTTCTTTTTTTTCTTTTCTTCTTCTTCTTCTCTCCTGGCAATCTAAGGATGGCAAATGCATCCCACTTGCAGAAGAATTTTAAGGAAGTCAAGCCAGTCTCTCATCAGCCACTGTGCCCATACCCAACAAGATAATACATCTCGTTAGTAATTTAAACTGAAACAATGAACTGAGTCAAGCACTGTATTTTTATACCTAGGAGACCAGCTGCCTTTCAAGGCTGCAGAATTTTAAGAGCCATAGCAGAGTTACACAGCAAGTTGAACCAACAACTTTCTTTCACAGATGCAACAGTGCACACAAGCTATTTATCGGACAGTGGCCACCAGAGGTGGCTGGAACATAAAACTGCTCCCAGAATACACCTCGTTTAAGATATTTGCTTCTTTTGCCATGGGTTCACTGCATTCCAGAAGGCTGGTATTGTGGTGAAGAAGTTTTATTCAATCTCATTTTACACTTTCACTCATTATAAATGTGGGATGTTTGCCATTTCTGTGGTGTGATATCATACACATAGAAAAATAGGGTGTGGGAAGGTCTCAACTGTTAATGATACAAAGGTACAGGGTCACTCCTCAATTAGAAGTTTTGCTTTGACATAGATGTGCAAACCATTACGCTTAACCTCACAGCAGAATTTGGCCAGACATTCTCAGAAATTTGTCACAATTAGTCTTAGTGTGTGAGGCACAGAAAACATCTGGATATATGGGAACAATTTCAGAACATTATTCTCTTCTGGCATTCATATTTTTCTGCTGCTGATTGAGTTAATGATTTTCTGCTAATACATTTTCAGATACCAGTGTTGATATACAAGTTCAGGACAGATGGGCTAACTGCTTGGTTTGAATCTTGAAAATGAAGTATCAAGATTGAAAACAACATGAAAGTGCTTAATTTTTGTATGCCTAAATATATGACCAAAAACAGGTAAGAAGGTGATCTTTCTGAAGCAGCAGTGGGGAGCTTGTGATCTGAGTGATCACCTGTGAGTTACAGCTCATAGGTTTTATGTCTAGTTTTGCAACTGACATCTGAATAAACTTTGCTACATAATTAGCCTCTTTTTACACAAATCACCTTTTAAATGACACTAATCTCTACAGTCTTTACGTGGTTACTTCCTGAAACTTAATTCATTAATGTTCATGAAATGCAATGAGACACTCAGACAAAACGTATGAGGTATGTGAAGACTATATACAGGCTGCTGTACCATAGCGATCCTACAGGGACCTTTTAAAAAAGAAACAAACTGCTGTATTTCACATACTATTTTTGTTCCTGAAACAGTCCCAAGGCCAACTGAGGTAAGAGCAAACCTCAGGTTTATTTACATTTATACACAGGCACCTACAGATAGATATGTGCACAGGAAGTCATAAGTACAATCGTGCTAACTTTCCCCATTAAGAGAGGAAGATGAAAAGGGACAGAACGGTGCTTGGCAATGCAGGAATGCTTACTCATTACTTTTATTTCCTTCCAGAACAGTTCATCAGTGCAAACACTTTACCCTTGCACTTCAAGCAAGGTCACTGAGACACTCGGTGATGTGCTGAGCAAGACCAACTCAAGCTATCATCAGTTGAGGCAGCTCTACTTTATGTGTAAAGTATGTAAAAAATGTATGTAAGTTACAGCTTCAGGGAGTCATTGCAGACTACAGAAATAGCTGACAAATGCTTTGTTGCCTTTAAACAGGTAGAACACAGAGCGTATTCAGGTAACTCTTTTTTATTTTCTTTCTCCCTACTTCCTACATTTCCTGCACTTTCCCACTACTGTCCTGATGTAGGACTTTTCCTGAAAGCAGAAAGTTTTTGAAAATACTAAAAATCTGGAAGAGAAAATTCATTAATCTAATTTTTACTAAGAATAAACAAAGCTTTGTGATGCATATGGTGTAAGTAGCAGCAAAAATGTAATATTCGCTTTACATTAAAGCTTCTCAAGCAACAGAAATAGGAAACCAGAAGAGAAACACATCTTGCAGATGGTAGCAATAGCACCCTAGTATTCCCTCTGAATGCATTTCTACATTTTCATAACCCCTTGTTCTGTCTTAATAGTCTCAAGTCTCAAGTTCTACAGCTCCTTTCGCAGAGATACTTTATATTCACTTCCAAGCTGCTTGTAGGCACTGTGAAATTTTGTTCAGCTTAATATGAAGAACCTACATGGAACCTACATCTCTTCTTTTGTATTGTTGCTTTTTTTACCTCCAGATGTTCAATTACTTATGAGAGTACTCAAGGAAACATAGGTATGTTTTATGCCAGTACTGAATCAGTTTAATTGAAAAAATAATATGTGATGTGTACAGTAAGGGAATTTAAAATGAACTCCCTAGCATATTCATGGTTAAATACAACGGTTTTGCTTTCTAATAGGATATAACACAGTGTTACTAAATGATTCCTACTAAAAAAAAAAACAATGAACTTAATACTCACATCAGAGCATTGCAGGGAGCCAGGCACACGTCACAGATTATACTGGAGAGGACAGCAGGCAGCACTGTCACCCACCAAAGCCCCATTTCCAGTCATTTTGTCCTTTCAGTGACGGTGAAGTTCTTACGCCCATGAAAATGTGCCACTAGCAAGAAAAAATTGATCTTAGGTAGTGACTTGTCATGCCTGATTGATGCTTAGGACTAGCAGGAGTTACATGGCAGTAAAATCTCTTCTATGCTAAGCACACATATGCATATATAGGCACAGTGGAAGCTTATCTCAGAGCTCCTGGAACTACTGCCACTGCCTTTGCTGTTTTGCTTACATAGCACAGAGCTGCACTGGTAAAGATACAGATAGGACAGATGTAAAATTGACAGGTGAAGTATTGTTTTCTCTAATAATATGGATCAAAATGTTAGATTTTCCTCCACATTTATCAAACAATCTTCTAGCACATATTGGCAATAGGTTCCCTCATCCTTCTAAATGGTCGTAAATAACTGTCAGGTTCACTGCATACCAGTCTTTGTGCACTGGTGTTACTGAAAGCAGGGCTACCATCAGCTGGTTTTGAACCCCTAAGATTTCAGCTTGGAGTGAAACTAAGTTCTGCTGTAGTTAAGTAGGTTCCTAAACTGCGGAAAGCTTGAGAGGTTATAGAAGGAGCATTATCAGATGCTTGAACTGTTTTTACACTTTTCCCCAAACATACCCTACTAATCCCTCAGAGAGAGTCTGGGCTAGATAGTTCTTATCTCTGGCTAAAGAAGGTTTTTTGTATGGACTTCTTTTATTCATAGTTACTGAATCAGCCTTTAGAAATTCTATAGAAAACCAACCCTAGGCACCATCTCCCAGGTAATAACAAGGCAGACAGTTAAACAATTAACACATGATTGTTTGCAGCTCAGCACATGGTTGATCTCCAAGCAGGCCTTGGTTCTTGTAAGAAGGCCTTATAGGAGGAAGGCTCCTTTTCCCCTGCAGCACTAGTAGGCAGTCTGGAAGCACAACAGGCGATTGGCTTTAAAGGTCAAGAGGAAAGCCCACCGGGGCTTTCTGTTGCTCGGCGGCTTCCAGCTGGCCATTGCTCTAAGGTAAGCACAGCCTGCTGGGGCTCAAGTGGCCAGCACTGTTCCTGTATTCTGGGATTTAGTGGGAGTACGTGTGTGCTTTTGTGTGAGTCCCATGATCTACTCTTGCCTCTATAGAGGCAGCTGGAAGTGGTGTTTCCTGGCTGGGACTTGGGTAAGCTTGTTGGGTGAGCTACTCTAGGGAGAAGCTAGAGTTGTTTTCTGGGCTAGCCTGAAGGCACACTCTTACCTGCTACAAGTGGTTCGTGTTTCTCCTGGAAATCGAGATGTGAACTGCATGAAGCTGTGCTTGGAGCAAAAGTGAGGAGCTATCTGTGTGGGACAAACCAAAAGGCTGCTCTGTTTCTTTCTTAACTTAAAAGATATTACTAGATGCTGGGAATGAACTTTTGCTTTGCTGTTGTTAGTGTGTGTGGAAATGGCTTGTTGCAGAGCATGCTGTGCTTTGTTGATGCTTTCAGCTCTTTGTTTTTCCTAAAGCTTATAGAAATAGTAAACTGAGTGGCTTGTGATTTACACCTCTAATAAAGCCTGATGGGTACTGATGCAGCTTTATTTTGTGGCTATGGTTATTCGGTGAATGTTTCCAGGTCATGAATGTTAATGCACCTTTCAAGTACACCAATGACACTTCCAAATGACACCAATGACACTTCCAAAGAACCTTTTATATTCCCAGGATGATCAGCAGACCCTTCTGTGTAAATAGACATCTAGTATAACTTTGCCATAACACATACATACAGTCTTATTTATGTTATTAAAATACTGCATCTAGCAACATGTCTGGTTTTGCTAATAGAATATCAGGTTCAATTACTGTTAATCCTTAACGTTTGCCATGCTTTTCATGCAGTGCAATAATATTATTAAACTAATAATAATAACATTTTTAATTTCTAGAATATGGACTTAGCATTTGGAGAAACTGTAAAAGCATTTTTTTCTTTCTTTTTCTTTCCCAAAGAATGTTGAAATATTGGAGAGGTGGAGCTGAAATATAAGCAATAACAGAAACTGTGCCTTATTTATTTCAGGAGCGTGGTGTGGGTTGTATACAGTGCTTTAGAAAGTACTGATATTCATACTTACAAAATTAATTCATAAATATAATATTGTATGTATTTCTAATACTTAGTTACATGGAAGATACCTGCTCTTCCATTTTGAAAGTAGAAGGGAAATAAAATGGAAAAAATGATATTGCTGATACTGGGGACAGTGGAAAGTCTTCTAGTAACTCAAGTGAGCTTTGGAATGGACTTAGTATTCTGGCAGAAGATGAAGTATTTTCTCACTTCCAATTCTGGCAGACTCCTTTTTCTGTGGCTTTCAGTAATGCCAGTACTTAAATTAAAAATTATTCTTTGAGTCCTAGTGAAAGCAAGCTTGTTGGTTTTGGCTCCCAGCATCTGTAATACAGTCTCTCTTCTCTCATTAACACGGACTTGTCATTCTTCACGTTAAATCCTGCATGGTGTTCTTATTTCTTTGTGTATGCTTTGATGCTGCAGTCTGTTTTCATTGAAAGCTTTTGGAACAGGAGTTTTGCAATAGATAAGTTTACAGTCCAAAATAGTATTCAAATGTTCTGTTATGTTACATGCATTTAACTTTCAGTTTCTAGTTGAATCCAAGTAAAACCTCTACATGTTTATTTGGTAAAACCATCCTGCAATTCCTGAGTAGTGTCTGGATGTGATTTGCACCTTTAATACAGCCTGGTGGCACCTAGCTTATTCAGGTCATCCAGAAACAGCAAAACTGTTTTCTTCTCAAGTCCTACTGTTTGCTTGACTTCTACAGCCCCCCCCGCCCCCCCCGCCCGGGGGGTTTTTTTTTTTTCCCCCCCCCTTCCTTTCTCCCACATTGTGCAAAATAACCTTTGCTGGATGATTTTCTTTAAAAGATGACTGATCATCCACACAGGCAGTTGTCCAGATGGCCTGAGCATGCAAGTTTATTAGTTCACATGGGTGGAAAACTTGGTCTGGATTCTACAGTGTGGAAGAATATTTCCATACCATTGAACTGTTTTTTTAAATAGACACACATTTGAGATTCAAATTTTTCCTTGCTTTTTCTTCTAGTTTTCATTAGCTTACACAAACCTGGTTTTATTGAGTGATCTCTTCTGCCAATCATTCTTTAATTTCCATTGAGAGATGCCTATCCAACTGCATTAAGTCTTCAAGAGAGAATTTTTGCTTGTTCTTACATGATTTGAAGCTTTTTTTCTTATGTGAACTTTCATACCATGAGTCCTACCTGGATGTTATGTGCTTTTATTTGGTTTGGGTGATGTTAATCTTGGACAGCTCTTGACCTTATTGGTATTTCTGTAACCTTGAGGTTTCAACAGCATTTGACTACTCTGTCTGCCATGTTCATATACTTGTCACAAAGCAATGGAACAAGCTTGCCATCCCCAAATGAATTGATCAAAGGAAGTTACTGTAAGCAGGAACTTGTTTTGCCTCACTGCTTTTCTGTTGTTAGGGCACTCAGATAATGCTTAAATTTCAAGGTACATCCTGAGCCTTTCTGGAAACGTGGCCCATTTACTATTTCAAGTTAGGCAACCCAAGCGTGAAGTACATCCCTTTTGTGTTACTATTGAAATTTTGGCCACCAGTTTTAAATTGCACCTGTGCTTTGCTTTTAGGGCTGCACTAAATATAGGCAAGTGCAAAAGATTCTGGAAAGTCTCTGACAGTAACTTAATGGGAAGTTTAAATGCTTGTATCCAGAAATTAGACTCAGTTGAGCTTCTCAGATAGCTAGATTGCTTCAGGCAGCCAAGTTTGAAAAGCTTGCCCTACTTCTCTGCTTTTGGAAACACTAACATAAAAGTTACCTTTATAAGATAGCTGAAAGTGTCACTACTTCATATCTGTATACTGTTCAATATGCAAACTGGTGTTGGGGTTGCTGTAAGGTTTTAATAGAAATATCTGGTGAAACTGATACGGTGATGTGAATGGGATAGAAGTTGTCTTATGTAGTGATTGGGTGCCATCCTTGATTCCCACTGCTGGTGGGAATTGTGTTACAGGGAGCAAATAGAGGAGTACAGTTCTGGTTGCCACTCTCCCCAGCTGCAGGTGAGGAAACACCTGCAGCAGCCTTTTGTCTTCTCATCCGCATTTACTCAGATACTTGAGGGGCTCAGGATGTAAATCTGCTCTGCAGGTTGTTAGTGAGACCTGGCTCTCCTTTATTTAGTGATATAAAAGTCACCCCCCAACCACTTGCTTTGCCTCAATGGAGTCCTGAGTATCATTCATGCTTCTGCAGAGCAGGTACAGGCACCTGCTCTTAAGGCTGTGATTGCACATTAGTAAGTAATAAAACACTAAAGCTGTATGTCCATATGGGGAGCTGCTACATAGCAAGGAAAGCTGTGGGTAGTTGTGAACACTTCTACAGAACAGCAAATAGGATTAATGACCAGACAATAGAGTGCTCTGTGGTTGTCATAACTCTATTTCTTATGGTCATAACTACCACTTCTATTGAAATTGTAGTAAAATATACTAAACCCACTTTTTAGTGCTGTTTTTTTACCCCCCCCCCTTGTTTTGTTATCTGCTCTGGGCTATGTGTTTGTTTTTTAAAGAAAAAACTTTTGTTTAAAGATGTATTCAAGAGATTTGTGCATACAAAGTCTGATTTGCAGAAAAAAAAACAGTATTTTTATAAGATGAAGATGTTACTGCACCTGCATGATTGTTAAGAATTCTTTTTTTGAGTTTGTTTTATGAATTAGTCTGAAAATCTGATCCTTTCTGAAATCAGATTTTGGGGAGAGCTGGGAGAATTTATTTAAGCCAAGATTTTTTGTGGTAGCTTA
This sequence comes from Oxyura jamaicensis, assembly GCF_011077185.1. Classification (NCBI taxonomy): domain Eukaryota; kingdom Metazoa; phylum Chordata; class Aves; order Anseriformes; family Anatidae; genus Oxyura; species Oxyura jamaicensis. The sequence continues at coordinate 14,851,968 of NC_048897.1, read as the reverse complement.
ATCTAGACCTAAGTGAACTGAGAATTACAGGGTGACAAAAGTTAGACCAGTGAGAATGAAAAGAAACCTCATTGAGGAGGGCTGCTCAGGGGAACCCCAAGGGATTTAATCCCCATCAAATATTGAAGACGGTTGCTTTACACTGAGGAAGGATTACAAAAAAAATTCCAGAATTTCCAGCAAAGCAACAGCAGTGTCCTGCTGAGTTTACTGCCATGTATTGTGGCAGCCAACTAAACACAGACATGTGCTCTGCATTTTGGACAGCTCTTCTGCACATTTCTTTAAGATCCTGGACCTGTGTAAGGAACAGGGAATGCATGCTAATACACAGTTTTTCTTTCTGTTGTCTTGCTTAACCCCCAACACAGGAAATTGTTTGTGGGGACGTTGGTGGTGTCTTCATGTGGCAAGACCCTTAAGGAAAGGGAAGTCAGGGGGCTACTGGTCACTATTGCTAACATGGTGCATGCTTGTGCACCATGCAACCAGATACTTCTTGCACCTGGAAGGTCAAGGAAGAGTTATTGCTGAGCTACTGTATCCTTAGGGGACAACTTGTCTGTAGAGTTAAATTACTGTTTTAAGCAGTAGTAAGAATTAAAATAAGTAGACTTCCATTTCATTGGCATAATGGGAAATCAGTAGCTTTTTTATTTTGTCATAAAAAGGCAAAAATGTTTTTTAAAGTTGCAAAATAGGACACTGCACAAACATGGAATGTGAGCACATATATATTCCTTCCTCTGCCCCCTGAGGTAGCTGCCTCCAGTAGCATGTGTCAAGGTATTTCCAAAGCTGGACTGTAGAGTCTTTCTGAACTCTATTGTACATTAGTCTCTGCACCCGTAAATTGACTCTAGGGTCATCCAGGGGATAATTTAGCCTTAAATACAGGGTTGCACTAATATGTCTGTTGGCCCTCACTCATCCATTTGAATTGGCAGAAGTCCAGCTGGAACAGGGGAGAGGAGCTGTTTAAGAGCCCTGTTCATCATGACTGTACTTTATCAAATCTCTGGTCTTTCACTTCCAGTGAAGAAGAGGCTAGAACAGGATCAGTGTAATGGAGCAGACCTCTTTCAGTGATGGGGAAGTGGTTAGGCTTTGTAACAGAATAGTGTGTAGGGCAGAGTAAGGTCCAGACTCTGGCCCAGGGAGAATATCAACACAGATAAAAGGGACTTTTGTAAAGTGCTTTATGAAAGCTGCTGAGTTACACTTAATGGTTATAGACAAATTGTTGTGCCAGTTTATTTTTGAGTAATTTTTTAAGGAAAAATGTATTTGTCCAGTTTTTAGATCTGAAGGCAAAAAGTAACTTGCTAACAACTGTTTGGGTTATTTGTAAGGGCAAGCAAAGTGAAGACATTGGAAGATGGAATTATTTATGGGTCAGATGTCTGTTATACCCTCTGAATATGTAAAATAATTGCATTGTGGGCAGAAGTGATTACTTTCTTTTTCTAAACTGTAAAAATTAGTAGAAGAACCACTTTTATTAGCTTTCATGGTGAATAAAAAACTGAGAATGCTTGCCAGTTATCTTGTGCGGCCAACTCTAACTCTGCAAAGACTCTAGTTTTAATGGTTTAGGGTTTTAAGATATGCGTGTACACAAAAAAGTATACTTGATTAAATAACAGAAGTAGCAAAGGAGAAAAATAGGTTTATGAATGCTCAGGGCCTGCCCCTCCCCTACTTTTTTTTTTTTTTTTTTTTTTTTTTTTTTTTTTTTTCCCCCAAAGATTCTAGATTGCAGTGCTTCAGGCATCTGCGTAACAGGCTTGCCCGTGCTATACGGCAGAGAAGCCTTCCTCTTTGACCTATGGAGTGTTTCTCTTCTGAAGTGGGAAAGGAATTCTTTCTATGCTAAAAGAGTTCAGCCTTCTCCTGTCACTGCTGCTTAGTCAAGCCCAATTATATGCAATGCTTTTTGGGGAGTTTGGCTGTGAGGACGGCATGTATGCAAGTGCAAATCCTGGTGTTGCATTGATACCATACACAGGAGCTGCATGTGTGCTGCCACTGGTGATTTACCTTGCAGGACACTCTTGCTGTCCAGTGGGACCTGTGGTGACACCACCACTTCTCTCCTCCTGCTCAGTTCTCTTGACTGGCACAAGCAGAAGTAAATAGCAGTGCTATCTGTTTGTGCAGGAGTAGTGATAGCCCTGAAGAGGAAGAGTAAAAAGGCTATTACAGTATGGCTTCTGCCTGCTCTGAAGCCTAATAAAATAGAGGCCAGTGAGTACATAGCTGATGGCTATAGAAGTTCTGTTGTTTTTCCAAATCTGAGGCTAATTATGTAAAGTGTCCTTTGCTTGCAAGCTAAATTTGCATCTTAATTTTGGCCAGCCTCCCCCGTGCCCTTCCAAATTACTGATTAGTAAACTTCCTGAATGTGTTTGACAGCTTTCAAGCTAGTGGTACTTGGCAAGGCCTCTTAAAGCTGTAGGAGATTTATGGCTAAAGAGATCATCTAGCAGTGGGTTCAGATCTGATCCCTTTTCCCCAGCTCCTGTGCTGGGTAACAATGACAGGAGCTGTCTGTGTACCAGAAGGAACAGTTTAAGAGGGGTGGCTGTGTTTGGAAAGAGAAGCCCCCGTTAGCAGCCGGAAGCATTGGTGCTGAAAAGCAATCGCTGGTGTCAAGAACTTTCTTAGCTGAGCACTGCAGCTGGTGGCAATAAATAGCATTCTAATAAAGGAGGATGTTCAACCCATGACATAAGTGAATACTGTTTCAACCACAAAAAGTAATTTATGGTGCTGCATATGTCTGAAATGGATTTTGTCCGACACATTTTAAAATAAAAATGCTAAGATTTCGATGGGGAGAAAGATCTGCATTTTAAATCAAAATGAAATTGAAAGATCAATGAAAAGAGTACTGCTTTTTTAAGTACGCAATGATACATAACATCTTAAGGATGTGCACTGTCACAAAGCACAATTACTTTCATTCTAAAAATGAAAAATGCTGTTTTCTGACTGTGAATGTTCTCAATATTGCATCAAACCTAATAATCTCCCATGTCAGTGATAACCCCTTCCTTAACATTTAGACAGAACCATCATCGTCTTCTCTCCCAAGAATGCTAAAATGATGATGCAGAAAGTAGCAAATAACAATATGCTTGGATTGCATAATCATGAATCTTGGAAAAATCAGTTCCAGTCTCAATGAAGAGCAAAAAAAGTGGATAATAAAATCATTAGGTTCGTTGGGCTTGTTAACTTATTGAGTACACTACAGTAAATAAGGTATTAGTTTTGACATAACCAGTGGTTTATTTGAATATAATACTACTGCTGTTTGTTATACATTGTTTGTACCACATGTTATTTCTTACATAACTGTTGTGAAACATAGCAATTTTACAAACTGCATAATGTCCCATTGGGATGAAGACTGTGGAAGTGGTACTGGAAGAAGGAAATAGAAGTGGTACTGTCTGTTCCTGCTGGTTGTTCTTCTGTGTGTGTGTGTGCTGAAGAGTGGGTGATACTCTTTGCTAACTGAGCATGGGCTGGCACAGGTTGTTTTGGAGGGTGTTTCTTACATGGTTTTGTTCTGAATCAGGGACTGTGCAAGCACCTAAAAAGAGTAGATGGTTAAGTGTTACTCAGGATGAAAATCCTTTGTACTAGAATGCAAAACATAGTGTACAGAACATAACATACACACTTGAAATTTGTTAAAGATTCTGTCTTTCTACATGTTTACTAATTCTCTACTCTTGCTTTTGGGAGAAATAAGCCTGCATATTTAGGAGATGGCTTATACCAAATTATCAGTGGTAGGGCTCTGTACTTTGCCTGATTTCCACCCCTGCTCCCTCCCCCCTGTAGCTGGTTTCTGCTGTCATCTAGGAGTTAGAGCCAAATTCTCAGCTGGTGCACATCAGCACTGCTATCCTGAAATAAATAGGCGTAACTTCACTGGAGTCACTGAAATCCAAGCTCAGATTCTTGGGTTTTGCAGTCCTTGAGTGCAGTGCTTTAAGGCTTATGATACACACTTATGTGATACTTTGTTATGGTATAAACAAACACCACAGTTCTGATTCGAATTATAATCTCATTCACCCAGAAACCAATAGAGCTTTGCTTATTTATACCAGCTGAGAGGATAGCCCGAAGGCTTCTTATGTTGTATGATAAAGTCACGGGCTGTGACTCCAACCGCACCCCTCCCCCATATAGACAAGGAGGCAACCCCACTACTGCTGGTGCAATTACTTAGATGCAAAACAGTCGTTGAGAGAGTTTGGGGTTCAAATCAGTGCCATGATGATTATTCTGCAGCAAAGTGATGTGTGCGTGCTGAGACTTCAATCAGCAGAAAGAAAACAAGCCTGAATTTAGGTGTTGGTGTGAACAGTTGGGTAGAAATTTGGGAACAATCAAAGGATGGAACACCTATAATTTTTTTTTTAATTGAATGTTTCCTGTAAACGATGGGTGCAGTCACAACAGTCTTTGATTCTGATTTGTGTTTAAAGCAGGGATGGAGTCCAGCTGTAAAGTCTGGATCTGGATTTGAATTTCCCAGAGTTCAAGGTTGTTGTGATCGATGGGGTTTATTTGGTTCCATATCTAATTTAAATTCAAAACTTTTAAGGTAACTTCAATCAGATGTTCTTGGGATCCACTGGAATAATAGTGCAATAAAAACAGAAATTAAACATATCTGGTATCATGTAGGGATTTTATTAGTATTCCAGTTTAAGGTTAAAATAGTGCTCTCATGCAGTTGGCCTATGTTAATAAACTAAAGCAGGGGAGTTTGCAAATGATTTAAAATCATGGCTTACACATTTTCCAAAGCAAAAGAGCAGCACAGAATGTTCATCTGAATTCTCAAGGCGGTGCATGTGGTGAACATTAGTTTTTCCTTTCCTTTCCTTTTTTTTTTTTTTTTTTGTCAAGGTTGTCTAATGCTTTCTTTTATTCACAAATACTATACTGGTAGGTGAACATGTCTTCCACATGTGTACAACAACATCAGGGATAGCAACATTAATGATACAAGGACCTTCTTTAGGTGTGGTGTGTAGTAGTAAGGAAACAACTGTGTGTATTTGGATTTCCCCAGCAGCATGTTCTGATACTGCAAATAGCTCTTAATGAAGGAACATGGCCTGGCAAGAATTGGAACTGGAGGGAGAAAAGCATGCAATATCTACTTAAAAACAGGAGGGGGAAAAAAATCAGTTTGTGCTTCTGAGTTTAATCTGCAATTTTTCATTCAATAGTGTGTCTTGATCCCAGCCAGGTATAGGAATGTGGTATTTATCAGTTGTGATACTTTGTCAACAGGAAACCAAAAAAATCAGTGATCCACTCATTCTTCTTGGTTACCTGCTTTCTTCAGCTAAGCCAGGTTAGTGGTTACCTGTGGGATGTTAGTAATGATAGTTTTGATAGAAGATCCAAATCATATTTGGCTAGTGAGAAGACATTTGGTAAGACCCTGCCAGGTAAAGGGGAGGAAGACAGCTGAGAGTTGAAGAAATGCTCTAAGGCTTCCTAGAGCACTGTGGTTTGCAAATGCTGTATTCCTTCTGACAAAACTGGAATGCTCTACCTGGTGTTGTGACTGGTCTTGCATTTTCTGGCTTCATGGCTTGCAGGTTATCGTTGGGAGGTGATCTCCTGCTTGCACCGAAAGTGCACTGGAAAAGCACCTTTATGCAAGGCAGACAAGTGGGGAAGCAACAGGAAAAAAATTCAGGGCTATGAGAGCTCCCACCTGTAGAAATCATCCATGACCATGTTAATACTTTCAAAGAGCACGAAGGTCACAGCTTTTCTGTGGTCTGGTCCTTAGGCAGCAGGTCAGCTGGGGAGGGTTGCTGAGGGAGGCTCACAAGGTTCAGCTTTCTGTCAGCTAACTGTGGTTTACCTGGTGTGATGTTCTCAGTGAGCAAGCTTTGATGTTCTGGCTTTAAGGGTTGTTCCTCTACTTGGTTATTTTCAGAAGTTTGAAATAGGGAAGTCAGATAAGATGTGATCTCTAGCCAAAGAAGGGTGTCTCCAGGCAGTTCAAGAATATACTTCAGCTCAGGATAAGCCAGCTACTCAAATGTGTGTCCCACTAGAGCTGAAGCAGCTGGTAAGTGGGACTGTACATACTTACCTGTGGTGCATGACCTCTGATGTAGTTTTAAAACTTGAAACCCATTTCATTCTTTCCACTCCCTTCATCTGATTTAAATGTACAGGAGATGACTTACCACTTTTTTTTTTTTTTTTTTAAGAAGTCTATATGCTGCAAAAAAGCTTGTAGCACTCAGCTCTTCCGATCTCCCCCATACTGGTGATTTGTCACTAGTCACACTTTTCTGTGTTGTTAGACCTATCTAGTTGCATACCAGAACAAATGGGACTGACAGATTTTGAGGCTTTAAACTGTCACATGATACTCTCAGATGCAGCAGTGACTTCAACATTCTCATCTCCACTTTCCTGGTCAAATTGGAGGAAAAAAGAAAAAGGTAAGCATTAAGAGCCCTCCAAATTTTAAATAAACAAAAAAAAGGAATCTTGCTTAAGTTGTGTGTTTTGTTTCCATTCTCTTTCCTCATGTCATACCAAAGAAAAAGCAATGGTGGTTCCTAAATGTGTGTATCAAGTGCTGGCAGCACAGAATCATTGTGAATTCTGCCTAAGAAAAGAATGACAGTTGATGGGTAAATGTTTCCAAAAAGGTCTGAAACAGACATTTTTACTGAATTAGATCCTTTGAAGACTTCTATTAGATAGTGAGGGTACTTCTTGCCTACTGCAGCTATATGAAATTAAACTATGAATCACTTACGTAGTTTTTTCCTCTTCTTGCCTACTGCAATGATTTTCAGTATTCTAGTACCATGGAGTAGGGACTTCAGGCTTGAATAGGAGGCTGTATCTTTAAAAACTCAAACTTCAGAGGACTTGCCAAATCCTGCATCAAATATGAAATTTGCAGAAAGAGCACTAAAAAATATTTGAACTAAGCGATTAATTTCTTGCCATCTGGAAAACCACAAGCAGTGACAAAAGCAACTCAAATTCATATGCCATTAATAGGCTCACTATTTCAATACAGACTATTCTGCTGTTTGTAGCAGCAGAATAATGTATAACCAGTCATGACTGGCCTTTCAAACATACCGGAACAGACAATCCTGTACATAATGTGGGATCTCTATATAATGATTGATGTCCAAGATTTATGATGTTATAAACTATTGGTTATGTTGTTTTGACAATGGAAAAATTAACGAATGAGACAGATTTGCCTGCAGTGATGAACTGTATCATAAAGAAACACTAAGAAAGACAAAACATTTGGAAATTCTTTCTGAAAAATAGCGTTTTTGCTCTTTTCACAAGGAACAAAAGAAGCCAGAAACATGACAGATTTCATCAAGAGAGCTGTTCACAGATTAAAAGTAGGTCTGATTTTTTTTTTTTGTTTTGCTGTGCTAGACTTCACTTCTCAAACTACAGAAGAGTGAGGCGAGTGTTCTCAAGCTTATAGTTTTTTTTGCTTGTGTGGTGAATGTCTTCCTCCTGCTAATTCTGTTGTATCATACAAGAATTGCACGTGTCTGAAGGAGCTCAGAAGGTTGAACAGAAGGCGTACTCAGAAAATGCAACGTAAGATCCATTGTGATCTTGATGTCTGCCTGTTAAACCAGCAAGGCCTGCTCATGTAATGAGCTATGGTGATGAACTGGGGGCATTCAGCACCATGTAGAACCTGTGGCTGTCTGCATTTCAGTGTAAAGAGACTAGAAGGGCTGAAAGACTGCAAACAAATATACGGACAGTAGGAGTTGAGGCTTGCAAATATTTGAATATTGAAGGAAATAGGCGACTCCGTCAAAAGATAACCCTGACCCTTTTAGTGAGGGAGTTACTAAACACAATGTTTGGGATCTCCTGCTTCAAAATGCCTTGAATAGCTTGGCAGCTCTTGTCTTAGTTCTCTGTTAATCTAATATTGAAGATCTTATCTAAAAGGAATTGATTTAGATGCCTAAACTCAGAACAGCATTCCTGCAGATTGTGGTTCCAGAAGCTCATTTTGGAGGTGTTATTTGCCTCAGACACCTGCACTTTTGATGTCAGACTTCCCCACAAGCTGATCCCCATGTCCTGGAGCACCTTGGCTGTACCACCATCACCCTGCCACTTCATTCCAGCATTTTTGCTGGCTAGGATCCTGAAGTTAGAGAAACTTCTCTGTGGGGCTTCATCTATATGTTAATCTAAAAGGAGATCTACATATGGTAAGTCAATCAATCTCTACTTGAAGTACAAGGATACAAACTTCTTATAGAATGCATATGGGAGGAGAGTGAGTTGCTGTCCCCCTTCTTACACAATGTCATTTTGGTAAGAGTATTAATATGTATTTGTTTTTCTTCATGTGAAGAATAGATTTATATTGACTGAAGACATAGAAATAGGACTGTGCTCATTCTTTTTCTCACTTTCTGGCCCATGAAGTTTGAGTTCTTTCTGCATCAAAATGACTGTGGCAGATGAAAATTAAAGCTGTTAATTGTGCCCACAGGTTTGAACTCCCACTTGGGTCTTTTTGATCCCAAGAAGGTGCACTAACCACCTGCGTTTGCATGCAGGTGTATTGAGAGCATGTTCTATCTTCTGTACTTGAAAAGAACTTCCTTCTATTAGGACGGAATGTACAGGCACTTAGGATTTTGCAATTGTCTTACCATCTGTTTCATGGGAATCAAAGCTTAAATGATGACTAGGAGAGAGAAGTTTAAGCTATTGTTGACTGCACTAGAAAAATCCCACTCGATTCCTCAATTAATTTATTGGAAGGTATGACGACAAGGTATCTGTTGTAGTACATGTATTGTCACGCAGTGCTTCAATCTGTAGTCCCTGGGTTTCTAAATTAAATGTGTAATATCCTCCACTGAACATCAGTGGTAGGGCTAAATTAATTTGAAGAGCTGTATACAAGGCTTTTTAGAGCTGAGATTAGCGCCTTAAATGTTTTAGGCTTATTTCTGTTGCTAACAGTAGTGAATTGCACTGAGGAATCTAAGACGCAAACCTGTGTGCTGTTTTTCTGTAGTTCTTTTCAGATTGGGTATGTAGCAACCTTGTTGTGCCTTACTTTAGAGAAAATTGTGCCTTGGTACACAAAATACAAAAATAGGCTGCAAACATTTTTGGTTTGTGCTGCATAACATTGCCTTTGAATGTTGTGGGAAACAAAAAACAACTGAACAAAGCGACCTAAAATCCAAACAAGTGGTAAAACAGACAAACAAAAAAAGCACAACACTGAAGTTTAGAAGCACAGCTATACATGGGACTTAGTTGCTGTGCTATGGCCCATTTGCTTTTCTCCAGTGCAGTAATTGGCAATAAATTTTAATTCCTGGGTTTACCTTTATCAGAGGTGCACTGGGAAAAAACATACCTTCAATGTTGTGAGATTAGTGATGTTTGAAGAATAACTTGCCAATCCTTCAATAATAGTAGCAGGACAAATTTTAATGTTCACTGGGACTTCTCAGCACAAGATGTGTATATTGGAACAAATACATTCTGAAGTGAGAGGCAGGTATTTAATCAGAGTTCTTAGTTATTGCTGTAACAGGTCTATTTTTAGAATTGTACTTGGCTGCTGTTTGTTGGGATTCCTTCCTGCATGGTTACCATAGTCCATCTGCTCCATAAACTATGAAGTTAAATACCATCCAAAGCATATAACAAGCTAAGATGAACACCTGGGTCATCCAGCTGTTATTAACTCTGCTATTCTCAGTTCTAGCACGTGAGCTGTTCAAGGCAGGCATCTATCTTCACAAAGTTCATGGCTTTGTATGTGTCTTCAATGTAAGTTGTCCACTTACATTGCTCTGTGCAACTAAATTGTTTGATAGTCTCAGATGAGGTAACTAGATGCTTAGTTTCACACTAAATGGCTTTGTGCTTCAAGCTATAAACTTTTGATGGAAGTTTCTAGAAGACTGTCCCAGATGGAATTGCTATTAGGGCCAGAGCTTGCCTCCATGTATTGGCAAGAGCACAGCTGCAGTATGGCACTGTACGGTAGTTGTGGAATACACCAGTAATGTGTTCCAGATGACACAGCCAGGGAAGCATCCAGCACCATCCATACAGCTTTAGCTGCATTCACTAAGACTTAAGCTCTGTTTCTTCAAGTGAAACAGTTTAGGACAAATTCAGTGTATAAATCCCAGCTCTCAATCCCCAATTAGTCTAGAACCCAAGAAAATGGTATCTGCTTTTTCTTACTAGTGTGCTTTCTAGGCTTTTTTTTATCTTGCCATCTGATTAGCCAGAAATAGAACAGACCTTTTAAAGAGACAGTTCTTGCAGTTCACAAGTCTGAATTCACTCTGCCTGAACGACTTCTGTAACAAACCTGCTAATTTTGCAAGTAGAAAATCCATTTCTTATAGGTTAGTGCAGGTTCTGATAGTCCAATTCTCATCTACTTCTAGCCTAATGTGTGAAATGGGAAGAAGTCCTCCTGGCTGTCTTTGGTATTAACTGCACCTTTGTAATGCCATTATGTTCAGACTGTGCTGTCAGTGACAGTCTTTCGTGTCTGGAGGTATCGTGTGAACAGACTTTCTGATGAAATAAATTTCCAGGCCTCTGGCTGTGTCTGTCTTGGCCTCCTAGTGTTCTTGGCAACTTTTTATTTTGTTTTCCTTGAAGTACTTAAATGTTTTCCTTCTTTCTTGTCTTTGCTATAATTGCGAAACTAAGAGCATTTGCCACTCCCACCCACAACAAAAAAACAGCTGAACAAAAAATCCAAACCCCAAACCAAGCACATTTAAAAACTTAGTGACACAGCTGACATTTGGGGGCACAAGGAAAGTCCATCAGTGTTCTATTTCTACTTCATTATAGCTGCATTCATCTGCAGGTTCAAGTGTTTGTTTCAACCTCCATCTTTAAATGGTTAGTTCGTTGTGAAGATGGGGGGAATATGGGGGGAAATGGATAGAGTGCATTTCAAGACAGTTCTATGTATGCAGTTCTATGTAAGGCCAGCCATGCCTTAGTCCCTATGGAGACGCATCTTGTTTAGCTTTCATATGTTTAGAAATATGGAAGAATGGTGGGCCTGTGCAACACTTGCCTTGTGAGCAGCCCAACATCAGCACTCAGTTATTTGAAAATTATTTAGCACTTTTGTGATCTGATGAGCTTTGTTTTGGGATGGTTCAGTGACTCAAGATGTGCTTTAAAAGATGAACTAAATATTCACTGCCTGATATAGCATATTGTATGATTATATTTGGAACAAATCAGCTGCATTTCTGAAAGATGTGGGTTTAACTTTTTTTGATTGAATTCAAATAGTATTTTATGTGCCCTTCTCACTAGATGAATAATGGCACAATTTTATCAGCTCAAGGATAACTTCTATACTATGACAAACCTCTGCACCTTCCATGTGCTCATCTGCCATACAGCAGACTTTGTGCCACAGATACATCTAAAACTTGCCAGTACACTGGCAGTATCTACATCTGGGTACTTTTGGCAGAGGCTATAGACAAACAAGAGAAATGTATTGGCTCCGTGTTCCTTCTCCAAGCATTGGGTTTTAAATTGCATCACTAGAGCTTCAGTAACTGTAAATCAGCAAATCTACATGTTTTTAAGATGCTTTAGGAGTGCTGATTTACAGTAGAGGAGACAACCTGGGTCCCCAACTTAAGCAGATAAACTGAATCAAGGTCATTTCAGAAGATGACATTACTCCAGTTGTGGTCAAATGGAACTTCCTAAAGTGAGAACAATGCAGAGAGATGAAACAAATTAGACAACAAAATAATTATTTAAAAATATCATCTTTTTTTGGATATTGGCAAATGGAAAGTATTTAGTGAGTATACAAGTCTCACAAGCTGCCTCTCAATCTGGACCTGCGGAGCTGAGAGAAAGCACCACGGAGAGGAGAACGGAGACAGTGAGAAATCAGAATAAGACTTCAGACAAGGGCAACATGCTGTAAGACAGCTTACAACCCCAAACCAGGTCAGTGCTAACCCTGTTGGTGGTTCAGTGCTATAGGACTAGATGTTTAGAGGAACTACATCTCAAATTAGAGTTACTTTTTTGGTTCTTCTGTTGCTGGCCTGTCAAGGCTGGGATTTCATCCTTTTGATGGGCCCTCTCCTTTTGTTTTCCTCTGTTTTTGATACATATCAAATGCACCTTGCCAAATAATTCAGGAAATATGAGGCCAAGAAATCAGAAAATGCTTTGCTGCTTAGCTGTTAGTATTTATAAAAACAGGAAGCCATCACTTACGGGCTTGCTATACAAGGACTAACTAGACAGAGGAAGTCTGTCGTAACATTGTGCTTTAACATTGTTGGTGCATCAATGGGAAGTACAGTAATGCATTTGCCTGGCTAACATTTAAAAGCATAACTTGTGTTCATTAAAGTCATAAGGTGTCACTTGTGAGTGACTGCTGGTGACTGTGTCTCTATATGTGTGTGTGTTTTAAATGCTGGAATAAAGCACATGGAAAGGGAGCAGGGGAGATCAACAAATTGAATCAGATGAGAGAGACAACAGTAAAAACCACATAGTGGAAAATAAAACTGCATTAATGAAACTGGAAACAAACAAAAAAGCCAGTACCCTAGAGACTGAGGAGGCGATGCCTTTTGCTGCATACAGATCAGTAGAAGCAACCCCATCCCCTCTGGCACAGGATGCCCGTGTACTGACCCAGCAAGGTGAGGGGCTCTTGAGAGCCTTTCTGTGGCTGCTGCACACCAGGGCAGGGCAAAGCACAGATGCTGCTGAGCCCCTGGTGACAGAGGGCTTTCCCCTGGTGGCCTTCAGGAGGCTGCAGGCTGCCTCAGGATGCATGAGGTTTCTCCTTGCTAAGCCACAAGAACACTGCGACCAGGCTGGACACCTGAGAAGGGAGACTTCTGTTTGTTTTCATGAAGCAAGCAGAGCTTTGTGCTGGGTACTTCTGAGAGAAGAACTGGACTAAAGTAGTATAGTAGGGAAAAACAGGGAAGAAGCAGGATACAGTACTATTTTTTTTGAAAATAAAAATAGAACTGACATGTTGTTAATAGATGAAAAATATTATTTTAAGTAAAATTGACCATGGGGAGGAGTGAAGCAGTTCACACAGTTTCACGAGCAGTTCATTGGTGAAAGTCATTGAGGAAAGCACGTGGTTGGAGCTAGATGATCTTTGAGGTCCCTTCCAACCTGAGCCATTCTATGATTCTTATTTTGGAAAATGTAGCCTGTTAACATGACATCACCACTGCAAAAGACCAGTAAGGGTGAATGAAGTACAGTCCCAAGGATGAATAACAGGGTAAATCCTCAGACACCATGAATTGGTGTGATGCTCCTGAAGACAGATGCCAGTGGTGCTGCACCAGTTGTCTTGGATCTGATCTAGCAATGCAGTGGTGTAGGGAAATGAAAAACTAGAAGCAGACTTGTAGGTCCTCATACGTTGTCTGGGGACAGAGAGGAGGAAGGGTAAGAGAAATCCAGCTCTGTCTGGTGAGTGTCCATGACAGAACTCTTGCAAACTGAATGCCAGGTATAAGTAAGTTCCTGTGCCTGAGTGAATAACAATGTGCAGCTTGTAAAGTGGGGATGGGAGGACTGTAAACTGTACACTAAAGATTCGCTGTAACAAGAGGTAATGTATTTTCCCTCTAAATAGACTCTTCAGTGTTAGTTTTCCAATCTAACAGATACCTCACCTGGGATATTATTAAAACTCCCCACTGTTGTTCAAGTCTGAGAGACTTTCTTTGTATCTGTCTTTAGTTAGGTACTTACTCAAGTAAAGCTAATACTATCTCCGGTCAAGGAACATAAAACTGCTTTGCATAGCATTGATGGGCAGGATTGTTTTAAGTACAGTGTGGATTAGGTAGATGGGAGACAGCCCAGTCTGTGACACTTACTATCTTGCATTCCTATGACACATCTGCTTGTCAAGCCAGAAAATGTTGCTGAGTTTCCCAGGGCTGTGGGTTGCTGGAGCACAAACATCTCTTAAAACTCTTTACCTCTTTAGTTGCCTACTGCTAACCTTGTAGGAAGGTTAGGGTGAAGGAAAAGCACAGACAACCTTGGCTCCGTTGGAGCCTCCAACTCTCTGAAGCTGCAATCATCTTATCAGTAAAGCTGAGTAATGGGTCAGCAATGACAGGATTGTGAAGATTATTAAACCAACTGCAAGAATTGAGCCTGGAGCTTTATGGCGAATGTAAAGATTTAGTTAGGACAGTGGAAGATGTTTCTAACCAAAAATGGATAGTGGAATGAATCCCCACATTTTTTTCTAAGCATCTCCATCGTTGGAGGCTCTTTAAGAACAGGTTAGACATTTAAGCTGATCTGTATAGCCAGTCTTGCCTCAGGAAGAATAGATCTGTGTCTTGAGATCCAACTGTACCTAGACTGTCTTTTCAAGATAGGTAACCAAACCATTTTTCTTCTAAATGTATTTATACATTTATATGTAATACAATGCCAAACACAGAAAAGGAGGCTGCATAAAGTGTGTATGAAAACAAACAGATTAAACTAATTTTTATTTATTTCCATTCATTATGGAGGTATCGTGCTGAGGCAGAACACAAAATGGGAGTGTGACATGAATGCTTGTTATGAAAAAGCATAAAAAAAACTACAAGGGGAAATACTGGATTTTTTTTTTTTTTTTGGTGGACTGTTTCTACACCATTTTTGTCTTCTGGTAATACACCATTCATCCCCAAAGTGCTTTTAGAAATGTTCATAACACTTCTGAAGTACTTCCATGCAGCTTCACATGGGAGACAGCCCAGAAAACAACAGTTCCAGCTCCGAAACCTGCTGGCTCTGCGCAGGGTCTAGGTCAGGCTTCTCAAGGTGCAGCTCATCCACTTGTCTGTGCCATGCCCTGTCAACGTCACTGTCACTTGTCAACTTGCAGAAATGTCTCTGTACTCTCCTCAACACTTAAACATGGAATACCATTCCGTAAGATATGGATAAGTGTACTGTTGTTGCCCTTTACTGAAGACCTCTACCAAAACACCTATAAAAAAGCAAACAAATAAAATGGGACTTCTGAAAGAGAGAGGGTAGCTTTTTCTATTAGTAGCAATAATAATTACATGAAGTAATATATAACAGTAATATATAATAGTATACATAGTAATATAAAGAAATAAATATTTATAAATATATAAAATTAAAACAACTATCCTTTTCTCCTCTCCTTAGGACAGGAGCCTAAAGAGATTTCACATGTCTGTACAGCACATTGGTACTTATGGAGCATTGATCCAGGTACGAATCTCTCATTGACTGTAGAAAGGAAATGTTACATATCATAATATATTATACATTTGTCTTCATGCTACAGTTGTATACTTTAGAAGCCTGAATTTGCATGAAATTTGTGATCTTCACTTGCTACTTGTTAAATTTTAAAAATACTTCTAAAAATAATTATTTAATATCATTATTGTTAGGAACAATTCTGTAATTGTTTGATTGTTTTACATGTCTGCTTTATGATGAATGCTTGTGCCACACAAACAGTGGTTGCTGTATGAATGTATTGTTCTGTACTAATACTTCTGTGTTCCTATTGTTTAATTTAAGAAATTCTTCACTCTATTGCTGTTTGAGGCTACAGCAAAAAGTATTTATAAAATATAGGGGAAAAACCCCTCCTCATAATGAGAATAACCTTAGCCAAGGATATTTCTCTGAGAATTAATACCTAGCTGGGGTTAATGGTCACTGGCTTCACCTTAGGCCCTCAATTAATCCCTGAACCTCAATTGTTATTACCTAATTGACTTAGTTTCATTTCATTTTAACATCTCAAAGTGATCTTACTAAAATCACAGTGACAGAGTAACACGGTCTCTGTAGATGTGGACTGACATGGTTTCAATATTGTTACTCTGTCTCCATACACTTGCATTGACATGTCATTTTGTTTTGACATTGCGATGCCACATCTATGGATCTGCACGGATGACATGCAGTTGTTCAGGTTAGGTGAAAGCCAGGAGCGAGGGGAGGAAGTCCAGGGGAGACTAATGTCTTAGAGGACATGATGTCAGCTAAAAGCCACTAAACAGAACTATGGCTACTATTGTGAATAATTATCATTGTGAACGTGATTTTTGTGTTTGTAGAGGGAAGAAAGTCAGATAAAATTTCACTTGAAATCTTCCTGTTTTTTCTTTAATAATAAAAGTCTTTTCACTTAGGTCAGTTTAGAAAACGTAGCCAGAAAAGCATACCAGGTAATGCACTTAAAAAGAGGTTTTTCGATATTATCATTTTGCATTTATTTTAGGCTGCAAATAAATTATGTAGATCTTGTGTGTTCCAATAACATAATATTAGCACAGCTAGCTGAGTACTGTAAGATGCAATCTAAATCGAGAAAGAAATCTTTATAAAAATAGGACATCAAAATGAAGTCTCTTTATTATGTGGAAAAGTTTTCACAAAGTCTTTTGAAGCTCTTTGATCCATCTTTGAAATAATTTTAGTAGATTACTATTGTACGAAAAACGTAATTTATAGTAGCTGACCTAAGCTGCTCTTTGTATAACAGCCACATATGAAACAATAGCAGGAAAGTGAAAAACACAAGGGGGACTAAAACTGTTCTGTTTATTATTTAGCTCATAATTACATCTTCCTTATTTAATCTTTTGAATCCTGGCATGTTCTTAATAATACAGGTTCAAATAATATTTACTATACACAGGAGAGTTAGTTTTGAGTAACGCATTTAGACTATCCAAACTTTGTGTAACTTGTGACCTTTCCCTAACCTAAGAGAGGTCTATTTTATACAGATCGTCCTAGATAGACGGTTTCTCTATAAATGGCAAAGTTGCTGCCAAGCTCCCATTGTTAGCTAGCTCATTTTTCAACAGGCATACTCAAAGTTCCTATCACACAACTGTAAAGAGCAAGCCCTTGAGGTTTCTTCTTTTGTCAACGTAATAAAATGGTTATTTCTGAATAACCTGCAAATCAAAAAACAA
This sequence comes from Oxyura jamaicensis, assembly GCF_011077185.1. Classification (NCBI taxonomy): domain Eukaryota; kingdom Metazoa; phylum Chordata; class Aves; order Anseriformes; family Anatidae; genus Oxyura; species Oxyura jamaicensis. The sequence continues at coordinate 14,834,875 of NC_048897.1, read as the reverse complement.
ATAGCCCTTTGTGACTTAGAATAACATGATAGGTGTGATTTTTTGGGGGTTTTGTAGGCAGCCTGCTATTTTATTCCATAACATTAAATTAATACTTGAGCAGCATTGGTCTTAACATATTTATAACCTTATTCCCCAAATAACAAAAGCATGTTTCTTACAACTGATCCTCACTCACTATTCACCATTTAACTGAGAAGATCCCTTTAGAAGCTACTTAAGTAGCGAGACCACTTCAGCTCAAGTAAAAGGAAGAATAGAGTTCAATTCCATGCATTTTTTTTGTTGACCCTTGCAGAGACAATCAACTCTGGTAAACAGGAACAACCCATAGGATGTATAAGCTTTTGCCAGACCAACTGTGGTTCAAAAATGGGGAGCTAGCCATCTTTTCCCTTTTGAGCTAAGGAAACTTTGGCACAGGAGGGAAGCCAAATCTTTGACTTCCATAGACCTCCTCTGAGAAGCACTGCTCAAGCTTGGCAGGTGCTTGCAGAAAGCCAGTCTCAACAGCCAAATTCCTAATATAGGCCCTGCTCATGTCCTAGTACAGATGCACTACTTACTGTCCTTTGTACAACTCTGTGCTAGATAGGAATGATTAAACTGCATTAGAGCTCTGCTCTGTCAACATTCTCAGCCCGTGTAAATGACCTGAAATGATATTTCAGAACAAGAGAATGCAGAACAGTATCACACGTGTCTGTGTTACACCCCGGGGATATACAAGGAAATGTGAGGGTGGTACCAAAAGCCACCATCTAAGAGTAAAACCAAAATTGCTCGAGATGGTGGTTCAGCCCTAACACACTTGGAACTGGAAACAGCACTCCTCAGATGTACTAGCAGAAATGAAAGCAGGCAGTAGAAAACATAAGATAGATTTTTTTTTTTTTTTAAAGGGGAAACAAGGGTAAATGATACTGAGTAAATAAATGAGAAATAGTTCAACAAGAAGGAAAATCAAAAGGGCAGGAAGTAAAGGCAAATGGAAAGGGCTGTGAATCTTCTTCTCTAGAAGCTTGGATGGTAGAGAGAACCCAAAAGGTGGTGGAGAAATCTGAAAGCAAATACCAGGAAAGAATGAGATTTTTGAATAAGCAAGTACAACAAAATAGAAAGTGTTTATGAACTATCTGATTATTATAAAAAGAGAAGTAAGCACAGGAAGACATTTGGTCCTTTTTTTTCCATCTTTAGATCAGAAGTTTTGTTCAGCTCTGAGCTGGCTTTAGGGAAAGATTATTCAATTCATGCTAATGATGAACTCCCAGAATACAGGAATCCTAAAAATGTTTTCTTAGTTTGGACTGTTGTACACTAGAGTGTGCCCTTCAACAATTGTGTTGTTACTCTTACATGAGGAAGTTTTACTTCCATGTTCAACACAATTGCACCAATTTCTAAAGCTTCTAAGAGGCCTTATTATAGTGTTTGTAAGAGCAGATGCTTGGCAAGTCTATATATGCCAGTAAGAACATCATTCAGTTTTATGCACACTTCTGCTTTCTGGCTTGGCATAATTCATTAGCGCACTCTACAGAATACTCCATAAAACTGGGTATGTCTTTAATGTTAGTGTTCTAATGGCTACAGCATTCTTTTTTTTCTTAAAAAAAAAAGAAAAAAAACAACCCACAAGCAAACAGTAGTCTCTCCTCTTTAGTATTAAAGCTGATGTTTACATCTGATAAACAGAAAATACACAACGGAGGCTTTCTTGCAAGACACAAGTTGGAATAACAATGTAGTTTTAATTTTTATAATGTCCTGTTTTCAGCATTTAAAGTACTGACACAGTGTAATTTTTGTGGTGGCAAAGCTTGCTTGATCACACTTAATTAAATTAGCACAGTATGTACATTTTTGTGGCTTATTTCAACTTCATTCTAATACCAAGATTCTTAAAGGGGGCAATATATATAAAGATGAGGTCAAAACTTGATTAAAGACAGCTGTATTGCTTTCCAACCTGTTATGTCACAGCATTAGGTAGAGGAATAAATAAACAAATACAAGCCTAACCTGATTTATCTGTATGTCCCCACATAAATTTGTTTAATGTAAAAACAAAGCAAAGCTTTGATGGAGGTTGAGCAGAATTTTCAACATCTGTGCAGATAAATTTAATTTATTCAAAAAGAAAAAAACAGCATTAGTGCATCATGTAAAAGCTGATTTAAATGATTTCATACAACAGAAAGCATATGCACTAGCTAAAACAAATTCAGTTTGCCCTTAAAACCTATTTCACTTAGACAACCATTACTTCTGAATTTTCTCCTACAATAATGCTCAGTTATTACTTCTTTTTTTACTCTTCTTGATTTTACACATGCCACTAACCTAAACCACAGTTAAAAGTCCCAGGGGCAGCAACACCCTAACTGCAGCTTCTGTGTAGCATCAAGCAGGTACACTTCACAGATTGCTTCTGTGCATCTTTATGTGCAGATCCATAAAGCTGGTCAGGTAAAATAAGCTAAGCACAGTACCTTAAATAGTTGAACATAAATGAGTTGCACATTTGATTTTTTTTTTTTTTTTTTTTTTTAATAAATCTTTTTACTAGAACACATTCAAAACCAAGCTAATAATCTCTCCATGCCAATTGCTCACTGTAGTGGGGCTAAACTAGCTTATCTCTCAGCAAGGAAAAGAGCATTTGGAAGACTAAAGATATTTTTTTCCTGACAATGAAAGATTTGTCAAAATGATAAAACTTCTGTTCAAAGCTTACTAGAAAGTGTTAAACCAAGAACTAAAAATTCAAAATAAAAATAATACGCATGCATCTGAAAAAATATATTAATATCCTTTCTTTAAACTCAAGGTGAGACTCCAGAAAGTCTGCATGTGATTTCTGAAATCGTACAGATTTCAGAAAAAAAGATGAATATGCACAGTAATGCTTTAAAGATCCTTTCATTAGGGAAGAGGTTATAAACTTGTGCTTTAAATGGACCATTAATACACCTGTAATTCCACAACAGAATCTGTACCTCTGCCTAACTGCTGTTGAAATCTGGACATGGTGAACATACAGACAAACTCTTGCTGACTTTTGAAAATATTTTGTCCTTTCTTGAATGTCTGTTAGCAAAGAAAGGAGTAATGAAAACAGCTGCTGGCCTTGACACTATTTATTAAGAGATCACTAACTCAGAGCAAAACTGAGTCCAAATATTGCTCCCTGAGTGGTGCTGAGTATAGAAAGAAAATGAGATTGAACCCCTCAAAATTTCAAGGGGGGCTAACGCCCACCTCAGTGTATTTCCAGTCATGGTGGTTGAGAAAAATAATTATCCTACAGGAGTACATGAGTACTTGGGAAACTTAAGCCCACTTGTATGCTTTATCTGTCCCATAAGAAGCACTGTTTTATCTTTTTTCTACTCCCCTTCTTGAACACCAGCAAGATAATCTTCTTCAAAAGTAACCCACACAGAGAGCCCCTGCATATTGTTCTTCTAGACTTCAGTATACCAGAAAGTTGCATGTTACAGTACCTACAGGGGTTAAGACAGTTTCATTACTTAAGAGAACAACTCCTAGGTATAGATTCTTGGGCAGGGAGAGAGAGAAGGGAAGACAAAACACAAGTTATTTTGGCATCATTAAGCTTTTTATAAAAAACATGAATACATACCACAAAGTTCACAGGCTCATATACATAAAATGAATCCTTGCTTTTTACTTCCACTCCCTAAGAATCCCCTAACTCTAGTTATTTTTTAATAGTTAACTTGGGATTCATTTTTTTTTTTTTCAAGCAATGAGACAGCAAGAGAACACACACTAATTATTCTCTCAAAATCTGCCTTTTTACTGTAAGAACCAGAAGTTATGTGATCCTGTCCTAACAGTTGGGCTTTATGAGCTATGCACTGTATTGTTTTAAGCCCCAGAATAACAGCTTTTACCAGTTTTCCACCCCAGTGTAGGTTTTTCAGCCAGATCACTAACACTGAATAAACTTGTGAGTGAAACCATAAAGTGCCTTATTTTTAAAGGTGACTCTGCAACAGGAGTAAGAACCAGAAGTTGCACCTTTCATCCTCTGCACTTTTTTCTTTGTTTAGAATGCTTGAAGAAGCCATCCGGAAGGAAGAAAGATTATGAGTATCTAGAAACTAGCTGTTTGACAGAGACAGAAATGCTGATAATGAGTGGGTTGTGTCTGTCTTTTTTGGCTGATCACAACAGAGGTCTGAAGCAAAACAGAAACTCTTGATATGTTTTTGTAAAGAGGCAGTAGCATAAGCATGGGCAGCAGGAGTTCAGCTGAAGTTCAGGGCAGATGCTGCTATTAGTTTACACTGCAGGAAAGTAAAATTGCTTCCGGATTTACCTCTTCCTCCCAACATCAGTGTTGAGCCATGCTGTGTCGCAGAGTCACAATGTCAGTAGGAAAGCAGTCTTTTAGCAGTATACCACGTTCACGATGGCAGTCCAGCTCTTCAATAAATCCATACCAGTAGATCACTAATCCAGGGCCAAATCTATCAAGCAAAAAGAAAAAATAATTTATGCAGTAGTGCTAGGTAGACTTTAATTCCCCACCTCTGCAATTCCAACACAAGTAAATCTGTTAATTTCACTACCAAATTTGAGAGAGTATTTGACCTCCATTTAATCTGCAAATTTTAATCTGTGTTGAATTGATATATATCATTAATGCCACATTCCATGAATAAAAATCCTAGTTAGAGACTCAAACAACCTACATTGTCTTTTTTTTTTCTTTGAATAGCCTGCCCATAACAGTAAAAACAGACCAATGTCTTAAATAATGTTTGGTAACTTTGACACATACAGAAGTTTCTCTTGTCATGCACTTAGCTTTTTCAGATTTGGACATGTAGGCATTAGAAATACAGGGGTTGATGCAAGTCCCAGTTTATGCAAATTGCAATATCACAACAATCAACAATGAATCCGTAAAATATATAATGAATTACTGTTCGGGTAATTATTAGTGTAAAGCAGAACTAGTAAAGAAACTAAGTTTCTGCTGTACTGTCTCTGAAATGTGCCTGAGGAATTCCTCAGATATTACTAGCTCTGACTGATCCCCACTAGGCAATCTCAGGAAGTAGCCCTGTGGACTATTTTACCCATCAGGAAGTTCAGACCTTCAGGCTGGGTTCATAAAGAAGTAATCACTATCAATCACTGTGTACTGCGATATGTTTTGCACATCAGTTTCACGTTTTTCCTACTGAGAGCACTTAATTAAAGGGCAGCACTACTTTTGGTGTAGTGTTGCAGGAATTTTACAGTGAAATCATAAATTATGAATGTTGGGTTAGTAAAAGGATGTCTAAAAACAGAACTGCTTTCTGTAGTCTAGCATTACAGCAGTCTGTACAACATTAGGCCAAAAAGCTTTTTCTTTCCTTGATTTATTATATGCTGTAGTGAACTTGCCAAAAACAACAGTGCAGGATGAGCTGTTAGATACCGTCTGTACAAGAAAAAGTTCAATAGAATGTCATGTAATGGTTTATATGCAGAGCTGTGCTGAGTACTCAACCAGTATGGTAGCCAGTTTTTGTTAATGTTTAATTATAATAAAAATGCACTGGGGGGATGCACAGTAACCTAAATGTCCACTCGGCAGACAATGCAAGCACTCAAAACTGTGGGTAATGCCAGACTGGCTTCATTAGGGTGGTTTCTTTCCAACAATGGAGGGAAAACTCTATTTGATGTGCTCATGTAATAGAACAGGCATCAAAGGAAGAAGAAACCCCTGTGGCTTCCTCCTGCCGTTTCAATTAGATATGGTAGTCTTTTACCCGAAGCTGCTGCATAGTGTTGTAACGTTTTGGTTTATTGCTACTGCTCTCCAACTTAGAAGAGGCTGCAATTTAGTGGCCGAGTAAATTACCCCTCCGCATAGCTCAAGCCACCTTGGCAAATGGGATTTTTGAAACTGGAAGATGCCATTTGAAAGTAGAAAGGTTAAAATGGTGACACATCCAGACACACTAACTAGTGTATTCAAACACATTTAGTGTTTGCAAGCACAGACTAAAAAGTGGCTCCTAAGTTTTCTCTGGCCAGCCAACAAGTTCAGCCTCCACTGCCTCTAAGGACCTGTCTCCATTCCCACTTTTTGAGGTTCATGGGGACAGTACAGCAACAAGGAGGCCAGCTAGCCTACACGCAGCAAGGAAATCTCTACACAATACAGATCCTTACAATTTTATGGCACTGTTTCATGCAGGGCAGAATTAATGAAAAATACGCGAGTACTTGCTCAGTAGTGTGTGTACCAGGTAAAAAACTTGATGCTAATGAGCAGCTGCTCAGCCCAAGTTTTAAGGGGCTCATTTTGCTCTGTGTGGCAGCCTGAATCCCTTAGCCAACATAAAATGCATGGAGCACTGTGCTTATTTGTTACATATTTGAACTTAGAATTTTTAATAAAATTAGCATTTTAAGACTCCTTAAAAAGATTGTCTTTCTATCTTATCATCACTACTCATAAAATCAGACTTTCAGGAATATTGTTTGCTTAAAAAAAAAAGGTTCAGAAATGCCAAATTTGATGATAAATTATAGATGCAGGCACACTGCATGCTGCTAATTGCAGGAGCAACTACATCTTTAGCATGAACGCATACATCAGTCAGTCCTGCTTTTCACTGTTAGTATTTGCCCTGTGCTGCCTGTGGCACTTTTTCACTGTATTGTATCATTCTTTCCATTATAGCTTTATATCACATGGAGCATATGTACGATCACATAAAAAACATGCCATAATTTTGTTTAAAAACACTTAAGTGGAGTACTTAAGACCAAAATTAACTTGTTGGCACATTAAGTATTTGCCACTGAGGATCAGGAACTCCTGCTGCTAAGTGCTAATTTCTCTCTCATTAACGCCCAGAGTTGGCAAATCACAAACAATGCCACTGGTTAATTACTGCTGCCTTAATTTGAAAAGACACTTAACCTTTTTGTGTAAGGGGATGAGGTAGGGAAGTGTAACCCAGAAGTAAGACCTATCCTTTTCAATTTGACTCCTTCCAAAGTGCCTATATGTCATCACAATAAACAAGTTTCAGTGCTGAAAACTGTAAAGATGAAAACGGTATTTCGGCATCGGTCTGAACATGTAACAAACTGGTGACTTTGGTTTACAGGAGAATAAACTAAAATGACAGAATGCTTACTTTGTATTGCTATGGAAAGGGGATTCATTTAGTAGCAATGAGGAGAAAGAATCATTTATTACATTCAAAGGTTTTTAACGCTGTAGTGATACCATATGCAATACAGGCCAGGTTGCCTCATTTCATAAGGATGACATGCTGTTTGAAGGAGGTTTAACTTCAAAATGAAAAAGCAAGCTTATAACGTATGTAACTGGCTATGGAATACCGTGTATTTTGCTCTTGCTCAGACAAATTGTAAAACCCCCTAACTAGGTGTTTAACTTTTTTTCCTGCCTCCTTTCCCAAGTCTTTAGGTCTTACCCTGAAAAGCTTAGCGGCACAGGTTATAAGAAAACTGCAATTCTACCTATTCCAGGGAAACTATTGCTTTTCGAACTACATGGCCTTTTCATTTAGCTGAAATGAGATCAAGGTAATTAAGGTTTTAACTCCATGTTTTGCACAGTAAAAATAGGGGAAAAAAAAAAAAGAAATACAGATGCTGGCTTCCTCTGGAATATAATAAACATAGCAAGTGAAACTTGTCCACACTAGTTGCATAACTTTACTTAAAAATCAACTATTGTAGGTAGAATTACAAAAATCCTGTTTCAGTCATTGTCTAGTTTTGACATTTTGACAAGAAAAATTGTGAGTACAAGGCAACCAAGGCAGTCTAGCAGCACTTCATTGCAGGGTCAGAGTGCCAGAAGTACCAAAAGGGAGGCAGACAGACTTATGACCCCATGGCACAGCAAGAAGAAAGATGGATCACAAAAGCTCATGGATTAGTTTAGGCTACCAAGGAACTACAGACTAATTTAGGCTTGATACAGAAGATTAAACTTAGAATAAGGGCAGTAGATGGTGTCTCTCAAAGAATAAACTGAAGGATTTAAGTGAGATGCTGGAGATAGTAAAATATAGCTTGAATATAGTTACAGGCTCAGTACTTCAGCTAGAACTTATGTCTGATCACGTTACTTTAAATAAGTTAGCTTTGCCCTAATTCAAGAGTGTTCAGAGAATCTTTTGTACTGGTTTAATTACACTGATTTTGAAAGAGACCCATAGCTAAAGGAGTATAGATTTGTACATCGATAAACCTGGGATGCTGTCCTTTGTTCCTGGAAAGGAGTTTCACAGAGATATGATGAAAAGCCAGGAAGGTAAAATTCAGCTAACCTGAAGCGTGTTTGGAGCACAAAGAGCCAAATGGTTGTTGTTCTTAAAATAAATAAATAAATAATAAAACATCGTATTTTCATATAAGCCAAGGAAAAAAAAAAAAGGAAAAGAAAAAACTAAGTAAAAAATGAATCTGACTTTAACTTGCCCTCCAGTTGAACCAGTTTTGTACTAGAAAAGAAAAAAGACTTTTATTTATTTATTGAAGTGGCCTAGTAGGCTCACACATATTCGACTTCATTTTAAGAGAAACTACTTTCTAGTAATGTCTTTTCTTCTGGAATGTCTGTGTGGGGTCTACTAGCTTCTAAGGATTTGCCTAGACATGTGGCTGTTGGGAGTTGATTTTTTCACCATCAAAAAGCCTTGCATGTGGTTTTATGAAAAATGCATTTTCAACACACTGCTCAATACTGAGCAGAAACGTAAAACATCTTGCAGTTGTTTTTAAATAAATGTTCACTTTATTTATTCTTGGTCTATTTGTTATAGATGGGTTATATGCATCTCAGAACAATGTAAATAATTCTAATGCCAAGAGACTCCCATAGTGAAATGCTGGCATATGAATTATTATTTCTAATACACACGCATCTAAGCAAATATTTTAACAAACAAATTCAGCTAAGTACTTGTTAAATGAAAGCATAGCAGTCTACCTGGTTGGTGATTTTAATTATGAAGGTTGCATCTGAACGTACCTTTGAAGGACTGTATTCTAGTCCCTCACTTGTTAATGTCAAATCTCTGTCAGTGGCAGCTGGAAAGCTGGCTTTGTTTCTTTATTTTATTTTCAAAATATCAAGCAGATCAGAGCATTCCAACTTGCACTATGGAAATTATAATGATTTGGAAAAAAAATTACATTCTAAATCAATTTAATACAGCTCTTGAGAATCACAGTTGTGAGTAAAGTGGTTTTACTAGTAGTATTAATAAACCCTATAGGTATAAACATAAAAGCCTACAATATTGTGTACTTTTTAAGGGGTCAAGCTTTATTTTTGGGTACTTGTAGAAATCTTATTTGTGTCAGTGGAGGGAACTGGATATTGGCGGAACGAGGCTGGTAGGCAACAACTGCAGACCACGTTTTCAAGTAAGGTCAATTGGCATCAGTCAGCCAACTTCCTTACGTCTAGACCAGTTTACTATTGCTGATGACACAGTGTTATGTATCTTGGCAAATGTTTAATAGCCACTTCTCAGAAACTGACAAGAAATTTTCCATTTAAACAGCTACAGCAAGCCTAGTTCAGTTTAATTTGTAACAAGCTATTTCTACTATTGTTCATTTATGTAGAGGTTTAAAATCAAATTAAGGTACTTGTACATAAAGGAAGTGCATCCTTAAAAACTCTGAATGCAATTCAAAATAACTGTGTTTTTTTTTATTACCCCCTTCACTTTTTAAATCCTCCACATTTCACTTTTGTTTGTGAACAAGTGGCACACTATGATTTAAATAAAACATGCCTTCAAGGTATCACACACCTCCTTACTTCTGACTTCACCACATCCAGTTGAAACAAAGAAAAAAAAATCCAATGCTTAGTAAAATCAAGTAGCTGAAATATTTTTTTGCTTAAAAAATCTGGTCCTTAACTTGGAACTTCAGAAGGCAACAACATTTTTGTTCCCAAGCTCCCTTAAGCTACTTAATATTGTCTACCCGTAGCAGTAGCTGTACAAAAACATACTTAGCTGACAAATATATCTCAAGAAAAAGTTTAACAAGTTCCCATCACATACTTTCAAAAATAATAGGAAACTTGTACGTGGCACTAGCAAGCAATATATCAAGTCCCACACAGAGAAGTTAGCAACGTGTTATTTCTCTGGGATCCAGGCATACAGTTTATACTACTAAAATTAAGCAAGTAAAACCTAATCTGCTTTAAGCTTTGATGTTACTACAGTGGTTGGGTGAAGTCTTATTTGTACTGAAGACAAGAAAAAAGTTAAATTCTATTAATATTTTTCTGAGACCTCTGCTCCCAAGGAAGTTTTGACTCAAAAATAGAAATTTCTTTTGGGCTGAGAAAGGTAAGCATTTCCTTGAATTCCAGATATTGATGTGATACTCGGTTGATGTGCAATGCTGGAGTTGTCAGGTGAAAAAAGGTGGACAGAAACTAATACCAGGACTCTGTCTCTATAGTCACACCTCTCTTGGATACAATTAAATTTTAATGAGCTTTTTTTTACACTAGCTTACTCTGGTTTACACTAGAGTCTTTTTCTCTCTGCAATGAGGCTGTTAAAGCATCAATCAAAGAGCAGCATTTCATCAGGCTTATAATACGATTTAATTGCTCTTGGCATTTGGAGAAATAAAAACAAATCGAGTGATATTTATACGGAGATAAGAGACCATTTAAAATATTTTAGAGTTTTGCACAGCACAACTTTTAAATGCATATTAATAGAATGCACCAAAAACTGCGCAAGGCACTGTCATTAAAATATTATAAATACAATATAACTTTTAGCTACATAATACATTTTTAATAAACAAACTGTCGAAACACATTATCCACTTACACTTATTCATTCAGATCTGAGTACTGTTCTCCAGGCAAATAAAGGATTTTTATAATCCTCAATGACAAGTTAGGGTTTTTTTAAATATAGTTCTCATGGAAATTAACTTTAAAAAGCTATGATTAAATAACATTAAGGTTACACAGATTTACAAGGATCAAGGCTTTCTAAGTGAAGACTGATGTAGTGAGAAAGAAAACGTATAATGGCTTAAGGCAGCTCGTCATTAAGCCTCGACTGAACTTTGAATTTTTCAAGTTTTGTTGATTTATGTCCTAACTTCCATTGAAGCATAATATTTTGTTGTTTATTAGTCTTTGAGATGCTCATCTCTCTAAGTGGCTGTGTGTACTTAAGGTAGAATATCTTTTTCAGTCTCAGCATCTTTGAAATGGGTTAGATGCACACCAGTCAGTAAGGTTTTGTGATGTAAAGAGAGACTGTAAGGTACTCCTTATGCCTGTATTGCAGGATTAGGCTGTTGTAGTGAAAATTAACATGATATTCTTATCAGCGCTTTGGAAAGAAATTGTTAATCCTTGTAGTGGTTGACTGTTTGATGGAAATTATGGTCACAATTGTCTCTAGCATTAAGGGAGATCACTTGGGCATACATTTTGGAAAACAGTGCATTTTAGCCATCTGAGAAGTTAGTTCCAGTATCTATCTAAAAAGAAGTTAGAGATAACAGAGAGTATTCTAGCTACCTTACTGGTAATTTGGAGATAGGTCCAAATTTCCCTGGAATATAAGGATCTTGTATTGCTTACAGCACCCTGGATGATGGGCAAAGGAGTAAGCAAAAGAATCTCAACAAAAAAATCTCAATCTGAAATGCACAATAGGAAAAAAATATCTACATTTTCTTCAGAAATTTCATAAATTCCTTTCTGATGGCGAGAGTCTGATATTCTATATGAACTAACTGTTCCCTCTAAATACTTGTTTTACTCAAGCAGCAATACCTTTCCGTCCTACAACATGCTATGCTACCTCTAGTTAAGTGGTGCTACTTGTATATACTAGTTTAGACATTGCAAAATTATTGTTATCCTTTGAAAGGGTGTGGAGAAAAAGAGGTTGTTCCATATATTGTCTTTGTAAGCAGCACTTTCTGAGTAAACCCAGGCAAGAAACGGTGCTTTCTGAGGTACTTGCTTGTTGCTGTTTCTCTAAGAAAACCTTATTCCTATTAGTTCCCTCTCCAGAGACTGCTGATGCTAAACTGCTATTGTTTGACTCTACATGCTTTAAGCTTTAGGTTGAGAGGAGTTACTGAGGTTATTTCAAACATTTTGTTAAACTCAGAGCAGTCCTCTCAAAGGAATGCTTGGCTGCAAACTACCTCTTATCCTGGGTGACAGAAAACATGAGAAAAGCTTTTGAGTAGAGTTAGATTGAGGTCCGGGCAGCCATAAGTGCTGGTCAACTCATGTTGCCATTAGGTGATTAATAGTTGTTTATTTTTAGGGCTGAAAGTAACAGGCCATGCGAAGGCCAGTGCAAGATGATATCTGAATAATCTGTGAGTGCCTCCTAGTTTGCAGAAATCTTGTCTTTCTGTGCAGCTGTTTATCTGGTGTCAGTGCTTGCCAGAGTGATAGGATATGCCAAAAGTGCATTTAAGAGGGGATGCAGGACTGCTCTCACAGCAATTTATTTTCATTTAGTAAGTACTGTAAAATGGAACCACACTAATCGGAAAAGTTGTTCAGCAAATTTTGATTGCAAAAATGTTGATAAATAAATGCACTGTATACCTGTATTTACCATTTGCTCAATATAAATCTTGGAACCAGTATTAAAAATATCTCAAGACATTTTTGGATGAATTATTAGACAATTCTGTATCTCAGAATTCTTATACACAAATATACAATAAAACAAACAATGTAACAGATGAATTAACAAATGGAGGATAGCTCATCTGCGCTTCCAACTTCCCAGATCAGAGAATTAGTCCAAGACTGGATAGTAAATCACACTGAGTATCTTCACACAATGCTGCTTAGCAGTTTAACTGCCAAACACACCATTGTGCATAATTGACAGGCAGAAATATTTTATGTGTGATGCTGTACTTAAATTTACTGTCTCTGAAAGTGTAAGTCACCTATCTGTATTAAGCAGGGAACAGATGAAGAAGAAAATGCTACATTTGCTACCCATTGTTGTGGCACCTCATCTCCAGCCAGAAGGAAAGCAAACACCTCCTCTGATGTGGAAAATAAAAATACTCTTTGACTCCTATGGAAGCTGCTGGCAAATTTTAGTTGTGCCTGGCATCAACACTTTGTTATGAATGTATCACTTCTAATGCCTGGGGCGCTTCTGAGTTAATACGTTAAAACCAGTGTCTGTACAACCCAAGCTGGCCCTGCCTCATTTCACATTTGAAAATAACTTAATTTTAGTTATTTGGAAAATGTGCATCCTGAGATACGTAAATCTTTTGTAGCAACTTGTCACCTGCAATATATCCACTCTCTCTCTCTCTCTCAAAAAAAAAAAAAGGTAAAAAAAAAAAAAAATCCAGAGACTTTAGGACACCATCAAGGCTTTTTGTAGAATTATTACATTTGTTATTAATTCAAACTGGTGCATAACTGGGGATGTGCAAAGAAGGCTATTTCCTGCCTTTTCCAACAGGAGCAGCTTTTTGCCTTCTTTTTCACTTAATATATATACATACATACACATGCATACACATGTACATACACACAGACTTTTTATGTATCTATCAGCCAATCACAGTTCTACTGTGAAACCTTTTCACCTGAAAAAAATCATAACACTATCTAGATTTATTTACAAATTATTTATTCTTTCTTAGTATATACTAACCCTAGAAACAATTTAATTTCAACTTTGCTTACTACACACTGAACCTTTTTGGCTCACCATTAAAATAAGAAATTCTGCTCTCAGGAAAGCTATACAGACATACAGTGCCTTATAAGGGAGTCTAGAAGGAGGAAGAATCAGAGGAAAATACTATCACTTATGCAGGTTTAGAAGCAATAGCAGATTTGTCAAGATAACCAGTGACATATTACTAGCAATGTCTGATGAGAATTGAGCCAGAAGTCTGCAACATGATAAAATGAGTATGAACACGAGTATGAACACCTTCCCTCATATAAGAATGTGTTGGAAATAGTGGAAAAGAAGTTGGACTCCATATTCCCATGTTTTATTTATCTTTGCCATGCAATTGCTAGATTGATCTTGTGTCAAGTCACTTACTCCATATATGGCATTTGTGTGTTAGCTCTTCCCAAAGATGGTGTGAATGTTATTGTCCCAATAGCCACAAGGTCACTGTGTTAAATATGGCAAAATCCTTTTAGACAAGTTCAAAACAAACTCAGAGTGACTACATTCCCCCCCCCCCCCCCCCAAAGGTCAGGATAATGTACACACCCGTGCTGTTCAATTGGATGACACCATAAAAACCACAATATTGAAAATGGAGTCTAATGTCATCAGTGGGTAAGTTATAAATAAAAGCCATGCAAAATGTTGCAATATTAACATTATGTATAATACAAGGATTTGTCTCAGTTATTGCTGGTTTAGGTGTCTGGTAACCATCACTGTTAAATATTTTTAACATTTTAATAAAACACGCAGAAAATCCATTAAGCACTGAAAACTTCCAGTTTTCAATAATCTTTTCACTATAACTATTTTTCTTACCCCTTTGTACTTTACAGGAAGTGTATCTTATACAGGAAAATTGTTGATTGGCAGTCTTTTAAGGGCATCAAAGATTGCATTAGCATTCTCTTTAAATTAAATAAATAGAAAAAGTATGAATGATTGAGTTTCTAGTCCTGTTCAGTCCTGCTCCTCCTTTTAAGACAAAAGCAAAACTAATAAAGAAGAAAAGCAACAACAAGAAGAAAAATCATGAAATACAGCTTTTCTTTCCAATGTAAACTAAGATTGCAAGTAAGCAGCCTGGAACATCAAGAACAGCCAAACATCAACCAGTGTTCTCATTCACTCTGAGACGCGACTAACTTTCACCACACCATAGTTACCTTTTTTTTTTTTTTTAAAAAAAATATATATATATATATTCTTACATTGCTGAAAAGCTCAGAGCAAGTATATTAAATGATCAGTATCTGTTGTGGGCAGATGTCTTTCCCTCCCCCTTTTTAGCCAAAAATTTTGAGAATTTTTTTTTGTTCCGTGTTTACTTTTTAAAGTGCTTATTTTCTGTTCTCTCTGTGCATGTGATTGTGATGCCAAAATATTCAAAACACAATGGAGGATAGAGGTTAAAAATGGTTCCTAAATTCCATAGTTGCTGTTTTCTTGCAGTACGCTCCTAAGAAAGCTGTCTTTCACACACATCCATTTGTCATGAACAGCCACAAAGCAGCGTTAGGGAGAGGTGCTGACATAAAGCTTCCAGCTGGTCCAACCTGAGCACACGTCACTGTGTATGCTGAAGATGGGAATGACACCTCTTACTGGAACTGAGTAATGGAAGCCCAATATAGGCCATAAAAGACACTTAAGATATTATTCCTGTCTGTCCCCTCAGTTTATAGTGGTCTTGCAAAAGAGGGAGTTTCCCTGTCTGATTAAGCCAGCTGTAGTTAG
This sequence comes from Oxyura jamaicensis, assembly GCF_011077185.1. NCBI lineage: Eukaryota > Metazoa > Chordata > Aves > Anseriformes > Anatidae > Oxyura > Oxyura jamaicensis. The sequence continues at coordinate 14,819,360 of NC_048897.1, read as the reverse complement.
TTGGGAGGCAAAAAAGAAAAAAAAAGAAAAAAAAGAAAAGTAGAGTAAATAAATAAGTGGGGAGAATAAATAAAGGGAGAACAACTGGATCATCTCATTAAATTAGACAGTGAGCATTTAGGCAATTTCAACTGCACCTTTCCTTCTACTTCTAGGATCTCTCGATACCAACCCCGGACTTCTACCAGAGGTCTGAAAATCTCTTAGTGTGCCTTTGAGGAATGTTTTTAATAAATGGGTACTTTTACACTTGAGATAACTTTTGTACAAAGTTTTAAATAAGTGAATTGACATAGAGGTAGGCCTGTGCACAACAGACCTGTATACCTTACATAGATACTACGTATAGCCGATACAACACACTCAGCAAGCCTGGCATCACCTTCCTGAAGAATCAGATGAATCTACAGTGGGATTCAGAGCTTCTCAGCACCAAGTCTGTGCTACGTGAAATTTCTCTAACGACAAAGCTCTCTCCATTAGGCTACTAAAATGCAGGCTAACCAATTATCACTTGAAATGATGTGGTAATATTACTATTATTATGGTACTATTACAGTTACAAAACACAGCTACCCAGTCAAAAAAAAGCAACAAAAAAACACAACAAACAGCTGCCCCATTACTCCTTCTTCCCCCATAAAAGCACCATTAGGAAGCATCTGGCAGCACAATGTATAAATGGACACAGGCATATACATTTTTTTTTTTTCCTCAAGCCTCTCTTTCCTTTCCTAGTTGAGGAAAATTTGGGCTCCTCACACAGGTATTTTTGCCAAGGGTAAGTAGGACTTCCACTTAGAGACCTGTGTATATCTCTCCCTCTCCACAACTGCTAAATCCACATTAACATTTTTAAAAGCTATTTCTAAAGCCATACCAATAGATTAAACATTATTTTTAGCGAAGTTCAAAGAGAAGAGCGAGTAGAGCTTTGCCTGTCCTACCTGATTTCACTATGGCAACCACAGAATAATGGCAAAATCAGGAGATTAGGACAGCTATAATTCCAGTTGAACCAGCAAAAATAAGAATTAAAAAAATCATTTGTAATTTCTTGATTACCTATAGGCACTTTGAAACCATTCTTTAATTAAAAAGTCAGACCATATATGAAATGATAGAAATGGTATAGAACAGTACAGAACAGCTTCTATTTGCTTAAGTCATGTTTCCACTTTAATGTACTTATTTGCTCTCATTTGCTTAATGCTGCCAGTATTTAGTGCTGTGCAAATTTATGGTAATCTGACTTTAAAGAGCTTTGTGGTACTGAGTGCTTTTTTTTTTTTTTAAACATATACTTACACTGAAGTGACCTGACTGTCTGGAATAAATTAAATAACTGAGTGGATTGTAACACTTTCTTGTGCCATACTGTGAGGTAACATAGGCAATAACATGTCATTGCTGTGGGTAAAACAAGCTGATTGGTTTTACCTCAGTTTACTTTGTACAAGAGTCTGTCCATGCCTATAAATAAGGATGGATAATACCTGATAGATTTGCAAACTTTTTCTGTGGGCATTTAAGGACAATTGTGCATTTGCACAGTACCTTGGCTTACACACTGCAGGAGCTGTGAGTTTATATAATATTTATGTTAGAGGAAGACAAACCGTATTTCACTTTTTAGAAAACCAAACCAAACCAAAGCAGTTACCATATTTGGATTGTTACTGTGTAAATACATAATAAACAAAACTTAATAAAACAGCAAATGTGGTGACAGTAGAGGAAAACGTTTGAGTTGCTGCTCTCAATTTGTCTGGCAGCCGTGACCAATCACAGGACGTTTGTTGTTTTAAATAGGAAAGATCCAGAAACCAAAACAAACATTTTTAGCCAGTGTTCACGTTATCTACATTTTTTTTTACCACAGATAACTATTCTGACTTTTGTATATGATCTACACTATAACAGTAACATGCCAAAAACATTGCTACAGTACTTTTCAAACCTACAAGATAGATATACAGACTGCAATAAAGAAATTATATTTCCCTTTGCATTCCTGCAGGAAGAAGGAATCAATCTGTGTTACAGTTGATTAGTAATGAGAAGCAAAGTGATGCAGCTATGGAAAAATAATCCTATGAAGTGCTGGGAGAGATATTTTCAGTAAAATTCTAGAGGCATTGCATTTGCTTAAAGGCTTGCTTAGCACTCATCTGGAATCTGCAGTCAGGGAAAAGAAAGATGACCTGTAACCGGCCAGATACAGAGCATGTCTACTGCAATATCCAGTTAAACGAGCAGTTGGTCACAGGAAAGGCAACATGAATTCAGCCTTTGCAGATAAGTGGCGTAATTGTTCTCTACCAGCACATCCAAGGGGTCACTGCTCTGGGTCTAGAACAACCTCCCAGTTAGGGCAGTGGGACCTAAATGCTTCAAATGCTTTAAAAACCAATCTTAGTAAGCTTAACAAATGGGTTACAAGACATGGTGTTTATGATAGCTGGGGACTAGATCATGACAAAATCTTACACACTCCTAAATGTAGTGCATGAATCTAATAAACAAAATATTCTCTCAAGCAATTAGAAATGATATCACCAATGCTGATAAAATTAAACACGGACCAAAATATTTTTTCCGTACCTGAGAAACAAAGATGAATGCCTGTATAAGATGACATTTATAAAACAGGATACCAGAAAGGCATTCAAGATGCCGGAGGATAGGAGTTCTAAAAAAGATAGGAGTAAAAGGAACCTCCTATTCAAATGAGCAGTATGAACCTGAACCTTTGTTTAGTTGCTGTGAAATCCCAGCCCACAAACATAGCTTAATAATTTAGTTTTCATAAATAATAATGCTCTGATTTTTATCAAAGGTAACATCTTCAACTTGCAAAGGTTCTCTAGACTTGTTAGACAAATGCATAAAGACAAACAAAATTTTAAAATTGAAGAAATAAATACTCTTCTAATTTCTCTTTTTGCTTTTACAACACATATGTAACCAAACTCAAGCACTTCTGGTTCAGTATTATCCAGGTTACTCTTGCCTAATCCTCAAACCTAGAGCAAAGTGACCAACCAAGTATATGTAGAAAGAAATGTAAACAACCATCAAAGCTCAGAAATCTCAGTAATAGCTACTTTACTGTCCCCTGTGCTAGTGTTCAAGGAAGCAAGTGTTTTATTATCTGAAAGTAATATCCATACCACTCACACACACTGCTGTTTTTTTAAAGCCATTTCTGGATTCCTCTTAAGGTTCTGGTTCTGATGTATACAGCTCATGAAAGGTTCCTGGGACCATGTGGACACCTCTTGCCCTGACCTGTCTGCAGAAGTGAACTCCACATGGATACAGCCGTTCACAAAGCACGAAGCAAATCTATAGGTAAGTGATGGCATCAAATTCTCAGTGGATAAATTTTACCTGTAGAACAAGCTCCTGCCAGAGGTAAGTGTGACAGGCAGCCTGCCTGTTCACTGAGTATGATGCAAGACCTGACACATACAGCAAACCTGCTCACGGTAAAAATGGCTGAATAGGGATGAACACTTCAGCATACAAATAGAGCTTTATTTAACAGTAAAACTGAACAAAGCAATAGCAACTGAATCAAATGTGACAGCAAAAAAATATATATATATATATATGCACACACTTTATTACAGTTCTTAAGTTTGTGTTTGTATAGCTAGTGAATTTACGCTTCAGCATGTCTAAAACTGAATTACAGACACATGCAGTGGTAATTTTCTTTACAGTCAACTACCAACTGGATGAGTAAAAAAAGAGGGGAACTATTGCAGAAAACAAATAGCATACACTCACCTCTTTAGTCTTCCCTGTCCACTCATTTACACAACACAAATGTTTATTGGAAGGATGAGCCATAAAGCTTCAGAATTCAAACTCTGAAGAAAGAACCACCTCCATCTATTGTTTCTAACAAGGGTGCTTTTCATATACCACGTTTTGGGGATATTTGAACAAAAAATAATACAAGAAACAGGAGAGATGAAAAAAATAGAGAATATGTGGTCAGAGTGGAATTAATCTTTGTGAAGAAGAAAATCTAAAAAAACATGTGAAGTCAAGGTGTGGTGTGAAATATGGAGACAACATTTAAAAATCCCTAAAGTGAAAAGCAGATGATTAAGCCACAGTTCTCATTCAGTATTAACTGGCACTTGCTAACAAACTTGCAATGAAGGCTGTCAATAAAGAAACAGATGCTAAATAATGACACCTAAATGTTGGGCCATTTCAAAAAATAGAAATGGTCTAAAATAAATTATACAGGGAGTAAGCAATCACCTTTTCTTAGTTTATGTATAGGGCTAAGTGGAATATTATCTATCCTTAGAATTTTTCCAGAAACCAAGGGAAACAAATTCAACAATTTTAGTGTCTTATCAGATAAATGAATTTACATGCAAAGCTCTTAATTTACAATAATTTTTTAGTTCACTTTTAACATTACAATACTCTTGAAAACTGTTTCCCTTTTGCAAATTGTAATGCTTCCAGATGAATCAAAACATTCAGTAATTACAGTGTTGGACTAACTCTCAGGTAAATGGAATATATATTTTAACTGTTTACATATTTTGGCCATTCTAGCTGAATTAAAAATAAATTGTGTTAAGATAGTGCTGGAAAGGTAAGCCTGGCAGTTTAGCTTTTCCAATGTCTAAAAAGAAAAACAGTCCATAAATTATAAAATTGAACGTCAATTTAAAAAATACTAATTGAAAGTATTAAGCAAATGACTATTTTGAGATAATTCTGACTTATTAGTATATATTAAAAAGGTCATCTTTAAACATTTTTTTTTAAACTTACTCAAAGAGTAGTTATTACAATGCTACCTTTAGAATAAGCAAAGGGTAAATATTTGGCTCTCAAGAATACTCTTATGGGAAATGTGTATTGTGTTTACTGTTATTTGATGATGAAATGTCAACAGACTAAAATATTTCTATAATAAATTATTCCATTCAATAAAGGCATCAATACTTTGCCTGGTTTTAAAATACAATTTCACTATAATGCATCAAAAGAAACAGCACTAATGTAAAAGCCCTGCCATGTGCATTAGTCCATATTAAACCACAGTCCCTTAGCCCCTTACCTTAGTGTACTGTTAAAAGTCTGAAAAACCCACAGCTACAAAGAAATCCAGAGATCAGACTAAAAATCTTTACTTACCACTTTGTGCCTAGATATCATAATTCACTGGCTGTATTAAGGGTAAGCCAATAATTCATAATTCCCCGTCTTTATAGTTTTAATAAAAAAGGCATCTTTAAAAATAGCACTTAAGAACATGCACAAACACACACAAACACTACATGAAATTGTTTATATATGTGTTTGTTTTTCAGAACATGGGGGGACAGGCTTGATTACTTCAGTAAAATATGAATAAAGAAATATTGACCAGTCAGTCATTCACTGGACGGTATGATAGGAAACTTCCAAATACAAATGAAGAAAATGTTATGTATCATCTCATAAATAATGTTTTGCCCATTAAAGCAATGAGAGTCAACTGATAGTTCACAGGATGAAATATGAAAGGCAAGGTGGTTAGCATGATGAAGAAGAAATTTTTGTAATACTTCAAAATGTAGAAAATATATTAAAGAACATAAAATTACTCTTTTCTAGAAACGTCATCTAATACTTCCGATTTTCCCCCCACTTTTAAGCATTCTGCATGTGATTCCTTCACATGAATGGAAGGTAAACAGATGCACTGGAATCTCTCCTGACACAAGCATCTCACAGTTGTGTATTTTAATTTCTGGTATACATTATGATCTGTACTTAATGGATCCTCTGTTCTTATGCCATTTTGATTATATCAGCATGTATTTAGTCATTGATCAGCAACTCCATTTGTCTTTTATATCACAATTTGACATCAATACAAGAAACAGGATGAGATGCAAACAAAATGATATAGAATTACTAAATAATAGTTGATCATGAATTATATTTGCAACGAATGTCTTGTCAGTTCCGGATTTAACAGTAGGTAATGAATGCTTCTTTGTACTGCACTCCCAAAAATTCAATAAATGCAAGAAGCAAGCAGCTTCCAGAGGAGGAAAAAAAAAAAAAAAAAAAAAAGCAATTAGAAGTTGCTAATCACATCTAAGGATTGTTGGTCTTTCTTACTAAGAAGTCAGGGATGGAAATTAGATACCTCTTTGTAGTTACTGTTATCAGTGATTTGGTGATCTCAGGTGGATCTCTAGTAAACAGTACTTCTACGAAAACCCTGCTCTAACTGGAATGCTCTTGGAATTGAGCATGTTCCCATTAAGTTATTCTTTGTGTTATTATTCTCAGCTCTAGGCACCAGATTGTGCATATTGCTGATGGACAGGAGAGGGAAAGGGCTTTAGCTGCACCACTTTTTACCTGAGCATCATCTGGAAACCCAACCTTCAACATTCAATTTGACATCAGACTGAAAATGAAGTTTTAAAGCTGAAGTTTCCACAACAAAGGAACTATTTTGATTCAGCATTAAAATTTAGTAATTTTAAAAATGAAACTGAAACACTTAAAAATTTTTCATTTTAGTTTGCTGAAAAATATTTCAGCATTAAATTCCCCCCTTCCTTTCTTTTAACATCTAAGAACGAGTTTAGACTTCCTCAACTCTAATGAAGTACTGTCAAAAAAAAAGAGCTCCAGAGCCCCAAAAGTTCACATTAAATACGGTGCCATGCAGAACTGCACTTGTTGCTTTCTTAAAAATTGCATGAAAGAAAACATTTCAAGTTCACCCAAATAATTGATATATTCTAAACTGAACCGAAGCAGACATTTCACTTTGACTTCTACAGCAGAAATGTTGAAACTTATTAAAACTTTGTTCTCTGTCCAAAACCTCTCCTAACAGCCAACAAAAAAATCCTAAACAAATTTTCTGGAGTGACAATGATTATTTTTAAATATAGGGAAGAAGAATACTATAAGAAATGAAAGAAATGTTATTTTTATATCTGATAACCGAAATGAATGTTTTGGCATGAATGAATTTATCTGCATTGCAGTCTGATGAAGCTTTTCAGATTTTTAGTACTCACTTATCTCTGTTAATACAATCAGGCATGCGTGTATCTACTGAGAGGTCTGCTTTAATGGCTGAAAGTTTGCTCTGCCAACAGGAAATGGTAAAAGACTCCAAAAATTAATGTTATTAGCTGCTTGTCTTCCACAAACAAGGCTATTAACTTTTAGACTTCCAGAAATGCAAGGATAGGAAAAACGTAAGAAATATACTGCAAAAACCCAAACCCCAAAACTGGAAAATGGGAAAACAACAAAAGCAAGAACCCCACAAAACTGGATGTAAGCTTCATATCATCAGCCACACATTAAACATTTTCAGCCAGACAACTTTAACCCAGTATTTATTTTGAACTTCACTGTCCTGTCTTTTAACTTAAAGTTGTTTATAAATGTTATGTGAAAAGATTCCTGGGGAATAAGCTCAGAGATAGAGCCAACTTAATGATTTATACTATTGCTGTAGTAACATAAAAATACAGCACGGTCACAGATGTGTACATACACATAAATATATATGCATATATACAGGAGAGAGAGGGCATGCTCACGATGGGATTCCATATTCTAAATTTATCTTGGTCATTTTTTTTTCCACTTCATGATAAGGCAAATATAGTGAGAGATAAGTAACTTTACAACCATCTCTGGGCACCACTCTTGGTTCCTAAATAATACATTTAGTCTTCTGACTAAATTAAAGAAAAATAGTTAAAGAAAATAATATTTATTTGAAAAACAAAAACAAAACCCCAAACCACCACCAACAAAAAAAAACCAAACAAGTACACACTTATTAAATTGGTTAAGGTAAATTATAGTATAAACAGGAATAATATGCCCTTCTTATAGCAAAATGTGACTGTTTTTAATTATACTTTCATGGGATTTACCTGAATTCCATGATGGCAAATACTTTCCTTTTAGACTAAATTTCATCAGAACTCAAAACAATGCATAAAAGGAATTTAAAATATTTGTTTTGGTGTATTTATTTCTATTTGTTTTGTAAACCAAAAAGATTGCATAACTTATTTTCAGTGTAGTTGATTCCATATGTACAAAATCAACATGAATATTGTAGTACAACTTTTATTGCAGGACAGACTAAATTTAGCAAGATATTGCTCTGAGTAAGGAGAAAGTTGCATATTTTCTGAATGACTGACTTTAAGAAGAAAGAAAGAAGCACTGTTAAAATAGATATTTTTATAATAAATGTATAGCTTGGAAAAAAAAAACACACAACTTTTCATACACAGACTGAAGTTCACTACAAAATTGTTAGTTTTTTACTTATCAGTTTGGAAAACTAGTTTGAACTTCATTGCTCTCCTGACAAAAACTCTTAATTTGTTAGTCTGATTTTATCAATGGCTAGAGACATTTTTTGCATGCTGTTACTATCCTTAAGCTTAAATAGCTCTCTGCTAAATGTTTAACTCTCTGATGTACCTAGAGAAAACAAATGTACATGATGTACTGCAGACTGTGCTTTTTCTTCTCTGCTGAAAGTGACCAAGCACCTTGCTTAATTTGTAGAATAATACTTTAGTTGATTTAAAGAGCAAAATATAAGACTGTTCAGTGTCTCTAAGTCATATACATTTAAACAAAAGTAAGTAAAAATTCACCCTAGGGCAAGTCTGTCTTGAACTGTATTAGACACATTCACCTGGTCTGGCAGGACTGAGATATTCCACAACTTCATTATTTCTGGAAGTTCCACAATCACCCACTGAAATATTCCAAAACTGTAATTTCTCAAGCTTTGGTATGGCTTTTTGTACATGCATGCTGTAGAATCATCTGAGCAGGACCCACTGTCCTGCTCACTGTTAACAAAAGAAAGAGGTGCTCCCACAAAGTGAATGCAACCTTAAAAATAATGTAGATGTAATACAGAGTGTTAAAATAGTTTATTTACCATTACAGTTTTTTTCCCCTGAACAGGAAACTTGATATGATTGAAGCTTGATTGTAATATGATAGATATTCCAGTATCTGACTAAAAAAATCTAAAATATTTTTGGTCAGATATCATAACATCCTACTATATTTTAAAACATTTTAAAATATTTTTAGCATTTAAAATATTAGCTGATACTAAAAATTTTGATATGTTTAAAAATATTAGCTGATACTAAGAGGAAGTGCTGAGAAACAAGTCAAATATTACTTTAACATATCAATATATTCAAGTAAACTTTTTTTCCCCCTCTTAAACAATGGAGAACAATAAAAAGTTAATTTGTCTTGTTTTCTTACTATGTGATGAAACATTATCTTACAGAAGCCAAAGACTACTGTGACATTATCATTACACTTCGCGTTTTGAACCTAAACTAGATAGGTTTGGTGACAGCAACGAAGCTCCACCACTTTATTTTAGCTACAGAATACATCCATGTTTTTAAACCCATCTTTCATCATATTGAGGCTTGTTTTTCATAGAACATGAAGAATAATAATGTCTAGGATCCAAGCTGTTTCAGACAACTTAAATTTAGAGAGCTGTACTTTAATTTCCACTAACTGTTTTCAAATGTACTAAATGGTACTCAGATTGACTTTGTCGTCAGAAGTGAGACTGAAGTAAGTGTGAAGTCCAAACATTTTCTGAAGGGCATATAAGAAACAAAGTTTGCTTTGAGTATTGCAACAGATTGAAAATAGAGCTTATTTTTTAAGTAATCTGGCTAATCAAAGGGTTAAGTTAAGCAGGAAAATAAATTGTTGACGTAGGACTAGATAACGTGAGACTCAGTAATAAAAAATGCAAGTTCCTCTTCTGCTGTTTCTCTTCCAGATTAATGAAACTTTTATGTTTGGTATTAAGTCGTGTCTTGATCTGTTTGGTTACTGCTGTCAGGCTACTCCTTCCACCCCCAGATGCTGGAATTTAGGACCAAGCTCGCTGTTTTTAACTGGAGGACCAGAACAACACTTCTGTTTACACAGAGATGGATAGGAGTCTGCCACAGAACACCCAGGCTGGAGTTAGGGCATGGAGTTCAAGTGCCCAGGCTAAAGGACAGTGAAAAATAGTCTGAAAATACTATTACTTCTCAAAATATGGCTTTATGAAATTGGAAAGATATAAACAGGAAAGTTCCATCTTCTCACCCCTTTTTTTTCCAAGAAACATTAGTGTTTTCTGTCTTGTTTACAAACTGAGATTTCAAAATAGAAACTGTACAGTACATTTTCTTCTTCACTTTCACGCATTTGAGTTTTTATTTATGGACATCACATTAACATAGAAAGGATCTAAGAATGTTGTTGGTATTAAAAAAGTTAACCTACCCGCCAAACCAAAAGTCTATTCTATTTGGCCTCCCTGTCTTTGTAGAAATTTCCATTCCAGATAACTAGAAAATAATGAGAGACACTAAGTGTTCACATTGGAATTTTTATACTTCTTTTTAACTAGGAGTAGCAGCAGAGATTAGCCCACTGAAGGCACTCTTTGCTGCTGACAGTGCAGTTTTAGCAGGTGATATATAACCCAGGCCACACACATCCAGGTGCTAATCAACTCTCTCCCACTAACTTTGCAGAGTCTTTTATTCTTGAGCTGCTGCTGTTGTGCCTCCTCCCTGATTTGTAACCTGGACAGAGCTCTTGATGCTAGGGTCCTAAAGAAATCTGTACCTAACAGAGACCTTCACAATAGAAAAAACAACACACATGGATTCAAAGGGCAGTAATTAGGTGCTATGTCCCCAGCTGCTCATGGTAAAGTAACTAGCTGCCAGGAGTTACAAAGCTAAGTCAGAGTGGGTAGAAGTTAGTTACTGCTACCGCCTTATAGAAACACTCCCAACTAAAAGCAGTATAGAAACTTTTTGATATGGCTTCTAATCCTTCTTGTTGCCACTATAGTAACTACAGTATATTTACTCCCCATTACTTAGCCACACAATAGTAGTTCAGGTGTTTTTTTTTTTTTTTTTTAATCTAGGTTATGGATACTCTGCTAGGTCATGGCTTGTCACTGCTGCGATTTTTTTCAGCCTCTCTCAGGACTTGGAGGAACCTGATTCAGACCTGTGTGGACTACAACCCCCAGGTACCTACCTCTCACCTCACCGTGTCATCAGGAACTGTGTGTTGCCTGCATAGAAGTTGTACAATCCTGCGTTTGCCACGGTTCTTGTATTTTCTTTCCTGCCTACTGTTTTCTACAGCACAACCTGCAACTCTTGCAATTAATCTGCAAGTTCAGGATTATTTTCTCTCTCTTGTGACAGTACTTTTTGCACTCTTTTTGCAATTCTCACACTTGTAACTGAGAAAATATATCACTTTTATGCCCCAAATTCCAAGAGAAGGAAAAATTGAATCCAGCCTGGCAGATACTGGATCATGTGCAGTTTTGCTCGTTGTAGAGATGTCAATCAGTTTTCAAGCCTTAGGTAATTAGGGTCTATATTCAGAACGAGTAACAGATAATTAGGTAATTCCAAAGTATTAGGAAACTGCATCTTTTCCAAGGAAATCCCAAATTTAAATATTTCTCAATTAATAATTTTGGATAAACAAACAGCTAACATTCAAGCCAGCTACAAACTCCATCTCCTGTCTTGAAATCTATGTTAATGGAACAGATACAAGCAAAGCTGAAGTTAGAACTGAACAGAATATGATAATATATGATAATATTTCAATTGTTTTACAGCAAATTACCCAATCTGTGCCCTCAAAACAAACCACAATTAGAATCACCATGTCTTGTGGTATTATGAAGTATTTAAGTCCTGTTACGCAGCTAAAAGTGAGAAGAAACTGCACAAAAGCTTTAAGGGTATGGAGCTAACACTTCGGGACAATAACATCCTCATTAAAAAATAAGGATACATCAAAACTCTTGAGTTAAAAGGTTAAGTGTTAGTCTCTGTGTAGTTGATAAATGCTGAACTAATCTAATCAATGGTTGTAAGAGGCAATGCCATCAGCTAGTTGCCCTGACCTGTGCTTCTAGTTTTCACAAAAGTAAGATTTAAGAAAGATGTCAACTCCAGGCCTTTGACCTAGCAAGGACCTTGTTCGTGCCAGCCTGGTGTTCTGCTAAACAGACTGAGAACTTTCAGCTCAAATCAGTAACATGTGCACTTCACTAATGCAACACATGGCTTAGAAATTAAAATGCAACGTGATCGAGTGCTTTAGGATATTTTAACAGTTAAGAATGCAGCTGGGGCAGGGGGAAGGTTGTTTCTATGTTTTGTTTGGGGAAGGGGAAAAGGACAAATTCAATTGTATTGTTTTTCTTGAAAAAAGCGGGGAAAACTAAAATTCAGTTGATTATTTCATGGATGACTGACCTAGCGGAAATAAGGACGTTGTATGTTTCTTTATGACATGTGCCACTTATTAGATAAGTAGGCTTTACTACTTTCAATTGAGCTAAGTTAAAACTAATTAGAAGGTTGTTAAATTACAATCTAAATACAATAAAATGCAATAAAAATAGCAAATGGCATTTTGGTCATCAATAGTATTCCTAATGCAATTGATTATTACTAGTATGTTGTGTACTGATTATTTCCAATTATTGTAACAGGCTTTGCCAGCTGCTGGAATGACAGTTCAGGCCTGCACCCATGAACTAGAATAGACACTTTACATATGCCATCATTTAACCAGATTAATTTATTTCAGGCCATCTTTTACTGATACTTAACTTACACGTGACTCTAGACTTTGCATATGAATCTGGACTCAGTATAAAGCAAGACATCTATCTTTTTTGTTGTTATGGATGAGCAGGTATACAGTAAAATTGATAGAGAGATAGCAATCCAGTTGCTAATTACTACTAGCATCTCAGGTCAGTGCTGAGATTTTACATTTAATAGTAAAGCAATGATGCTTGTAATACACATTCAGATTTTCATATACTAAGGGTGAGAATTATATGAAAAAGTCACTATTTTATAATGATGTCTAACAACAAATGCTTCTACACACATACACTTCTTCCGTCTCAATTAGTTATGAAATAATTAGCTAACTGGTGTTTTTGACATACTTATGTTTATCCCTTTCATCTCCAGTTTTTAGACTTACCTTACCTATACAGAAACTTGAGTAGTAAAAAACTGTTCAACTTAGTTGCGCCAAAGATAACAATGCTAGGTTAAAGAAAGTAAAAAGATGAAATAGATAAGTTAAACCATCTCCTTCCACTAAAAAACCCTCTTTTTATTACTCAAGCATGAAACATGCTAACTTGATCTCCATCACCTACTGGATGTCCAAACAGAAAAACTGACTTTTGCTGTTGTTTTTTCCTTGTATCTGGAAGATGCTTCTCCTGATTTTACAGTGTCAGTGTCTATTAACTTCATGGTTGACCTATTTCCTTAGTTTTCTGAGAAGGAAAGAACATGTTGAGAAAGCAAATGAAAGTTATTACACTTATTGGAATAGATAGTTGAAAGGATATTAAGACTTCATATTGGGCAAATGCAGTTCACATCATTTGAATTTATTTTGCAATTAAAATTGTTAGTGAAAACATACAAAGCTTTAGATGTATGTAATTTAATCATATCTAAATATATTTACTTCTTCTCCGTGTAAAGCTACTTACATTTCAGCCTACACACTATCCCAGATTTTTCAACACTTGTTTATACCTGCTAATGACACAGGCAATGACCACTTCCTTGCAATAAAATAAATAAAGTAAATACATTGCAGGAATTTAGAATGAGCAGTTGGTGTTACACTGTATAAAGGGTCTTAAACATCTTTCTTCATACAAGGGAGCTCTGCATTTAAGAATTAAACATGGTATTGTACTTCTCCAAAAACATTTCCTTCTATGATTTAATAAAGAAATAGGAAAGAGCAGAACATTTTCGTAATGGCTGTGAACTTAAACAAACAAACAACCAATCAAAAAAAAAACAAAAAACCACAGATTTAGTATCCATCATAACTATAACCTGTTGTTATTCACTGTAATTTCATTAATTCTAAGTAATTGATGTAGTATACTTGGAAAGGATTTTATATTTGTAGAATATTTAGGCAAACCAAGAATTATGATGTACACATCACCTGAACCCATGTGGCAGTACCTGCGGAAACAGAAATATAATTGATACACAAAGACCTGCTCGTGATTTTGGTGTAAATGATTCTGTTCTGCATTTCTATTCCAGGAATACTCAATGAAGGAACTGAGGCTGTCATTGGCTGTATTGGTTTCAATCAGAGTGAGAGGAATTCAAAAATTCCTGCATACCTATAAATAATAATAATAATAATAAAAACGTAAAATTCCATTTAAGCATTTTCTGCACTGATTTCATGTCACATTTTGGAATATACTAACGGTAGACCTATGCAACATTATATAAGGACAATATTTATGAAAAAGTCCTAAGTACATAGAGCAATACCAAAACTTGGCAAGTATTCAAAGGTCTGGTAATGGAAAATAGCCTCCATTACAGTAAGATTAGATGCAGAATTTTGATATATCTATTCAATACTTTTCAGAGTTTACTCAGCTTTTTCCCTTCTGTAAATGTGAATAAATTCACTTTTCTTGAAGAGTAAAATTATTGAATTCAAATTGCTACAAAAAAAAATCAGTTTAGTCTTGATACGTTTACAAAGAATGTCTTTGTTTTTTAAGCCTATTTTTAAATATTTAGTGAAATTAATCCACTATATAAGGGAATATTCTTTTATTTCCTCCAGCACAACTACACTGTCCTCATTCCTCCCAAAATAGATACTTCTTGCCACAAGGCACAACTTCTGTCATTCCTCCAAAGCTCTAATATCTCCTGCAATAAATAAAATAGGCATTTGCCTTGGGGAAAAAAAAAATCCTCTTCTTCGAAGACCTGTACTAAATGTGATAAAAAGACCACAAATACCTCCTAAATCAAACTTAGTAATGAAATTTCTTACTGAAATAAAGATGTAA
Source organism: Oxyura jamaicensis (assembly GCF_011077185.1). Taxonomy (NCBI): domain Eukaryota; kingdom Metazoa; phylum Chordata; class Aves; order Anseriformes; family Anatidae; genus Oxyura; species Oxyura jamaicensis. The sequence goes on along the minus strand of NC_048897.1, from coordinate 14,804,356 downwards.
AAGTTATGAGCAACAATTTCCAACCAGCAACATTAGAAGACTGAGTTATTTCTAATACACTGTGAAACAACGTCCCAAACTCATGGTGCCATTGAAATACTGCCTATTTAAAGATACTTATAAACTAAGATACTTTAAAGACATATTTTCTTCAAAGAAAGCCATTTTCCTAAACACTGAACAGTTTATTTTGATTCTCTGTCTTCCTTTATTGTGTTATTTTTTTAAAAACTTTTTGTTTCTCAAACGACAAGTCAAAAAATGGAAAAGGATATGGTAACAAATTAAAAACAAAAAATCAGCTTCCAAACGAAATAGTGAGCTTTAAGATAACATTCAGGATTCATATAGCATTAATTGCAATGACTGTGGGCCATACCTATCATTCTGCTGCCAGGTTTTAATTTGTCTGTATCTTGTTACACATTTAATACGTCTATTATTTTTACATTTGCTATTTTACACATAATTTTGTATCTAGTACTTAATTATTTGTTTAACTTTAATATGTCAAAAAAGGAAAGGAATAATCGTAGTTGGAATTTCAACCATTTGGATGCCATTGTTGACTTTAGCAGGAGTCATACAGCTGGACCACAGACAGCACAGAGTGAAAATAGACTATATCAGCTTCTCGTTTTGATCAAGGTCTGGATAACAACATTTAAGCACCAAGCACATTAGGGCATATGGAGGTAGGGAGAAAGGAAAAGGAGGTGATAAAAAACAACCCTCACCCTAAGATCTCTTGGAAAGCTGATATGAGATAAGATGAGCTAATAAGGTCAGTGGAAGTATTAAAGGCAGTTACTAGCAATGAAACAATTATATGCATGAATGACATTGAAGCAATCCACAGTGACAGCTGCACCAAAGAGCCTGATGGAGCAGATTCTGCCCCATTCATACCCTTGTGATACCACCAGCAATGAAGGACGAAATAGGCCAAGAGACAGCATGTTGAAGTAATTCTTCATCTCATTGTTCAGACAACCCTAATCTTGTAGTGCTCTGAAGAGACTTCAATGTGAACACCTCAAAAGCTCTTTCAGACAAAAAAAGGAAAGATTTTGCATTATTCAGAGGAGTAGAGACCTGGTGCCACTTTAACATATGTTGATAATTTCTTTACTTCTGCTGGAGAAACATCTTAGAAAATAACTGGTAGAATATTTGGCAAACTAAGATGAACATGTGCAGGACAGGCAACCAGAATAAAGAAGATTCAGGTGTGGACATACCACATTTAAATCATCACCTCATAGTTTTTTTGTTGTTGTTGTGGAGAGGGAAAACTACATTTATAACCTCTGACTCAATGGCGCATCTTGCAGAATAACAAGCTCCTTCAATTTACCGAGAGATTTCCTTGACAAAATCACTACAACAGAAGAAATACAATACAGTTTTGAACTGTTCAGGTATTGGGAATCAAGGGCGAAATTCTTGGATGGCCTAAATTAAGATTCCTTCAAATCTGAGTGATGAGACTCACAGAGCAAGAGCATAACTCTGGAAAAAATGAGGAAAGGGTGATTGATGGGGGTAGTGTGGGGAGCAAGATTCATGTCAACAAAGCAGCCTTACTTTTTAAATATGTCACAAGAAAGTTTCTATTCTAAGATCTCTATGCTATACATTTAAATGACTGAGAAGAGAGGAGAAAATGTTTATGTATCTGAATTTACTAAGACCAGGTCAAGAAATGTGTTGGTCATGCAATGAGACATCTTGAAGCACTTATTAAAAAAAAAAAAAAAAGCTAGAATCCACATTTTTCACACAAACAGTTGCTTCACTGGCTTTAAAATGTGCAAGAAACAGGACAGTTGGTAAAATGAAGGAATCAGACCATAAGTAAATCATTAAAATGAGTATATTCAATCCTACTTTCTAACAAAACAATCTCCGCCAAAAAGGACAAGTTGATACTTCTAACTAAATCTGTGCTTGATCCATAAACACTTTTAAGGAATTCAGAAGTCTCTGTCAGGAATTCAGAAGGCAGAGTGCTGTACTGAATTTATGCTTTAATCATAGGTTGGCTTTTTATCTCAATGCAAATAAACAGGTAAGAACCAGATACAAAAAGAACTAACAGACTCCTGAAGCCACAGATAAAAAGAACTACTATCAGTGGGACACAGAGCTGGTATTTAATTCTGGATTTTTATTTTTATTTTTTAATCCTTAAGAACATCATCTTCTGCTGAGCACTCAAAAAATCACAATTTCTGCTTTTGTGTCAACTGTTAGAGTGTCTCAATAGATGTCATAACTGTAGGACTGGAATACATTTCAAGAGTAAGCAGCAGGAAATGAACCTTAGGAAATTTAACTGTGTACAGTAGGTGAAAGGATAGGAACAGTGGGTTATGTTTTGTTAGTTTTGTCCAACAGAAATAAAGTACTTCACTTACCCATAAAAAGGGTGCAGGCCAAAATCATAAAGAACATGTTAACACCGCTAGCTTGTAATGGATGCAATCACACTATTACTATCTAAATTTTTGTTTATTTTTCAACAGATTGGTGTCTGCAAATCATGCTGTCTTACACTGCCGTTCCTCTGTAACCTTAACCATTATTCCTACTGTGTAAAGTGAAGCACAAATTTAAGGTGACAAAGCACCAGTTGGCTGATGTGAAGTATGCTACGAAAGCAGAAACCTCTGAAAGCTTCACAGCCATTATGAAATAACTGACCTATATGAAACTGCTACCATGGTTCACAAATTTATTGTCAGGTTCCAGCCTCTAGCTGTTCTCTGATTGTTCTAAATACTTGACAAACTGAAGCCTTTTCACTTTCCGTTGAAATTGCCTCATCTCCCTGTCAGAGCGCCATGGGGGACTCCATTACTTTTCTGACTTCTTTCCCCTACTGACAAGTCATTTAGCTGGCTTCTTGTTGTGAAGGCTGTCCATGTCAAATTAGCCAGGGCCCCTATTGTCCTTATTACCACTCGAAAAGCCATCATGAGTAATGCTACGGGGTCCCTCAGTTGTCATCATTTGTCAGAAAGAAAGGGAGTGTGGTTACATATAGCTGACAGGTAATTTCAGTGTCTACAATTACCCCAATTAGTCTTGTCATAAACAATTCGATAAATGCACACCAATACAAACAGATAAACACACCAAGGTTTCTCACTATTAATGTCATGTAATGGATAAATCAGTGATATAATGCTGTATTTTATTTATTTCTTTAAACTATCCTCAGCTGCAAGCTGGCAGTTGCTACCTGGTCAGCACAAATTGTACTATCTACTTTCATTAGCTCATCACCACAAGAGAATATGAAAGGCTGTGACAAAATTCATTTAGAGAGAGCGCAAAAGAGCAGATTGCCTAAAGCAGGTGTTATAACAAAGATAAAACAAAGGTTTTCTTTTGTCAGTTCAGTGCCGCAACGAGCTGTAAAGGAGACTATTTTGTCCTTAAAAACAAACATAAAATATCAGAGATACAGAAGGAGAAAGCAGTTAAATACATTCCTTCTGAAATTAAGAATGCTTGCTTCACACCACATCCCAGGTCAATCAGCAGGTGGGGGTCTTCTAACAATATATGTATTAAAGTCTGATTTTCAGAGGGGGTCATAATATTAACCAACCTTTCTACATACGGTTTCTATTTTTTTTTTTTTTAATACACCTTGCAAAGCCATACATTTCCTGAAATAGCTGCTAATCATTCCACATAATCTATAACATAATCCTTGCTGTTCCTACATAAGAATTATTTGATAATGGATTTAGTAATTCCAACTCATTGGACAGTCAGTAACACAGAGCTGAAGTCTTTCTGGGCATGGAATATTGATAATATTGACTGTTCTTCTAAAACATCAGGTAGACTTGTTATAAGCGCAACACTGGAAAAGGTGGCTTTAATAACATCCATATTAAGCACTGAATTACGAATTGCTAAGCTTATCCTCATGATCCATGTAAATAAACATTGAAATCTTGACATCTCTAGAGTCCACAGCACCCTGTCTGTTTGCTGACCGCAGGCTTAAGTGATGGCTGGAAAACCGAACACAGACATGTTGTTGTAGGAAATTGCTTTTGGCAACTATTTGTTCAAACTCAAGATTTTTTTAAAACCAACACTAAGAACCCACCAGAAAAAAAGGACAGGTCTCCCTAATGAGTAATCTATTTTAGCACAGTCTTGTCTAGGCATGACAGTTTACTGAGAGGCTTGAAAAACTCGTAATTACCAGTGTTACAGGGCAATTAATGTATATTACACTGCACTACTCATGGCAGCAACTGTCATTTTCTCAATAAAAATGAGTACTCTTCAGCTAAAGGTGACATTAATTGGGACTTTAATGACTATGCAGAGGAGCTGAAGCCAAATATGAACAAAACAGCGATTCAATGAGCGACTTCAGAAACGAGAAAATTGTACTAAAATGAGATTAATTGCTGTTTAGAAAAAGGAAAGAACCTAAAAAGCTATTAAATTGCAGGGTTTGGGTGCCCGGGTGATGGTTGTGATGTTAATCTTGCATTCTCACAGCAGGCAAATATTCACTAAATTCAGAGCCTTTTGACAGGAGGAAAAATCATGTATGCTTAACTTCAATCCATCAAAAATATATTTCAGCTTTTATCAGTGTTCTAAATACTTCTGCAATTTCAAAAATTACTGCTCCATTCCTTGGCTGTCATCATGCAAATGCGAACACTGTCAATATTGCTATGAAAAATTCCCTGGCTTCAAAAGGCCTACTTCGGTGATAAAGAAAGAAAAACGTGAAGATTAGAATTGCAAAACACACACTACTAATATAACAGAAAGCAACAATAAGAATTTAATGTTTAAGTTGTGGAAACTGCTAAAATAGAAAATGATGGGGTGTTGTTTTAGTGTGTGTGGGAAAAAAAATCAAAGAATTCCCCCACTCTCCCATAAAATCTTTCAAAGCTTATAACTTTATAGATAATTACTCATTGCAAATAATTAGGACATAATTTTGCAGCTTGACTTCAGGTGATATTAAAACTGCTCTGTAGTTTCTAAAAGCCTTTATCTGTGCTACTTAATTCTTTAAAGCAATTATATAATTGCTTTTCTTTATAGCCTTTTTAACTGTCATGATGACTGTATACATAAAACATTGCACTTAAACTCTGACATATAAGAGGGATAAACATAGCTCTGATTCACTTTGAAGTTATATCTCCTGTAACTTCGAATTTTAAAACAGAAAATCAGCTCAGCCATTCAGGTTAAAAATTGCATATGGAGTATTCATATATCTTTTAGAAGCAACCCCCTCTGTTACTGCTCACCTGCACCAGTTGTACCCTAAAAGAGACAAAATTAGAGCTTATCATTTTTTTTTTACAACTTCCTATTCTATAATCTATTCTGTTCATTCTGCATCTTCATAATTAAACATCCATCTCAGATACAATTTCAAAACCTCCAGCCACATTAAAACATGCATCTACAAGGCAATACAACAAAGATGATGACAATCAGGACACAGTATCTTATCAGCAGGTTTCAAAGACGCAATTAGTAGCATTATACCTATTAGCACTTCTGAGAGCTAAGTTTAGTAATTCCACATTATATATATAAACGTATTAAGTACAAAAATCATGGGCAAACAGTTTCAATTATGAACTTAAACCAATTACTGTGTGCTGAATTGGGTCCACAAATTGTCATGACGTTAATTTACCTACATTACATACAGTACTTAGATGATTAGTTAAGACTGTTAATTACCTATTATGTAAAGCATCTCAAAAATGCATGAGCTAATATTACCATACCAACCTTTAAGTTACGCATACAGGTCATAAATTTAATATATTTAAAATTTGCTGATGCAATATTTTGTATTTAACATCCAGTCTTTTGAAAAGGACAAAAAATCAAAGCAATGCATGGACACTTCAGGGTTTTATGTTCATAATTTGCACAAGTACATGAAATAACTTTTCTTCAGTTAGTGTTTTGACGTCACCAATATTAGGACTGATGAAACCATACTTTGTCAGCTGGTTTAAAACACAGTGTAAATATTTCAAGTGAGATAGCTCCAGTAACATTTTTAAAAGAAGTCTGGAATTTGTGTATGCAACACAAGATTTAATCTCAAATATAAAGCTCTGACCATGAATAACAGCCAATCCCAGAACTTATCCTATACATTATTAACACCTATGATACCTTTTCTCTGTATTAAAAAGTTTCTTGTGAACTTTTCAGTTACTAGAATTCTAGGCATCTCTAAAGAATATTTCACACTTCTGAACCCAAGGCTGGCAAACACAATACCACAAAAGAGGGAACATTACAAGCCACTGACACCAGAAACTGAAATGAGAGTCCAATGTAGTTAGTGGGTAACTACTTATTGTCTCTAGAAAAGCAATGAATTTCATCTAGAGAATTATACAAAATTTGTCATTTTCCATACTATTTATTCTCCCACTCCTGACAACCTTCATAGCCTGCAGGGCAAGTAAAAGTTATGTAGGTCTTTGGTCTGTTAATACTTTATTTTGGAAGTGGAGGAAATGTGTTTATTTTTCACGTGAAAAATGTATTCTTTGTTCCTTTCATATTCAAATTATATTCTATTAGTGGCATTGTTCTTAAGCTTTAAAAGAGAACAAGCCTTAAATTTGGACTTCAGAAACCATCACCTCAAAGCATAAAGAAACAGGTAACTGCTGAAAAAAATCCTCAGAATATTCAAGAATTAATACACATAAAATAACCGGCCTGCAGTAAATACAAACCATAGGAGGGAATTACCCTGAATTTAAGGGGACTGTACTTTCGCAACATTTTTGAAAGTTTCACTCCAAGTTTGGTAACAGGACTAGTTTAACAGGACCAGAGCAGGAATGCATATATTTACTATCCTGATACTTTCATTTTTCTCCTCTTCCTCAATTTTTGTCCTTATTTAATCTTCATTACATGCACAATATAATTTCATATGTCATACCTAAGTCTGTATTTAAGCATTCCTGTATGCTTTTTTTGCAGGTTACCTTGTTCTTCCACTTTGTTAACAGCATGAGCTTATAAGATCACAAGTCATGTCCAGATGAAGCTTTTCATAAAGTCAGAAGACATTTTTCCCTCTTAAAAATGTATTTCTTTCCACTCTATATATATTCAGAAAAAGAAATTTAATAATTAGAGCTCTACGGTACATTGCAGATATATACCTATTTAAAATCAGCAAATCCTTGTGCAAACTCCAAGAGAAAAATAATAGTGATTGGTCTACATGATAGAGCAAACACGAACTTATTTTTTTTTTTAAATCCTTGTTTCTCAGGTCAAGTTACTTGAAATGTAACAGAACTTCTTGCTAACAGTAGCATTTTCAAAATCTTAGAGTTAATAATTCCAAGATGTTTGTCATAACTGGTCAAGAAAAAATAATCAGGACCTAAGGAGAACTAAATGCAAATGTCCTAGTAAGGACAAAGAGAAACACATCATACATCTTTTGCTGAAGAGACGATAAAAAAAATCCTATTACTAACTCTTCTGTAAAGCCATGCCTGATACATTCTTATACAGAATCTGAAGATGCCAGTGGTGTTTGTATTGTCCTGTAACACTAATTGTTGACTTGTTTAACACTGAGATTGGGATGAGTGCACTGTGGTATCTGAAGAATTGTTTCCATACGCAGAAATGCACATCTGTAAAGTCTATTAATCCTAAGCTTTGGGCACTCTTTTATGTGTGCAGAAAAATGAGAGGATCAATTAGCAGGAGCAATAGCAGTAATGTAACAGAGTTGTTTGTACTGCCTTCAGTGTATTCAGTTTTAAAGTTCTGTGAATTTCTGATATCAGATTTAACTCATTTAATATGAGTTAAGGCTTTCTCAACTATTCTCTGAAATATCACAGAGCCTCACTCTATCTTCAGGTCTGGAAGTTAAAATATATCATGACTTGGATCAAGAACACTTGAATAAAACCAAGATCCCTACCTAGATCCCATCAAATAGCACAACTAGTGTCTCCCTATCAATGTAAATAATTTAATCTTCTAATACTACCACTGTGGGGATGAGGAACAGAACAAACACAGTACTTGTCATGTAGGAGGGTAAACAGAATGACCTATTATGTGGTGGATTAGAACTCCCATAGGGTTGATTACTTTCCAATTCTGGTTGTAATTAGTATGTTTCTGGTACAACATTTTTCTTGTTACTATCACATCTTCTAAGCATAGTAGAACCACCACGCTCATAAATTTATAAGCCAAGAAGTTGCAGTTCAGGATGACATCCAAGTTACTGTTTGGAAAATCAGCAGCAAAGTTGCTCTGAATTAACAGGCAATTATGTTAAACTATGTCATTAACAAAGATAGTTTGTTCAATTATTTTTGTCACCTGTTACCTGAATGGGCTTTTCCACACATCTGAACCACTGAATTTCTATTACTTCAATTTAAAAAAACACTATAAATTGTAATGTTAGGAGAAGAACACTCAAACCTCCACTGGATTCGACATTGTTTTAGTATGGGTTCAGCAGGCACGTATGGGGGTCACCGCTTCTGACAGGCTTCAGCCAGAGAGTAGGCTTCCTCCTGTCAGATGTTTGAAACCTGAGGGTTTGGTTCTACTGGCTTTGCCATGACCACACAAAGCCTAGAAGTATTTTTTGGATGCAGTGAATCTATACACGTACAGCGGCAACAAACCATAGACAAAATGCAAAGGTTTTGCAGCAACAAGGATTTGGAACAGCAAGGATTTGCAACAGCAAGGATTTGGAAAGCTGGTCTTGGACCTTAGGTCTAAACCTTTCACGGCATCTTCCTTTAAGATATGGTTGCATTTGAATCAGGTAAGAATGAATGAAGTACATGCTATTTGAAAGGTTTGCCATTCACCAAGTTCTCTTACAGATTCTTGTCTAAAATTTCTCCTTTGAATCACACAGGTCTGAGTGAGTCACACTGGAACTTTAAAAAAATGACAATAATTATTTTCAAAACACGGTTATGCTAAGATAAGATTATACCCTACTTCCTTCTATTGACTATAAAAGGAGCATATGTTGACTCCTGTGGAATGAGATCACCCAAACTGTCTAAGCTCTTCAAAATCTCCAATTCTGTTCCAGTGAATCTCAGGAAGGGTTGTAGAGGTCTTACTGAAGAGACTCACAACTTATCTCTATGGAAGTCTGGGAAAAACACAACAGAACAGGTTTCATAACACAAGCACCGTTCTTGTCCCCCATGCCTCCATGACTTTTAGCATGAAGTCTATCCTGTCAGGCTTTCCATCACATTGAATGTATTCTCTCGTTACATCTGCACTGTTATACAAGCTGTAAAAACTGTATACTTGATCTTTTTTTTCATCTCGACACAGCATATAACGATGAACTTGGGGCTAGAATATTTTTTTCTTGCTCATTACAACTTTCTGCTGTGTGGACAGAAAGAACTGAGAAAGTAAAAACAAAATTAGAAGGTGAATGGTGTCTCATACAGTCAGTACCCAAGATGCTTTACTTGCTTTTATCCCATTTAGAGTTATGTATATTTGGTAATATACAGAGAAAAATGTACAATATGGTTTCTGTGTAAGATGTGTTCATGAGGTATCCAAAGGTAATGGAATACCTAGTTCCAGTGCTTGGCAGACTGTCCATGAGCTGATGTAACTCACTGACACAGAGGACACAGACTCAGCACTGACTCTGAAGCACTGAACTATGTTTGTTGTGACAATACCACAGTAGCATTGAGGAAGTACAGAATTACATAATTGAAAGCAGGAAGAAAATAGGAAAAAAAGAAAGGTAGGGAAGTGGGCAAAGAGAGAGACTCTCTCTGCTTTCTTGGCAATGAGCCATTAGTTGACTCAGCTGCCTGTGGAACCACAAAATCTTAGGGAAAAAGATTAGATCTGTGATTCCCTTGACGGGCTTCAAAGGGAAACTGGCTAATTGTTCTGTAAAATGAAATGATTTGTAATAAAAGTCACAATGGCAACAAGAAATATTCTCTAGAATACAGCTAGATATTGTGGTCCACACATGAACCCTAAGATCCCTAGGAATTTGCCACAACAAATGTATACATCTCTAAACTCACCTGATAAACTGACTACAATAGTTTCCATACTTCTTGTTTCATCTCTCCTCAAATATTCTGCCCTTCTTTAGAACAGTACTTGCTTTTATCAAACCTTCTGTTGTTCTTCTCTCAGCTACATTCAAAACCAAACCTCCATCTATTTTCTCTTGACTTAATTGCCTTTGACACCATCCTTTACATTTCTTCCATGAAATGTTCTCTGTTTTCTTGACTCTTATGATGTGCCCTCTACTTTATGACTTAAACATCTTTTAGAAGAGCTTTCACAACTCTTCTGTGGCTTTCTGTGGGAACTCTCAAGGAGCCTCTCTAAAACTTAGTAGGAGAATCTCATTTAGAAACACTAACTTGAATGCTGGTTCAGTAATGCTGAAGCACTCCATTTAGGATGTGCATCCCAGATCCTTCAGGAGCCAACTTGATACAAGGTATGTATTTAGGAACCAGAAGTGGCAGAAACTTCATTGCTGGTAAAGGATATATGGACCTAGAATCATAACAGATCTCACCAAGTTGTATCTGGGTCCTTCCTTTTTCATGGTGTACCAGTCAATAATGTATGGGGTGACAGAAAAAAGCTCCAAACACTTTCTTCCAGGCATGTCTCACAACAATTCAAACTAATGACAATGCCTGTACCCTGACAACTTATTCTATGCATCTCATAACTAGATGGGTATCAACACAGCTTAACAGAGCTTTTCATTTCCTAGTCTTCTAACCCTTCTTTCTTAGTCATTATGGTCAACATCATCTCATCTATTAAAAACACCTGTAGCTCACATCAGTTTCCATCTGGACTTCTCTCTGGAGCTCCTTGGATCTGACATGTTCAAATCTGGCTAATTCTTTAAGATATCTTTCTTCTCTACCTTCTCATTCCATCTACAAAGATGAGACTCTTGTACAGGTGCTCAAATATTCTCTGCCTCATTGCAGCAAAGTATCTTTCTGTGAACTTAATCAGTGCTGTCTGCTTGCTCTTCTCCATTTGAATTTTGCAAAAAATAAAAATAAAAATTGTATAACTATTTAAGTATGTAATTTCTTTCTTTGTGCCTGTAAAGTGGAAGACCTGTTATAGAGGAAGACCTATATGACTTTCACAGTTCTATCATCTCTGCCCATTCACTGGCAAACTGTCAAATCCTACACTGAACTGGCAAACCATCTTTATCCCTTATCCTCAATTGCCTCTCAAGGTTGGAAATAATTTTCAAAAAGCATTCACAAAAGCAATCTGTTCTTTTCCTCTGAATCTGTCAAAACACACAAAAAATGGAGCAAGTTGCTGACGTACTCAGATCAGTGTATATTATGCTGACCAATATTATTGCCTCTTTGCACTGCACTGTAAACAGCTGTTGACTCTAGTATTATACTTGAACATGAAACTCTGTAGAATAATACATATTTTGTTCTGTTCTACAGAAATCGCTAGCACATTTTATTAGAATTTCTATGACTATGAAAGTGTGAGAATTTTTCTTCCCCTGCTATTTCTGTGCATGTATCCCTTGGCCCAGGGGCTAGAAGAGGCTTTCTACTTTTCAGTTCAGGAGACAATTAAAATTTCAATAGTTATCAGTAAGTAAATGCTAACATGTTACAATTATTTGTGTAAAAAAATTAAAGGCAAAACAATACTTGTGTATTTTTAAACATATACCTTAATATAGCTATTCATTGCTACTCATGGATGCATAACAGATTTGCACCTCTATTTATTCCTATGTTAAAAATACTTGGAAACATTCATATGGAAGTCTGGAATTTTAATCTGTGTATGATGCAAGTTGCTCTAGGGGAAAAAAATGGGTACACCTTCAAGACATGGCAGGATAATTGCGTACATTATTTTCTGTGAAAGTAGCAGATACATCAACTTATCCCACAAAATGACTCATCATTTGTGATCAAGTTCAGTTAAATCCTATGAAAGCCTAGATAATCAATACTGGACCATACTAAATTTCAGCAGATAGAGATTTCCTTAGAAAATATGAAAAAGGGAAAGAAGTCCCCCAATTCCTTCTCAAACTTCTATATCAGCTCTAAAGAGTTACTTCTCTTTAATCATTTTAGAAAATGACACAGAAATTGAGACCTTTGGTTCCCACTACCATTTTCTTTCCAGTTTTCAGTTTGTCATCAGATTTCACATCCTTCTGGGATAAAACAATAACGTAGCAACCATACTCAGGAATTAGATACTGATAGACTAAATCAAATGCTATCTCTTTATTTAAAAACTGTTTGAACATTCCACTCGGTATTCACAGGGAATGGAAAATATCCGCCTCTCATAATGCTGACATTTTCAATTATATAGCATATTACATTTTTCATTTTGATACAAACAACATATAATGACATTTACACACTGAATTTCTGGTAACCAAGGTTTGAAAGAATAAACATAAAAAATCCATTCAAGAAATGCAAGAAGTGCTTATATATGTCTACTAACCCAAGGTATATTCATGGCATTTACTTTTCTTAAAAACTCTTTTGATAAAGAAAAGCATTTCTATAAAAGAGTAGATTGAAATAGTATAAACATTTTGAAAAGTAAGAATATTTGCAATTCTCAAGAGTGTGTTTGATGTACGAATATTTACAAGTGTTATCAAGGTATATGTGCAATAGCTACTTTATATTCTTTTGATCTATTTCCAGGCTTGTAATCAATATCAGATTAATTTATGCTCACATTTCCTGAATCACAGGCATTTGAGTCCCTAAAATTCATTTTAAAAAATGAATATATGTCAATTTAACTATTTTCATAATTTTAAACATTGTTAAAACATGCATTTTTAAAGGCAAGAATAATCAAGAACCTATTGTGATGAGAGTAACCCTAAAATAATGCTATTTACTATTTGTCTTTTCTGATGTAACTGCTCATTTCCTTATTCCCCGTCATCCAAAATGAAAAGGAAAAAAAGAAAAGCAGTTCTAGAAAATGTCTTAATCTGGCCAAAATAAGCCCCTATGGCTTTGGTCCACACAGGCTTTATTAGTTTCCCGGGCTCCATAGTGGGATAAACTATTTCATGCATGAAGGGATCAGCATTCTTTCTCCTAATCATTGCTATTGTACCCATTACAAAGCTTTCTGAACATCTCCTATGGATATCACATGCGATCTTTATCACCCCTCAATAACTTCATACTCATATTTTAGTTCTGCTACTTCTACACACAGTAATTGCTACTTGGGGATGATACTGAAGCCTTAACTGAATATTCTGAGATTACAGTAATTTCACTGCCACTGATACATTCTTACACTCAAAGTGTCCAGACAGCAGTTTCCAGTGAGTAACAGCTTAATGCAATTGTTAATCCCCTCCTAGTGCCATGATGGATGTTCGTGCCTGTCTCTTGTGACCAGCCTGGAACTTTGAGAAGCACAAGCCATTTTCTTATGTGGCTTGATAAGCAATGTGGTAGCTTTATTGTTTGCATAAAAAGTCTCAGAAATCTCTGCTAGCATCAGCTTTAATACCACAAAGGTTTTGTTGGTACACTGAATTACATTCTTCTGAATGTAATACAGGTGGTCTCAAAGAGGAAAGACAGAAGTCAACAGTTTTTGCTTTAATATAGTGATGTTTCAACTAATTTGCCAATTCATCTTACCCGTCTCCTCAGGTAGAAGGGATGCATGGCTTTCTGCCCACTTTCTGAAGACGTTGCAGATTAAATGTTAAGGCAACTGACATCACACTGATTGTTCTCACTTGCAGAGGAAAACAGAAGTAGTATCACCTGAAGATCACTACTCTCTATATTCAAAATCAGGGATGGACAGATCACAGGCATGGTGTGACTGAATTCTTTCACAGCACATTTTCTGCTAAATTATACTCCTCCCTATATGATATTAAATCATGCAGTCTAAGCTCCTGCAGGGAGAAAGAAATGACTAACTTCCCCTTATCCCCCTTCAATTAGCGTTTAAACTTCCAGGAATATCCAGCTTCCAAAATTCACACACAGTACTGGTCTGACAAACAGCAACATCCACTGTTTCACAGGACACAGGTAGAATCAGAAATCTAAGTGAAGTCTGCTATGCTTTCCTCCAAGATAGATGTGCAGATCAGCATTCATTTCTTGCAACTTCTAAATGCTTAGCAGTTTTCTAGGATGTGCAATGTATGTAAACAAACACACTAAAGTTTGTTTACTTTACAAAACAAACTTAAAGTTTCCCTTAACTGCTTTCTATGTACCACTTACATACAGTCCCAGCACAGATGAGAAACACAGGCTGAGATTACAGACAATAACATATTGCATCTACAACTGTGAAGCAAGTTTTCAATAAGCTTATATTTAATAAATTAAGGATAAATGAAAACCAATGAAGTGTTATGGGAAAACGGTTAAAAAGGCAGAAAAGTGAGATGTGTGGCCCATTGAGACCTGATTAGTGTGCTGCCAACTATTTAGGAAAAAAAAGAAAATAAGGTGATCCCCAATCTCTGTTAGTTACAGTTGTGAAGAAAACTTAAAAATACATAGAAAGCATTACTAAGAATAGAAGATATATGTGTCTCATCAGCTGAAGAGTGGTACTTTTCTAATCACTGAAAGAGTACTTGTAAGGCACAAGAATTACACACAGTCGGGCGATGAAAATATGAAGGGCTCCTACAAGTACTAGGATTTAGGCAAAGAAATGAAGAAGAAGAGATTGTTTACACAGCCCCAGAAGTAATTGCTCTGAAAAAATATAGTTGAGTGTAAAAGTTGACAATATAAGAGAAACAAAAGGAATAAAGAGAATTCTTACACAACACCATGAAATTTTTCATGGAAATAACAGGCAGCAAAACAGGAAACCTAATTTTAAATTGGTATGGTTTTGAACTAGAAAGGCATGTAATTTTAGGATGGCATTACAATTTCAGGATGTAAAAGCTAAGTTGTTCATAAAAATACAGCCCCTGTAAAAGTTAATAGCATGGCTAGCCACTCCACAGCAAAAACGAAAACACTATGCAGGCAGCTTTTAGGAGCGGAATAATAAAGAAAAACTTTTAGTTTTATGGCCTGCAGAGTTTGTTAAAAGGTATCGTGTAAAGTCACATAAAAAATTATAGAGAAAGAAAAGCCTAAAATCATCATAGGTGTCTACAGCTTCAAGGATTATTATTCTGACGTTAGTAAATACAAATATACAAGTTATTTTTGTCATCTGGTTTGCCTTAATCAAGAGCTAAAAATTCATTTATAGCACTGTACACAAATGCCATGTTTATATCAATATCATATGCAGCTTGTATGAAAAAGTATACATTAAAATTGAGAACAGCAATTCATGTAATGGTCAAAGACAACCAGTAACAAAACCACCAAATTCCAGTTGTCAAACACAATTTACTATGTATATTTCTTCTCTTCTCTGTTAAAACAGTAATTATTAAAACTAAAGCGATATGGGTGAGTGTTTATGACTTCTTATTAAAAATCCTGACTTAAAGCAGTGTTCATTTAAGCTTAAGGTTAAAGAAAATCATGTAGAGATCTCTGTGCGATGGCCTACTGACTTTATATCCTCTTGTCAAACCTCAGCAGTTTTATTTGCAGTGATACATGCCGGGGAAGGTTGGAGGTTAAAGTTGATAGGAGGGCCAACAGGAAAGCCAACCAAATTCTTTCAAAAGATTACAACCTTTAACATATTAGGATCTGTCGGCAGTTACTGCTAACTTGGTAAATCTACATTTGTGTACTCTTCTGTGAACCGATCCCCAAATTCCAGGCCAACAGGATCAGAAAACCTAATTGTTACTACTTCCCTTCACTTATTCCTTCACAATGTCCTGACTGTTTAAACTATTACTTTAATTTTTGACATTATATTGATGCTTAGTGCTTATCATTAGTTCTCAGAAGAACAGTAACAGGTAGATAGAATTTCTTTCCTCATTTTCGTCAGTTTGTTTTTCACTCTCACCCTGAAAATTGAAGGAAGGATTTCCTAGTCTAGGAAAGCTGACATTAAATGTAGTAGAAGCACATTGCATTCAACATTGCTTCCTCTTTCTTATTTTTAAGAAGTTACCCGGATAAAAATATTGACAAGTAAAATCATACAATTACTGGATAGCTGAGGTTGAAAGGGACCTCTGGAGATCCTCTAGTCCTGTTCAAACTATGGTGAACTACAGCAGCTTGCTCAGGGCTTTGTCCAGTCAGGTTATGAGTATCTCCAGGGATGGAGGCTTCACTGTCTCTCTGGACAACCCACTCCAGTGACAGCTCTCACAATATGTTGAAATAGGATTTCCTATATTTTTTACACACTGCCATTTGACCTGTCACTGGACAGCACTGACAAGAGTCTGGTTCCGTATTTTTTACTCCCTCCCATCAGCTATTTATATACATAGATAAGATCCCACTGCTCTTCTCAGCTAAACAGTCTGAACTCTCCCAGACTCCTCCTATGTCTGATGCTCCAGTCCACTCATCAACATGGGGGCCCTTCATTGGACTCTATGCAAGTTTTTAAAAATTATTACAAAGGTCTTATTTGTAATGATGGTGGTTTTACTCTTACTTGCTCTGAGAACAGTGCACATTTTTTCCACTGACTTCAAAAACAAAACCTCTACAAAATAGACTGATCCTATGTAAAAGATAACAACATATTTACAATGTATTTGTTCCATGACAGCCACAAGAATATTTCAATATAAAATGAATAAGATTATTCAGTTATCTGCATTTGATACCATTCAGACAATAAATGACTTTTCTTAGACTTCCTCTGAAACCTTAAACTTGCAGGTATACAGAAACAAGTCTACAGTTATCATTCTAATTCTTCAGCTTTGCATTTTAAAATGAATAACTACTCCAGAAACTCTACAAAAAGTATTATTGTTGCTATGCAAGAACAACATAACTGGGGAAAAAAAAAAAAAAGTTATGCTTAACTGTAATACTTTATACAAAAGTAAATACACATCCTATTTTTTTTTTTTTTTTTTTCCTAAGAGACAGACTTGGCTTTTAAGTTTCTCCTACTTCTCCACTCCCTCTTTGAAAACCAAGAAGAACATTTGGCAAATGCAAAGATCCTGCATTTCACATCATGTACCATTTAGCTGTTGTTACAATTTTAATTATGCAAAACTCAATGGGCTCTAATAAAATCTGACTAGGTAATTAATACTCTAAAACATACAGTGTGAGCTACTGAAAGGAATGTTCTACACATAAATTCCTTCATGTCATGGAAAAGACTCATGCAGTGCAGTGTGTTTCTCCATAGGTATAACAATATCCCATGATGTTAACAGCTTTTTCAGCCTATCTGCAATTAACCAAAAAATCTTAACATATTCCACTGTTAAAGTTTGTTTTCTACTATTTTCAGTTCAGACCCACTCACTAGTGTGTATCACAGCAAAATCAGGGAAAGTATTATAGAAAAGATAGAAGAAATATTTCCATCAAAAACAAAGCACAATTTTAAACTATCGTGTTACTGATATGCCCAAAAGGACTATGATGACTATATAGTGTTATGTTTATGTGTTTATATTTTAGTTACATTTTTGTAATTCAGACATATGTGTATCTGAGTGTACATATATAAATCCTGAGATAAGATCTATGTTACGCTCCAGATGTTTCCCAGAGATGTGCACATGAAGGGGATTCTCCCACCCTGCCAATTACACACCTAATATGGTGGTCTGTTGAAGACAGGGAGAGGGGCAGATGTGGAGCAGGCTAGGGAAGCTTACTGCTATCACATCCCTGTCTTGTGGAAATTAAACAATAATTAAAAAAATTCTACAGTCAAAGGTATTAATTTTAATATTAATATTAAAATATTAATATTAAAATAATCAGAGCTCCACAAGATTATTTTACAGGGAAGCACCAGAAAAGCGTAGGACAGACAGTACAGTGTACTTTTACAACTGGGGAAGTCTTTTCCTTAACAGTGAATAAGGCTGTTTTCTCTGAACTTGTTCCCCCAGACATTTTGCAGAGCAGAATGATTTGAGGAGTAGTTTGACATGATTTGTATTTTTCCTAGAATCCTATCCTTTATCTTCTTAATACAAGACAAAGAACATCTGGAACTTTATGTTATTTACGTAACATTTTATGCCAAAGCACAGACAGTACTCCTGGATTCTTTTTCATTTCCTTGACACATTATAAATGGTGATAAGAAAATGAAAGTTATGAGAAGATCTACGCTTAGCTTTACACACTTGCTACAAGAATATTTTTTCATAACAGAGCATATACATACATACATATCTGTAGTGCCTTTTATCCCGAGTTTTAAGAAAACACCTTATCAATTTGATGTACTAACAAATACAAAAGGTCCTAAGGTCTGCCCTACAAGAAGACAAATTAAGCCCTCAGTCCTCGGATAATATATTTGCATACTTCTCTCTTGAATGCTGTAATTTGAAGTAGTGGTACCTGGCAACTACTGATAATAATCCTTCTAATAAAGGAATTTATAAAAGATGATCAGTATGGAGAGTTATTTAGAGCCAGGAAATGTGATTTTTAACAAGAGAAAACATTAAAAAACCAACTTCATTACATATGAAGAAGTAAAAATTATTGCACCAAAATTAACATACTGTACTGTAGTAATTTTTACTCAAAGACAGCTTTGTGTGTTTACCAAGGTTTACTGAAAATCAGTCATCTCTGGTACAACACATCACAACTCTAATAGCAAACAGTCATAAAAATCCAACCACACAAAAGACTAGCAAGCAGTGAACTATTTACTAGTAAAAAAAGGAAATGCAACCAGACTCAAAGTTTGACTTGTGCTTCTACAAGTCCAACAGAAGTGATCAAAACTGTAATGATTCTGCAGGAGCCATGAGCTGCAGACTGAAGAATATTAGATTGTACAGTACCTGCTACAGAAATGTTATCACCCCTACCACGGCCCTACCATACCATGAGAGATGAGTGGGAAGAAACAGACACAACCAGTTGACAACAGAAGGGAGTTTGGTGACAGAATGATGTGAAGCACTTCTTCCTCAAAAACTGCACACCATATACAGAAAGATTGCCAAACATAATTGTGCATGTGCTCTGTAATGCTCTTGTAGTTTAGGTAGTTTGGAGCCCTCAAGTTTCAGGAAGCCTAGCAAAATTTGTGCTCCAGCTCACGGTATCTACTCTAGGACAGGATTTTTAAAGGTAACATTTCTTCTGCAAGTTCACGTGTAGAAGCAGAAAAGAAACCTTTACTTTTCTTAAAAGACAAATCCTCAACTCTAAGAACAGGAATGATTTTCCATTTCTGTGATCTATCAGTCAGAGGCAAAGTCAACAATTACATGAATTAATGATCCAAACTTTATTTTCTAGAAGATAAAACAAGACCCTAAATATTGATGCAACGTTTTCATTATGAACATATTTCATAATGCTCTTGGGCCAGCAATTACAACTACAAACTGACAGAATTTTAGCATTTGCTGAAAAAGCACTTTCGTTAAGTTGTTTCATCTGTAAAGAATACTCTATTACACAAAGACAACTTCTGTGTAGATTCATTTGGTACTTGGCAAGGACAGACCAATAGGTCAATGCTCTTGATATGTGTGCACCAGGGTGAGAGAAAAAAATAAAAAATAAAAAAACCTCCTCAGGCTAAGCAAGGGAGCAAACCTACTCTAAAGACAGCAGTCAATGCTGTTTATAAACCACTGCTTATACGCAAGCTAAGTTGCCCCTAGTTTGCCAGAAGTGGTATAATTCAATAGTGCAGAATAAGTGCTTAAATAAACTTTTCAACATACCGCACAACCAACAACACTAACAGCAAATGCAATGGGAAGAAAGAAACAGAAACTGGAAATGTGCTTTGAAACATATTTTCATGGTATATAACAGACAATTTTGACTAGTAGGAACCTACTGATTCTTACAAATAGTCAAACGGACTGCTAGCACTATGTCATTTATTGTCCTGTGGGCAATTGTGATAATACAATTTTACATTTAGAAGCTAATGATTCAACATTCATTTCTAACTATTCATTTAAAAACAAAACAACAAAAAAAAACAACACATAAAACCCACAAACCAACAACCCATCAAAATCAACAAACATTTTTAAAAGCATAGCAAACTAAAAAAAAAAAAAAGCAAACAAACAAAAAAACAACCAACAAAACAGGGAAATACACTCAGCTAAGAAAATGTGAAGTATGCTTTAATATGGTAGTGTGTTAAAAGCTAAAAGACATATATTTATATACAAAAGATAATGCTATCACTACTGCGTGGACTGCAGAACGTTATCACTGCTATTTTTCCTCATCCTTGGAAACATATGTTTATTCTTAATACCGTAAGATTCTGAAATTTTATAACATTTAGGATTTCTTTCAGATGAAAGTCCATTTTATTGTTTTTTAATTAAAACTATTTCCCCAAAAGATCTTTAAAGGCTCTACAAACTACCTTGCATTTTATTATTGCTGACAGTTATCTAAACCACGCTTGAATGCCCTCTTTATCCTTTAGTGAACAATTGAAAGATCATATGCTAAAAAGACTTGTGCTTTCTCTTCTTCTAGCCCTATAATTAAGGCATTTTAATACATTTCTTCATAGTCATTAAGAGAGCACAATGTTAAAAATTAATGAAATGAGACAATTTTGAGTTTAACAACCATAAATACATACAACATAAATTTGTCTCAATTGTAGATATGAAAAAAGCCTTCTTGAAATCACATGATGAGATTACTGAATTGTCAAGATTTTGCTTTTGCTGTCTAAGGGTATTTAGATGATGTATGGCAGCCTGACAATACTACAGTGTTGTTACATACTCTATAAGAGAGGTAAAAATTTCTGTCAAACATTCAGATTCCATTGGTTTTAGTATGTTTTTGTTTGCCTTTATATATAAGCCTATAAAAAAGTTGTGCTGCTGGATGCTGCTGAAATGGATGTGGAGAGGGCAGAAAGGAAACAAGACAAAGACGTATGAAGGGAAAAATCACAAGTTGATTGTAAAAATCTTGATACATAGTGTAAAATACCACTACAATAACACCTACTTATACCAGTACAGAAACACTTTAACTAGAATAAACAAGATTTTCATAATTTGGATTTTTTTTCCCTAAGAAATAGTTCTCTGTGTTCATGCATCACACGTTTTTGTGACAGACATATTAATAAGTAGTTTTTTTTTTAACATTGTGAAAGCAATTTTGTGTTTCCAAGTAAATCATCATCATTTCTATATGCACCAATTAAATATAGGATGCATCTGTATTATAGCTATATCTTTACTGAGTTTTTCCAAAAGGTGTTACTAACAAGCAAATCTTACAGCTCATATTTTAAAACTAAGTCAAGTTTTGTGAGGTAGAAGTTCTTTATGCTTTCTCAACTAAATGTTAAAATGACAGAATGAAGCACAAAGCAAGAAGACTACATATATTTTTGTCCTTAAGATAGACGTGAAAAAAAAAAAAAAAAAAAGTTGTTCTCCAGAAGATTTTCTAGAGATGTCAGACTGTTATATTATAAACAACCTTATTAGTCCTTTATAATTACAATAGGTACCTCTGGACAAGATCGAGCACACATGACAAATGCTTCTGACTTCTTTTTAAATCGAACCTGGAAGGTCATCGCTGAACAAACAGAATGCAATACAGCCGGGGCCATAAATTGTGAAAGCTAGCAAAAAGGTAAGGTTTTTTGATATTAAAAATTTAAATTATTCTGTTCAGACTTTTCTGTATAAAATCAAGAAATAAGAGGATTAAATAGTTTTAAAAAAGGTATGTAGCTGAAGAGAAAGAAATCCTTCCAAACTTTATTATCACAATTTTTCTTTCTGCAGTTGAACCTGTATTTTAATATTTATGCAATGTCTTTAAAATAGTTGCTTTATTTTTATAAATATGTTCTTAAAAATAATTCCTCAGTGAGGGTTTACCCATATTTGTATTTATTTTGTTCAGCATTATGATGAAACTGTGAACAGTTAAAAATAAAAAAAAAATCAGTCTCAAGCCTATGAGACTTGCTTGCTGTTATCCTCAAATGAAATCAGGAAAAGTATAACACACTACTGTGCTTTTTTCCTACCATTTTTATTTTGTTTTAGGATCATTTAACAGTATTGGTAGTTTTGGATTAGATTTAATTTATATGGAGTTAAACAGTAACTTAAGTGACTGGAACTGGAAACCAATTGATGGATCTCACTTTTAAATCTCATATTTCAATTTGGAGCGGAAATGTACGGATTGAATTAGAAAGCTGTAAACTCTTGATGAGAATTAGTGGTATAAAACAAAAGAAAATGAAACCTTCAGTCATTTTCCTTACAGTTAGGCTGAATGAAATTGTAAATCAACATAAGATTTGGATAGTACTCAAATCAACAGCTTTACCTAATAAAAGTTCTAACAGAGCACTGAGCATACCATTTGAAACAAATATGAAATAAATATGAAATATGAATGACTTTAAAAAGAACCATATGAGAAACACAACAGTAAAATCACCAAAATTCAAGCAAAGGAAATTCAAACTGAAATGTATGATGGGCAATTAAGTACCTATTTTGACAATTCTAAGTGGTCAAGTTTTTAAAGTATGACACAGAAACCTTAACCTATCTATATATGAGTGATAAATGAGGCATTTTGTGTCATTACATTCCCATAAATCACTTTCTTTAACTGCTGATGGCTTTTATCAGGTCTAACCTTTTCAAGCTTCTATCAGAGTGCTAACATTTTCAACTTTGACACATACACAGTTTACAAATTCTGCAGCTGATTAACTCTGTACAGAAGCTCACTGCCATCATTGTCTTCTTCAAGTTGGGTTACAGCTTCAGTGTCTCCAAAACTCACATGCATCCTTTGTACGTCACAAAATCCCACTCAATGTATTGAGCTGTGTTGCAAAGGATATGAAGTATTTCTCCTTTTGAAACAAATAAATGAGAAAATTCTTTCAAAATTACTCTTCTACAGAAAGCCTGATATATATATATATACTGTTCACCATTATAAAATCAACTAAACAGTACATTCCAAATACAGAGAGAGAGAAACAGTCAGAAATTAGTAGAGTAAAATGATCAATTTTACATTATTTTATTATTCAAATGAATTTGGGTTCAGACTGATACTCTTGATTAAATCAAAAATGTTGTGATCATCTCTGAGGTAAAGATTAATAAAATAATAAAAAAACAACTAAATATTACGGTATATCATCTATACTGTATTACAAAGTATTACATTTATAAGCTGATAATGACCATGGGCCCTTAAATAATTTTGTGGGATTCCTCACTGAATTCTTGTCTGAACTATCTTGTAAATTTCAAAGGTTATAAATTACAATATCTTGAAATTGTAATTTCAAAGATTCAATTTCAGTACTATACCACAAAATGAATTGGACCACAATAAGCTCAGAACAAAATAAATGCAAAAGCAAAAAAGTAATGCGGGAAATAATATTTTATCATGCTTAAGTGAGCCCAAAGATTTCAAGGAACACTTGCTTTCTGTAGGAACTACAATTAAATTACATATCAACATGACACACACATTTTTCCTACAAATAAGTGACAAAATAGTTGATAAATATCCAACTAGGTGTCTACCTTCAAAAACCTTTTAACTTACTGTACTGTATTAACAATGAGAAGCCAGCAATACAGTAGCATTTTGTCTTAGTAGCATCAGTACACAGCAAGAATGTTAATAGGTTAGACAAAATGCCTGCATTCTCACTATTTTTATTAAAAATGTGCAGGACATTGTTTAATTCAGATGTACTTCGTCTATAGAAACAAGCAATGAAACATTCAAGGAAATGCACTTACAAGATGTAATTGATACAGACACTGAAACAAAGCTCAAGTTTAAAGAGATACTGTCTTTAATAATATTAGTCAGATTGAAGAAATTTTCATGTTGGTTGTGTGACCACTGGAAGCCTGGTACTTCAGATGGTATTAGTTTTGATACGAGCTAACTAGACATCAGACCTAAATAATGAAACCTGAAGAGACAGGCTTGGACCCCGCGAATAAGAATGTCCGCAGAGGCTCTTGTGCAGCTGATTGTCTCTCGATGATAAACAACAAATCTTACAAAAACACTGGAGGAAGGAAGATTTTTTTTTCCAGCATCACAGCTAACACAGCCTTGTAGCGTCAATATCTCAGGCCTATCCATGACAAATTAAAAAGTTCTTTATTTTACTAATAATGTCACACATCAGAGAAGCTGTGCAGTTACACTTTGACAATTCAGATGTAAATCTTGAATGTCTGTAAGTAATCATGACAAAGGCATATTTATCATTTAAAACAAAAAGACATGATTTCTTGATGTTCATATCAAAGACTAGTGATGGATGAGAGCATGCTAATCAAATGACAAACCAGAAGGAACACAGACTTTTGCTATTTTGATTAGGGGAGGAAAAGAAAGATCTCTTTCCCAAATTAAAATGCAAACATTCTAAAATTACACACACAAATATATACACAAGTTTGTATAACACATTGTGTATACGTCGGAGCTTGGTATGTTCTCATGTAGCCATGCTATGAATACTGACTAGAATAACTGCCAATTTACTTAATGTCAGAAGTCGTCACATGTAATAAAGAAAATCAAACATTCTCGTTAATCAAGTCCAGTTAATTGCTTATTAATTTATTTATTCAGATGCAATTTTAGCTTTTTTTATATTAAAACTCCCAAAATAACAAGACTGAATAATTTTACCTTTTCTTGTAATTTGTTTCCTAATGTCTTATTTCTAGGTTAAAATTATGTGCAATTATGCTTATGTGAAATGATGCTTATGCCATTTAAAGTTCAATAAAATTAATATAAGCATTCCTGAAAACAAAAATGTGGAGTGTTCATGAGGTACTGCAGTATTGCAAGATAAGCGTGGAGCTTCAGAACCACATTTTTATTGTCAGGTCTTACATTTTTGATACTCAAGTCATCTTATTTCAGTGCCTCATTTTAGGTTTACCCAAAATGTATCAAACTAATGCACATTTAACAAGAACTCTTGAGCATCAAAAACTTTTCTTACTAAGCATAAGAGTCACAGCTGCTGTCAGTAAGACAGGCAAGTCTTTATTCAACTTGTAGATCCTTAGGCACTGGCAATGTCCAATGATACTTTCACAAAGTATTCGTCAAACAATGGTCATCCAGCTCCTTGAGATCAATCTTTCCTTTTTGGTTTTAAGCAGTTCTCTCTCATGCCTTTTCAATTACAATTCTACAATGAGTGAATAACTTTTTGGTATCCACAGAGAAATATCCTGGTCACTCATGTTCTGAACAAAGAAAGAAAACTCACTTTGCTGACTGGAGAACTATTCATAAACATACTTGTTTTTACCTCACTGTAATTAAGAAACCTACAAATAAAGTACTTAACCAAAACGAACATACAATCTAGACTGTTTTTTTAAAAAAGAAGATGAGTTCCCCCACATACAATTTTCGAGAATTTACAAGAAGGAACGTAAATCAAACTGGTGACACTGAGAGGGAAAAGGAATATTTGAAATGAAAATATTCTTCATCCAAAAATGATTTTCTTTTTGTTAAAAATGATTTTCTTATTGTTAAAATGATTTTTACCCAAACTTTTAAGCAGAAATGTATTTGAAATCAAGAATTATACAAAAGCCTCTTTGAACTGCAGTGTTTAAAAAAACAGACCAACACCAACAAGCATTTTGCTCTGCTACTCAGAAGCCCTAGTAAGACACACCTGATGGTGTGCTTAATGCAACTTACCCATATACCCTAAGTGTCTCCTTTAACACAAGATTACTGTCCTGGGAAAGCAGATTCTTGTGTCCTGGAAACACAGATCTGGACTGTACAATCTCACAGAATAAACAAAATGTGGGCAATTTCAATACATACTTCTCGGTATATATTGAGACTACTCTCACAGAGGCTGAAAGGTAATTTGGGACTCCACAGTGAAACTGTATGCCAAGATTTCCTAGACACAAGGAATTTATGAAGCTGTGTGTAAATGTGAATGTTACCCATTAACCAGCCAGGGACTATTGAATCTACTCCTTTTATACCTCAAATTTCTCTCAGATTGTGCACTAACCTCAACAGTCTTGTTTTTATGTGCTTTATTTACTGTGAGTCCTATTTGTAATCAGCTATTGACAATATTTACTTTTTTCTTATATTAGTACAAATAACTTTATACTCTGGATATAGTAGTTTATCATTCAGTATTTTAAAGTGTGCTTAAGACATAACTAAATTCCTCCACCTCTTGGACCTTTTTTTGAAAAATTTACTGGATGCCCAATATATTTAATATTCAATAGCATGTGAGAATAATTTTTATGCAACTCTGATAGTTAGAAAGATAGATAACTCAATTATTAGATCATCTATCAAAATATTCAGATGTGTAAGAGGCTACTAAAAAGATTGATGACTGAGAAAGTCCACTGATTCTCTAGCCATCATATTCACACATTTGGCTAGACAACATTTTTCGCTGCCTTCACAAGCAAGCTTCATTACCCATCACTCCACTGAAAAGAGTTTATTATGAGGCTGCCATCTTGGCAAGACTATTATTTAGATGATAAATGTTGGGGGAAAAAGTGTGTCTAGATTTTTTTTTTAAGATGAGCTTTTTGACAGATAAAACAAACAGCATCTACATTTCTAATTAACTTAAATTTGGCATATACAAATACAGGTCAGTAAAGCTATGATATGCTACTAGATTATCTTCTGTCTGAAACTTGCCCTTAATTTGTAAAATGTAAATTAACTAATTAGAAGAAAAGCAGCATTATTTGTGACAAAACGCTCCTTCTATTTCTTTGCTTTGTGACATTTATGATCAACTGTAGCCCTTCATTCTAACTTCTCATAGATAGATAATTGTAATCGCACTAATTTGTTTTCTATTATTTTAAACCACATGAAAACTTGAGATTTTTGAAGGGATGGACGCACAACAGACTTTGCAACATGCAGCTAAATTACATACTTGCCAGCTTCATTTTGTTTGTAGTATTATGCTGTTTGCATGTACATGTAACATGAATACAGGTGCGAAGATACCACTTTCAATACTCAAGCACCAGACTCAAAGGGAAATCTCTATAGAAATTCTTAAAAAATTACTGAAAATCTCTGTATCCTTTCTGTGCATGATGTATAGTAATAATAATAAACTTGTGTTTCATTCATTAAGAGTTACATTTCACTTTATATTCCTACTTCCCTCCTCAATTGTCATTTGAAATGGATTAGACTAGGAAATATAGAGTTACATGAAGCGAGGGGGAGTTGGTCATTCTTGAGTTTCAGTCTAGCAACTTGACCTTGTTAAATAAAAAAGAAATATATGATATCATAGTTTACAGGAAGGGATTCTTTTTGCTTTGGTTTGGTTTTTAACTATTACTAGATAGATAAAGACTCAACACTAAGAAATACATTGAAAATGTCAGATGTAAATGTCAATTAAAAATTACAAGGAATTCTGAAAGGTAATGTCTGTGGGGGGTTGACATTCTTTGACATAGTGGAGTGTCTGCAACCAGGCCTTTGGCAAGCAGAGCAGGATCTATGCTGTCAGCTTTTATCGTACATAAACTTAGATGCTTGTCTAATCTGAATGAGAAATACCACGAAAATTGGAGCTGAAGCCTTGCAGTAATGTAGATGGAAGCTGAAAATGCTCTATCTGCACTACACAAGTCTCCTGTGACATGATAATATTTAAGACAGTACAGAAAAATATAAAGTGAAAAATAATTTAAATAAAGCTTTATAGTGCCTCATTTACTACTTTTTAAGTTAAGCATGTAACAATCTTGGAGTTAAAAAGGCTTCAGTGGTTGAAGTAAATTATAACGAAAATCCCATTTTGATGTCCATATTAGAATATTTAAAGAGAATAAAGCATGAAAATGTGTACTTAACTAATATCAATCATTCAACTGTAAACACTAATCTGTATACAGTATGGTCTGTTTGTTTTGACAAAAGGAGTTTTGATACAAAATAGTCTAAAATAACCAGCACAACAATTAATGTTATAGCAGTGCTTGGCATGTGGTGTGGTCTTGATGGAAAACATCTTCACGGTCTGTTATTCAGTCACCTTATTGAATGAAGTGATGACCAGTAAAATGTGAAGATCTTACTTCTGTGCTAAAATAATAAAAAAGGCATAAACTGCATGTTGATTTTGATACTGTTCATGTTGTTAAATAAATAAAGCAATGATTCACTGGAAATAAGCTACGTGTATCTGGAATATTTGTAAAGTGCCTCTGTGTGTGTGTACATATATATCTGAGAGGAGGACACAGAATTTTATCATCTTCACAAATTAAACTACTGAATACAGTAAACTAGTAGAAAGCATCATTTCACTGCTTTTGATTCTTGTCTAAAAACAAACCTATCTTACTCAGTGCTTTTAAGGTGAGCAAGTTGGCATGGCAGATTCTAAAAGAATTATATTTATAGAAACAACTATACCTAGTCCTAAGTTGCAAAAATCATCATAAAACCCCCTCTTCTGTCTACATCAATGTTTTATTTAAGATTAATTTACTAATTCAAATGGGGTCAGGAAGGAAAGAAGAAGCAGCAGAGCAAAATCCAGCGTGTGTGAAACTCTAAGAGCATTAGATAGCTAAACAAACCCTAAGTCCCTCAGTGTTGCAGTAAGGTCAAAACCTTTCAGCATTGTACCAGTGTGTCAAAATATGTCAACAAACCATCATACTGCAAGAAGAAGAATGACCTTTCAGTTCTTTATGTTTGGCCTGCCAATGAAGCTTTGGATACTGGGTATGCATGAACAGTTTTCCTAGCTACTTGACAAATGCAACTCCCAAGGTTTCCTCCAAGTCAAGTTGTTACACCACTGGCTTTCAACTCACCAGTACAACTGTTTAAAACAATTTTCATATTGTTCATATTGATACTGTTATAGAACAGGCATCCATAAGCCCACACCCTGATTCCCTCTTCCCCTACTGCCTACAACCAGACAATCATTATTTAAGCAGTCTTCATAGTAACGTATATCAAACCATTTTAAACAGTAGAACATAAAAAACGTGCATCATTATGATGTTTTGATTCAGTCTTTGCTCACATATGATTCATTCTTAGAGTCAACTACAAACGAATATGAACAGAATACACTTCTCAAAAAGAAACTAATAGAGCAGATGTGTTTGTAACTGAGATGAATACTATATATATATATATTTCTTTTCACATTGATCTGAAAGACCTTCTTTCGTTCTACAGGAGTCTATGACAACTTCATTACTAACACTATTGGTTATATACCAAAGTCTCAAGAGCAGACATACTTAATTAATTAACAACAGATTTAACCACGAATTTAGGTTTCAGAAAAGCGTGGCTACTATTTTAAAATTAATTATGAGAAACTTGCATTTATTCTTTCAAAACAAACAAACCAACAAAAATAATGACATGTAGACTACAAGCAAAGGGGAGAAAGGAATTTACTACAGGCATGACTTACTATTCTTAGTCAAAAAGAATGAAATGATTCTCTTTCACTGTGTGAAATTACCTTTAGCTTAATATCAGTATTAAATATGACATTTTCCTACCGTCTCTCTCACATGTATAGTAAAGTTTCTTTAGCTAACAATGGCATTAAGCTTTCTCCTTGTACTCTAGGAATTACATTCCAGAAGGTACATATTCCTTAACCAGGCTTGCAGAAGGTACAAAATGCAAATTGCTGTATTTGAGTTTATACCTGCTTACAGCAAGTCACTGGCAGTGTCCACTAATTACTATTTGAACTGCATGTTATGTATGCACATGCAGTTGCCTTGTTTACATAGTGACAGTGAAAGCTGCAGCCTGCTCAGTGGATGCCATTCTTTTGGAGGAACGAACAGGTAGAAGGAAGGGTTTTGGTAAGTACATGAATCATTTTATATTAAGTTTGTTTGGTATGTAAGATAGCTTCTTCCTAAACATCACTCTCCAAAACCAGCCTGGGAAAATGCAAGACTGAACTTGCTTTTTTTCTGTTTTCAGTGAAAATTCTCAATATCTAAACAGTGTCCTAAATTATAACCATGCAAACCCACTGACAAAGAACACTTTGCGCATTTTTAATGTGAAGCTTAATTTGAAGGTGAGGTTGCAGTGTAGCACTGCAACCGAAAATTGCTTAACAATACCATTGATGTATGAGCCATAAAAAGCCTTGCTAAGCTGTCCCTGCAGAACTCAGAGCAATAAAAAGGTGTTCTTTTGCACTGAGGTGAACAGACATGGCTGACTGAATCTAGGGAGCTGTTCTGTTAAATGAGAAAGTGCCATTTCTTTCCTGTCAGTACAGGCCAATTTAAGACACTCACAGATTTAGTTAGCACAGGCTACAGGACTTAATGAAACATACGCATTACAGTAAACAAACCATAGCTACGTTCAAAGCTTTCAGTCAGATTGTGTGCAGAATTAAATTTACATCTGTTACAGATGTGGAAAAACACACAGAAACTATTCCAGTCTCACTCTTGTTTTTCACAGAAACAAAAAAAGCTCCATGGAAAAGATCTAAATCCTTTCACATTCACTCCTTTCAAAATATAGGTATGTATTTCTATCCACATCTAGCTGGTGATGTTACAGCTTTTCTCTCCAATTTCAACTGAACTTTAACTTCAACCAACAGATCAGGTTTACAAAACCCTGAAGGATGGGCTGAGTGTCATGATCTGTTATGAACTGATGCATCTTCTCCGAAAGATTTCTCCTTCAGGTGGAAAGGAAAGATACAGGTACATATGAATTGACTAGGAAGCTGCTTCTCACTTGAAAGATCCTTGGATAGGCTGATGCATTAAACCATTCAAAACTGATTCACAGTTTGTCCAGCTACACCTGTGCCTTTTCATATAAATAGTTTCAGAGAGGAATGAAAGTTAACTGTCTAACCTACATGCAACCTAATCTGTCATCAAGCTTTCATTAATCCAACTGTCATTATATTAGAAGAAACTGTAGTAATTCAGAACTCATTTCAGAAGATGCAATAGCGTTAGTTTAACCAAGCAGTACCAAAATTAAAACAGGATTTATTACAAAACAAAACAGAAAACTGAAATGAACAAACAAATAAAAAACCAACCCAACAAAACAAAACCAAAACCACTGCCGCCACCAAAACACCCCCCAAAAAACAGAATTATGCCTTATTTCCATAGTTAACCTACCATTAAATTCTGGGTTTAATAACACATCTCAGTAAGGAGACTTCTGGTTTCTTTCATATGAATGTAATGTCTTTATATACATAAGAATCACCGATTTTTGTAGTTGCTTTCTATAAAGTAGCTATAAAAAAGGATTAGGCAAAATCTGAAAACTACTTCCAAAACATTTCTAATGATCTCTATTTTAATTCAGTCTAGCTTTTGCAACATTAAAGACACTTTATTAACAGCTCAGTGTTATTCTATTTTTGAAGTTGCAATATTAATTATCACATGATAAAATCTAAATTAAAATGAAGTTAGCTATGTCTTGGTTTCCCAATACGAGCATAAGAGAAGTTTCTTTCAGAAATGTCAGGTTCAAAGGATACCCAGTATTTTCAAGTTTTTTACACGTTATAGCTCAAGCCAAAACATAACCATTTATTTAGCACAAAAAGACAAATACTACAAGTTCGACTTTGCAACAGTAATTTTACTGCAAATCTGAAGTGGATCAATGCCTTCATCCCACTTGTCTATTTACCTTTCACCCCACCTCAACTTTGTACTTTTATACTCATGTTATCTATGTAAAATTAATGTAGAGCTCTTACACTATCATGGATCTCCTCAAACACATACCCACTGAAAATATTCTAGCCAGTATATTTAATGGGTCCTCACAGCCTAAGCTGCTCATTTACGCTGACGTGCAAGTTCAGCACTATTTGCATCTGCATCTTTCCTGCCACTCCCACTAATTGCCTAGATATTGTTATATACTCAAAATTGTTTCTAAGTCTTGTACTCTGGTTATATATCTCACAAATTCTTGTCTATAATTTTCCTTTGTCCAACAATGGACAGTCTTCCTGAGGTTCCCATAATCTCAGTTCAAGTTCTCCAATTGACTGCTCTCTGGGATTATCACATAAGCACTGGCCCTCCTCATATCAACAACTGCTTTGGCAGAGCATAATCATGCATTCTGATAGTGTTATTCTCAAAATATAGTTTTCCTATCTCCTATGGAAACTGCTTTTAAAGGCATTTCCCAGGCTAAGGCTAGCAATTTTCACATTGGCATTTATTTTATTTAACTGAAATACTGATGGTCACCACAGACTGGCAACTGATGTTGGCATATGTTGTTAGTTGCATGTTCAAACATGTTTGTGCCATTTTCTCCACTATCCCTCAGATTTCATGGAAACGACCTTGTAAACACTAAGACTGCTTAATCTATGCTATCACAAATCCTTTATTAAAACTTGCGTTTACCTCACTTACTGCCTTGCTTAGGGTTCCACCACATACAAATTTAGAATTAAGATGAGTATCTTGCTTAGGATTTAAACAACAACAACAGTCTTCCCCAGTGTTAAGTCTTCTTCATTATATACAATACGAACCTTTATAAGAATAAAGCAGAACTATTTTAACAGTCTTTAAAGGATCTTTATACCAACAAAATCAATGTTCAAACATTCTGTCCAGCATAACTCACTTCTCTTCTTACCTTCCTGTAAATACTTTTTTAGCTTGGAAAGAATGTATTATTGTGTAACATGTAGATAATGTACCAAAAATGTTTTATGAAAAAAAAGTGAAACAATTTAGATACACTGACAATACGCAATAAAGTTCTTTACATACAAACCACACTTGATTTTAGAACAAGTTTGGCACCTTGCAAGTATTACAAAATGTTACCGAATCTTCCTTCAGTCAATTACTAAACAAACTGAAACACAGCTTCTGTACCAAACCAGATTATTCTGTTTTCCAGCATCACTGTAAAATCACCATATATATCTGCTGCATGTTAACATTATTATATGAATGTCACAAATATTTCAGCGTTCCAATTTGACATAATAATTAATCAAATTCAAAATGCCAGATTAGTAACATGTATTCTATTCACATAGCTTAATAAAAAAGTCATGAGCACTTTATACTTTTTTTCCCAGTAACTTATTTTTAAAAATGTATAGGAAAAAATAGCAGTAATGTACCTATTCCAGTAGCTCCAAAACTGGTCCTGCAAGTAGGCTTGGTGGCTACTTTCATCACCAAATGAGGCTTTGCTTTCAATCCAGTGAATTATGTGTCCTTCAACAGCTAGGGTGACAGCAGAAAATAAAGTGAACTGTGAAAATCAAACTCAACAGCCTGTAAGAATGTGTTTGGGAATACCCTATTTAACCCCCAAACTACCACATAATTCATGCTTGCAACAGAGTTACATATTTGTAAAAATATTTTTCAAATATCTACATACAACATTTTAAAATAAAACACAAAGTATTTTAATTGATTGTCTCAATTTAAGTTTAATTACATCCTGTTCTAGATATTCACCTTTATTCTAAAACATGTGGAATGTAAAGAAAGAGAGACCAGACTAAGGTGCAATTTCATCCTATTTTCACTCTTACTTTGCTGGAAAGGAGTTGTCAGGTAAGGAACTGAAGACTTCTGGTGAATATCAAGAACAGTTAGCTAAGCCAGTAAAGAGAGAAAATTCTTAGTTTAGAGTGGAAGGTGTGAGAACAGCAAGAAAGGTTATCATAGATATATATCTGCTTCCTTACTTTTGCAAAATCAAAAATGCTTCAGCAGGAAGAATTTAGGAATAAGGAGGGTTATGTGAAAAATATAATTTGGAATTTCTGTTTCTGTGATACTCTGGGATTTGCACTTATTGGTGTGTTTCCTCATTTTTTGCAGAACTGAATTTGCAATATTAATAAAACGTTCTTTTTTGGGAAAAGTCCTCTCTGACACTGACAATCTAATTTTGAAGAAGAAATCATGACAATCACTCTAAAACATCATCTATTCCCATTAGGGCAATGTGGAATACCATTACTGAGCTAAGGAGGTCTTTAAAAACTTTTCAGAAGACTCTCGTATATGAGAGCCGCTTAACTATTGGATAAGATATTGTGGTGAAAGATAGTATCTGAAGAACTGCTTAAGATGAGACTAAGTCTCTCACACTACACACCCAATTCCTTATACCAATGTATGTATCGGTTATCTGTAAGAATTCCAACTGTCATCAAAACAAAGAACAAAAAAGTAGCCATGCACATGACTTTTGCAGAAGGCTTTCAGCCTTTGTATTTTCTCTGACACACCCACATCTGCACAGACAGGTGTTGTGCTCTAAGCAGGTGAATCAGATTTTTCTTTGTATAAAAGCTGATTTACAAAGGATCATTAAGAATCCCTTACACTTGGACAACATGCATGTTTTTCTTCCATGGCCCAGCCAACAGTCATCTTACCTTCTTATATGGCCTAAAGACCAGAAGATGTAGATGAACTTTGGCATGACCTTTTTACCCACTTTTATTCTTTCTTGCTTCCTGTGAATGCAGGCTTTTAAAAAAATAGAGAACTACTGAATTGTATTTAGACGCAATGTGATGGCATGAGCGTAACTGCATGATGACAAACCTTTACACAGTGACCTAGAGGTGTAATGGTATTATTTTAAAACTGCTTTGCATTTGATTGTACCTTAAAGTTTAAGACAATTAGAGGTATTTCAGATTTCACATCATACAGTGGGCTGAGAAAGTTAGAGGGAGTGAGGATTTGGGGGTTCCTATTGTTTTTTTTTCTTCTTCTTCCTTTCTTTCTTTTTTCCTTTTTTATGACTTTGTGACAAAAACGTGCAGAAACTGAAGAGAAAATATTAATATTATTTTTACTTGTATTATGGGTAATACACACAAAGTAGTTGTTAAAATTATTGGGTAAACACTGGAAAAACAGAGTAATATTGTATCCTATAATATACTTTATTTTCGTATGCCTTAAGTAGCTGTGGTATTTTAACATAAACACTTCTACACAAAATAAAATAATAAAAATTCTTTTTAAAAGACTTACCTACTGGCACTTCTAAAATAAAGTCTGGTGTTTTGTCATAACCTTTTGCACGAAGCTGATCTTCAGCTATATAGAGAGAACAAGAACTACTGTTTATAAAACTATTCTATTAACTAGACAGCAGTATAATTAATTTTATTTTAAATAAGAGTGTAAGAATTACTAATGCACTCATACATATCTTTCTTATGCATGCAACACTGTGTCAGATTAAATGAACCTTCGTAGAAAACCTGAAGCATGGATATAAAAATGCTTCTTTGTCATCCCTGCATTTTTATGTCTTCATTATAAACATCATTAATTCAAGCTGTCATACAGTATTTTATAACCCCCAAATATTCAAAATAAAGAGATATATTTGCTGATATAAAGAAGAGTCTTCTCACATTAGGGAGCTGTTGAGATTAATCCTACCAACACCACAAACGTAGAATACTGTAGCTGCCTTCTTAGTTTTGTTTTAATGTTAGTACAGGTGTTATTTCTGATCTGTATGCTTTGAAAGAAAGAAAGAAACAAATAAATAAAAGAAGAAAATCATCTTCTACCAGAAATCTAGTAGAGGGAAGACATGATTTTAATTTCTCTTGACTTCTGAATATAATTTAACTAATTTCAGAACATTAAACAAAAATTAGAAATTTCCTTAACATTAGCTATACAACTCTATTGCTTTTGAATATTAAAACTGAATATTTCAAGAAATAACTGAGCAAGAAAACAGAAAAAAATGATGTTTCCTTTAAAAAAGAAAAAAAAAAGGAGAAAGCAAGCCCTCACTATTTTTTAAACTATTGTCCTTGATTTCCAATACCATTATATTGGTATTTCTGAAACACCATTAGATTTTGGAGTGACCTGGTCATTCAATTCCAGGCATGGCTTTCTGTCTTCACCGAAGCTCAACTAATGGCAAAACCTAGTAACAAGTAAGGCTGTGTAGCCCCTTAACACCTACTGGGCTGTTGACATTGTCATGCATCCCATTCGCCTTTCTACATCACCTTTGATTAAAATTAATGGTCCATTCTCACTGTTGGGTAGCTTATTTCCAATCCATTTATCAGGTTAGGACAGTAGTTTCACGGCCAATGTTCAGAACTCAGTTTTAGAATACTTTGTGCATATCTTGAAAGGTCAGCAGTTTGAGTCCAAGCAACATTTTAATGACAAGATAAACATATGCTCTTAGAAATCAAAATATTTTAAAACTGCCTAAAGCAAACTTCCCTCCCCTTCCTTATTGAAAAATAAAAGTCTGAGGTGTATTTTTTATATAGTGAACTAATATTGCAAGCAGGACACCAATAATTCTGGAATGCTGTACATTCACTTTAAGTGTAAACTGCAATGGCTGTTCGTTCTTTTTAATAGCTGTGGTATTTCTTTTGAAATTTGAGAGCATTTATTCACAGTAGGAACACTACATTGTAAATACATGATTTTGGAATCCAAGACTTTTTAGTATCACCTGGTCAGCTGTTAAACTTTTCTAGGATTTGTAGCCAGACTTGATTGTTGGCTACTTTCAAAATTAAATTGTTAGGTATATGGATAAAATATGTTTAGATTGACAAGGTTCTGGTTTAACAGACCCTTGAAGAGATTTTTACATCACATTATGAAAACAAATTAATATTCTAAGTAGTTTCTTAATCTTGATAAAAATAAAACATAACCCAGTTTCATCCAGCTCTATTTAACTGTGACCTGCTCTCACTTGTTTAAGGCAGTCTGGAAAAGACTTCTAGACAAGTAGTCTAGAAGAAACTTTATTTGGGAACACACAAACGGCAACAGAATGTTCATACTTTTCCATCACATCCAACAAAGGCTAGTGTCACAAATTTAAGGAAATTTACCTTAAACAAACATAAAAAAAAAACAAACCTTCTACATTGAAACCAGAAGAAATGTTTTTACATCTGCTGATAGGTCAACTTTGCAAGTGTCTGAGCTGGAGTTTGCATCAGCATTACCTTTATACTCTTCAGCAGACTCTTTTTTTTAAGGATGTCTGATTACTTTTGAAATAATTTAATACATGGATTGACACAATATATTTTCTGCTTTAAATTTGTTTTGGAAAGTTTTGCCTCGGTTTCTCCTAACACTTTTCACTATGAGAAACAGTGAAAAATACACTTAAACACCTTTATTATTGATGTGAGTTGACAATCACACACAGGAAAATAATTATATATTACTGATTCTTCAGTGATTATGAAGCTTTGTAACTTTGGAAAAATAAAAAGAAAAAAAGAGTTACAGAAGGTCCCCAGAATCACCAGAGAGATTCTTTGAGCCAAAATCTCATCAAAAGGAAGTTCAAACTTTTTAGCCCAGGAATGCTTCAGATTGGTATAGAAGCCTTATGCACACCTTAAAATATCTTTTAGCTCTTGTACGGATCAAGAGAATGACTTAACAACTGCTTGAAAGCCAGCCAATGGCAGCTACATCTCTTCATCCTCAGATTTGAAAATTATGTTGAAACAGCCCTAAGTTTGTCCACGTTGTCCATTAGTTTAGATTTCCAACAGATCTGGAGGTTTGTATTTACTGTAACTCAATCATAGCCATTTAACTCATCATTGT
This sequence comes from Oxyura jamaicensis, assembly GCF_011077185.1. Taxonomy (NCBI): domain Eukaryota; kingdom Metazoa; phylum Chordata; class Aves; order Anseriformes; family Anatidae; genus Oxyura; species Oxyura jamaicensis. The sequence goes on along the minus strand of NC_048897.1, from coordinate 14,766,387 downwards.
TTTTATACTAGCCTCTGGATGTAACAAGGAAGCAAAACATTCTTCTGTTAGTGCATCAGTAGGCAGTAGCTGCACATTGAAGATTACAGCAGAAGACACTAAACAGATTTCAAGATTTATATCCAGGCTGAGGGACACCATAGGTGAGGGACACCATAGTGGGAGCTAAAGGAGGTTATGATTCTAGAAAGGTCAGTTATACACCTTCCCAATATAGCTAAAAGCTTTCCTAATATATTCTGGGGTAGGCAAAGACATGAAAAGATGAAGTCAGATCCTACGTATAACGTAGAAATTCCTGGCATTTCAGCAAGGCAAGTGAACCAGTGAGGAAGGGAAGTCTGTTAGCCTGTTCTGAGAGAATGCTTCCATTGATTCTGTAAATCTCAGGCAAAACAGAAAAGACTTGAGAACTGCGTTTCTGATGTAGAAAGGAAGTGATGTGCTTCTCATGAACAATACCTTTGTAAAATACAAAAAATATCAGTTTGTTTAATTTTCCAATCAATTTCTGGGCAAATCTGAAGGCGTTATTTCTGATCTGTATGCTTTGAAAGAAACAAATTTTCTTCCTGACTCTAAATGCTGCTAGGCTTTTTTCTTCTGTAATACACTCTCTATTGACCAGGTAAACATAGCTGTAACAAAAAAATTGCTATTCTAGAAGAATAGTACACTAGAGTACTACATTAACATGGAAAATGTTATGGGTTAAAAAGTAATAGTTTTGTCAGTACAGCAATCTAAGTCACAAGCCATCTCCAACACCAGAATTCCATCTTACACAGATGGAAAGCCAGAAAAAGCCTGAATCTGTTGACCTTTAGGAAATAGTCATCTCTTCTGTTTTCCACGGGGTTTCTTCAAGTGGTTTTAGATGCAATTTTTGAGAAAGAAAAGATTTTACTGCAAGGATTTCAGTAAATACAGTAAAGTTCCTCTTGTAGATACTAAGGAAAAGATTTTTTTAAAAAATCAAACCCAGAACCTGAGACACATTCAATGGAAGATATAATAAAAACAGTTAACACGTCTTAAATCATGAGTAAACAATGCTTCACTATGCATAAAATGTAAACAATAAATTAATCCATCTTATTTATATCTCTGTATGTTGACAAGTTAACCCATTCTAAGTATTTTGAATTGACAGTACAAATTTCTTAGAGCTTATTTCTAAAGGCAAAATTGATGCTTACCCAAGGTCATGAATCATTAAAATTTAAATCTGATTTGTGTACAACACAAGCTTGCACAAGCCAAAAAAAATGATAATTGTTGGGTTGAGGATCCATTAGTGAGTCATCTAGTCCATTCCCTTGTATCGTGACAGGATTGATTTCATTACCAGCTTTGATGGATGAGTGTCAAGTCTAGCCTTGAATTTTTCACTGAAGGTGATTCCATAACCTTCCCTGGCAGCTTGTTTTATACTTATTGTTCATAGAACTGTTTAGTATTTTAACTCAATATCGTCTCTCCAATTACAATTTAATCCTATTATCTCTGCTCTTTGAACAAAGTAAAAACAACAACAACAAAAAAACCTTCTCAGGTTTTCATAGTATCATTTGCAAGTTTGTATGTAATGGAGAAAAATGTAAAAAGATAGGAATAACTAAAATAAAAGAGCACGCTCTGTTCTTTAATCATGTGGACAAACCTAAAAATCTTAATATTCTTTTTAATTTCTTAAATTTGTTAAAGGTTTTCCAAAGTCTTACACTGAATCTAGTGTTAACAGAGATCTAAAGTTCTCCTAAAGTTTATTATCACTATAGGCGAACTGATCATTTAAATACTAATGATTGTTTTAATGGCACACAAGAAATGTAGTACATGCTAAAAGAAAAAAAGAGAAAGAAAATAACTTTAATTATTCCTCAAAATAACTTTCAATATAGAGACTTTCATTGTTTGGGAAGCAGGGGGTAAAAAATCCAACAGAAACTGCACAGAAAGCAAAGTGAGTGAATCTTCTAGCAGTTCTTTATACAGAAAGCATTTTGAAGCTAATATTTCTTATGCTTCCTCCTAAGTCTCATAAGGCCTAGATTATGGCTAATATCTCATGACACCAAAAGTAATACTGCAGCAGATATTAAAGCATTTTTTTCAGCTACTTATTCTATAAAATATTAATTGCAACCCTGTGCATGTGCTGTATATATAGGGTATTAGGTAACTGAGTTCCTGCTCAGTTCTAAATCAATAAAAGATAACATGTACAGCATCAATCATTTTTTACTCTTCTTTTACTACCTAATACAAATAGTGTGGAGGATTATTTTTTTCTTAAGTAAACAGTCACTGAAATCTTTAAAGTTAAGCATCCACTAGCTAGCCTCTACCACTGATTCTTACCTATAAAAGAAAGATTTTTTTCCAAAAGCATTTCTTGCAGCAAGACTTCATGCTCATGCCCAATAGCGCTGATAGCTTTAGGTTAAGAAATAGAAGATTACATTGGAAAAGAAACAAATTCAGAAAAATATCATACATAGGTAAAATAATTCATTATAAAGCTTACTGGCCTTCACCTTCATTTTCAGAGTGATCAATGATTTGAACTCTAATTTTTGAAATTCCTTACAGGGCAGAGGCATTTAGCACTTTGTGAAAATCAGACTACTGTATACAACATCAGAATACATTTTACAAAATTGAAACCCATTATATCATACTTACCTGGTATATATATAAGGGTGATATTCCTACTTTTGCTCCCTGTCCTCCAAATTAAAATAAAGCATAAGCTTAAAACACGTGGTTAAATAGCTTATAAGTTATTCTTTAATGATTCATGTATCAATTTTCTAATTCAGTAAAGAATGAAATAAACTTTTTTTTTCTTTATATTCTGAAATTGATAGGCACTAAATCCATCTGAAACATCTTACTGTAACAAAACACCCTTTTAATTGATTTTTCAGAAGCATGAACTAATGTCAGGGAAGAATGAAATAATATTTTACAGCAAAGTCCTTTTCACTTCACTGACAGCCTGTTGATCCAATGTGCTATTCTTAGCAATATGTAAAAAATGTCATCACATCAAACATTTTTAATGTATCCACCCAGAGGTCAAAGTTCTATCCTGGAAGCTTTTAAGAAGAACCTCATGGAACATCACTATAAAGGATCTTACATTAAAAACAATTAAATTCCTGATTTTATTTAGAATAACTTCTGCAAATGTAAACTACAGATCATTTTCCCATTACAGTTGGTTACCTAAATTATACCAATATTTTATGCTGAACAGCAAAAAAAGCTAATTGCAAGGAATCATTTCTCATATCCATAGTTTTTATCAATTGAAGCTATACATAATGTTAAACTGTACTAGCAGTTATAGTACCAAAATGGGGGCAAATGAAGAATGCCAAAAATGTAAGAAAAAATATTGCAAACAGAATTTATAATGCACCATAAGCAGAAACACTTAGACTTAGTCTATAATAATACCTGTTATTGATGTATGGCAATGACCATGGGGCAAAACTTGTAAATAATCTCACAAGCCATTTTCTACTCATGCAATCTAGCAGCCTAGTTTCCCGTAAGCATCTGAACTATTACTGAAAAATAGCCTCTTGGCATTTACGAAGAGGTTGACTTCATACTTTAGTCCATGCATATACAATTAGATAGTTATATTTAAAATCGATATGCAATCCTTCAGAAGACATTATGCTTTTAAAACCTTAACTTTAAATTGATTTTTAACTATTTTATGCACCTCAAAATTAACATCTAATTCAGCAACATACTTGCAGATAATGCACTCATACAGCCAAGCATTAAACTTTTCTGTACCAAAATGGAATTGAAAATCTCCTGATTATTCTCATTGATGTCACTGTATATTCAATAACTTATCTTGAACCAGAATCTGGAGACGATAGGGAAGACCATTTAGACTGCAGTCAAGTTATTCTTAACACCTGTTCATAACTCTTTCAGAAGACTTTAGTCATATTGTTCATCAACAATAATACTAATCCTAAAGTACCAAATTTTGGGTAAGAAAATTAATGATCAACAACCTTTTCAAAAGGTTGATCCACTTTAAGAGAGTCACATTTAACATTGAAGAGAGTTTCAATGAATACTTAAGAGCATGATTAACAACAAAACAAATACAATTAGAACTCTATCCTGCTGCTGTTAAATGAAAAAGTAGAATCCATGCAAATATTTTAGCAGAGAGAACATATTTTCAAGAGGTAACCACCACATGTATCACTACTAAAAGAAGTATTGTTTCTCATGCATAGCTAAACATCGCTGTAGCTGTCCTATCCTGTACAGTGAAATCCAGATCTTCACCCAAACTGGATGTAGTGATTTATGCAAGGTTTCTCTAGGGTTTGGGAGGGAATTGCCTTGCTAGTCTGCTCAATGATAGAAGACTATGATTTTGAAACTGTTCTTTCAATAACAGTTCTTTTCAGATTGAAACTGCAGAGTTACTCATTCAGGACTTCATTAAAATAGGTTTGGGGTCATGGGAATCACTCCTAACAAATCAGTAAAAAATACTTAGTGTTGAATACTCAGTAATGTGTGGAGTTCCCCCAGTATTCTCACTGGATACTGAGGATCTCAAAATATTTTAAAACTATCAAAAAAAAAAACCAACAACAACAACAACAAAAAAAACCCAACCAACCAACCAACCAACCAAACAAAAAAAAACGAAAAAAAAAACATCTCCTAAAATACAAGCTACACAGTTTTTTTTATTTTTACAGCCAGCCTCATTTTCTTTAAGATAAAAAAATAAAATAACTGCATTGGAAGGTTAGGTAGGAGTTTAAAAGTGCTAATCAGTCAATCTATCACAACCTGAACTGCACTTGAAAACATTCTAATTAAAATTCATATTCACAATAAAGCAATGCCATAATATTCAACATTGTCTATGCAACTTATTAATTTAATCACAGAATACTTGAGATTGAAGGTACCTCCAGAGATCATGTAGTCCAACCCCAATGCTCAAAGCAGGGTCAACTACTCTTAATAGAAAACCAGACATGCATTTCAACTAATCAAAACCAAAGAGGTTCAATCAAGCATATGAATGTGCAGCCACCAAACTGACAACTTCCCGTGGTCCATCTGATTTTTGTTAAGCGGTGTAAGCGAAAGCTCTGCAGTGACCCTCTAGTTGATTGAACGTAAAACAGAGGAGTATGAAATGTGGTTTGTGAAGCAGAACTTTATGTCAGGTTAAAGCTAGACACATCTCTTCCACACAGTCTAAGCTCGTCAATTGTGCACCTAAAATTTTATGGGAAAGGATACTGTTTGATGCAGTCCACCAGTGGTCCATAACAACAGTCATTCACAGTACACTGCAGACAAATAAGAGAAGTAGTATAGCGATGGGCAACTACAAAACCATTACAGTTCAACAGTATCTTAAAAACAGTAATTACTTTTCTTCAAAAAGGCTATCAGATGCTATTCAGATTTAATCACAGAAAACAAAAACTGCATGCTTTTGTTCACTATAAAAGCGAGCTATTAAAAAGTGAAATGCTCCCCTCACAAATATTGCATTGCCATTTATGGTGCACCCTGACCTCAGTGATAGTTTATGATGACAGTAATTAAATGAGGTTTAAAATCTTTTACTCTGCTAGGCAGATAACAGCATTGCCAGAGGAAGAAAAAAAAAAAACAAATATAAAAAGACAACTCTGATTAATACCTGATAGACTTGATTTGCTAGAACTCCATCTGGAATCTGAGAAGGGTCCCGTAGCATACTATTAATAAGAGTTTTGGATGCTAGTGACAAAAAGAATAAAGACATACAAAAACCTGTTAGCTCAGTTATTCACTTGGCAGGCAGGAAGAGAGGCATACTTTTATAAAAGAAAACATGACGATGTTGATAATTTTTAAGGTTATCCAAGCAGCAACAACAGACCTATAAATTTGTCACAACTTATCCACTCAGATATATGAACTCTAAAATTCTTAAAACACAAAAGCATTTTTTTAGCACAGGGTAATAGCAGTCACTTGCTTACTTACTCAGTTTCACTGGACACTGTATGCTTCAGAAGCATCACATAGATCTTAAGTAAACTGCTTAATATACAGAAAATGTAACTCAAAATAACCTCCATATCTTTGGAGTAATTAAAGAAGATAAAGAAAAATTCAAAACAGCCTTTAAAACAATCTTAACTACTTTATAGACTTGGTGGTTCCAGTTTAGTAGCTTTCAAATTTATTTATTTGTTTGATGTCAACACATTTGTTTGTCTGTATTTAAAAGTTGGTCAAAGATTTTCTGTGGTATTTTCAAGTGTATAAATCTAAGACAAAAGAAATCAGAAGTGAATTTAGGACTATTTATCAGTCTTTTAATCACTAATACCACAATAAGAAAAAATAACATTAGTCAGGAATTGCCTTTAGTTTATTTTCAAATGTGAATACAGTCCCTTGAAGAGCTGGCATTCTACTTTATCCACAGATGCTTAATCTTGGTGGTTGCATATACCAATTAATTCCTGAAAGGAGTGGAAAGACTTTATTCTACAAGAATGCCTTCTAAAAACATCAAACACTTCATTTTACAATTTCTCAGAGAAAAAAACAATGCTGCTGTGCAAGCACGAGCTGCCTCCTTCCTGGGAACAACTGCTGATAGAGTTCAGCTGCTGGTATATTTATACCATCAAATCGTTAAGTGTAGACCAGGCTTGAGGCTAGCAAGGTTCCCAGCTTTACCAAAGATTTCCTGTGTGACTTCAGGCAAACTCCTTTAACCTGTTTGTGCTTCAGTCCTGTAAACAAAGATAAAACCTACTTTTTCCTGTTTCTCACCTAATTTTCTCCAACTCGGGACCAAAATTTTGTCACTCTGTTACACGCATGTTACACTGTGGAAGGACTCATGGAACCTCTGACCCTCCGCCTAAGCAGTAATGCCAGTTTTGTTAGCCAATGTGTATGTGTAGAGGCTGTGCTGAAACTAAAGGAGACGGTGAATTTTCCACTCCCCAGATGCTGTCTTCTATAAGCATCACAACCAGTTGAAAGTAATATTTTCAATAAAATATGTAGTTTAGAAAACTATACCCCAATGATAATGAATATAAATACCAAAATGAATTTAAAGGCTTTGCAAGACTTACAAAGAATGGCATGATTAAAGGCAGGAGCAAAAATTTGTTCAAGCATGAGCATTTTTAAAGAGAATGATATAACAGGCCAAAACACTTCCAGATGCATAATGCCATAGCATATATTTGTATCATATTAATCTCATATGAAATAAACATTACTTTTGTAAGTGAATAATAAAAATAAATAGCAT
>NC_048897.1:14741542-14754042 GCF_011077185.1 Oxyura jamaicensis | reverse complement strand
GGATTTAATCTTTTGCTTATGCTATCCACCTACTTTGGTAAGTTACACATTGGTGAATAGTAGCAAAAACTTGGAAGGTGGTAAATATTAGGGCTAATTATGTGCTTAGATAAGTTAGCAGTGATTAGGGAATTATACAATAAAGTCTTGTTACTCTATATTCAGTACATTATGTTTTTAATGATCACTCTGGCAAGTACTTAAGTGACTGTGATACACTAAGGAATGACCAATACCACTGTGTAAGGGAAAGCTGAACGTCACTAATCTCTTGCAATTTTGGGGCACATCATAATAAAGCACAATAAAGAAAAGAAAAAAAAAAAAGAAAAAAGATTGGTTTCAAAATATTTGGAAACCTAGTCACACACACACAAAAAAAAGTCCCAAAGCACTGTCAAGGATTAGACCCTGAGAACAAGAATAAATACATTTCCGTTTTCTCACAGCAGAAGTTAACAATGGTGTGAAAAAAGTTGACACATAATAATCATGTTGCTTAAAATGTTTTGTAAGGACCTAACAAATGCAAGTGATAAGGTTATAAGGGGTTCAAATATGCCAAACTCAGGTTATGATCCTGCAGATGAATCTAAGTAAACTGGCACCTATTGAAAAGCTGTAGCTCCACACAGCTGCAAGTTTCAGGTCAAGTATTGCACACGCAACTTCAGTGCTGGGCCCTCATTTCGTTTAGTGAAAGAAAGACAAAGCAATGAGATTAAGGCTAATTGAATACATGTTCTAATAGCACATTGAGAATAAGAATTTTCTAAATGAAATGTGTACTTCTTCCTTCTCCTATTTTACCCATCTGAAGAGAGACATAAAAATAATTGTAAATAAAGCAATACTTGATAGTACATACAAGTATCATGGTATATAGCTCTACAGTGTGGGAGTGGCTAGGGAAAGCACCAAGGAAAAGGAGAATCAGCCCTGAAGGAGGGAAAAAGAAGGAAGTTCTTCAGTAAAGCTGATGAAGATCTGTTTTTCAAAAGCAAGAACGGATTTGGGGCAGGCAATACAGTTGACAGTCAAGAAGAAAATTTTTGCAGTAATTGTATTACGTAGGATTCAAAATATTTATTTGACATTATTTTAAGAAGCTATTTCCATTACTTGATCTTTTAGCTTTTCCTAGCTTTCCTATAGAAAACAATAGGGTATAGACCCAGTTGCACCTCCTAAAGAAGAAGAAAAAATGAAGAAGAAAAATGAAGAAGAAAAACATTACACTGCAATTCCCGGTCATAAGGTAATTATGGGATTCCACTGTTGAAAAAGTGCAGAATTTGGGGCAGCATTTGGAGATTATGCCTTCAGAGACACTAGAATGGAGTCAAAGATACAAAACATTCCCAAATCAACAACATCCAGTAATGCATGGTGAAAGATACAGGTCAGTCAGTTGTACGTTCTAGTAGTCTCTAAATTGGCTGAAACAAGCCTGAGCATTTCCTAACGACTAGCTGTAATCAGGATAAATGAGAAGAAATGGACTTGGGAACATCACCAAACTCCTTGTAACTGATAGCTCCTATGGATATAGACTCACCTGAAACAATTATATTCAGTTCTGTCATCCTATCTCAAAAATGTCCACTGGAAGCACCAGGGGTTCAAAGATAGAAAAGAATCATTGGCACACTGAAAAAACATTTATTTTACAAGACAAGCACCCATAAAAAAGAATACCACAGAAGTAAGAAGATGCCTGCTTACCATTTCAGCTCAGTCAGAACACCAATGAACTTTCAAGTAGCTCTGAAGAAAGCACTTAAACATTTCTTCTATGCAAAGATACATGTTAAGGAGATCTGTAGCTACAAAACATCACGACCAAGGATGTTTAGGATCTTAAAAATGCCAGATATTTAGAACTGTGAGTATTCAAATTAAAAAGAAAAGCAAACTGTAACAGTAGTGATTCTCAAAATGAATCATCATTTTGGAAGTGATACAGAACAAAAACCAGCATTTGCTTTAAGAACTTGTTCGGAAGACAGACAAGTGGGTAATGGTTATCTTGTTAGTGCCTACTGCAGAAAAATATTTTATTTTTATTTGGTAGGAGTTGGGGGTAGAGCTTGCCAACATACCCAGTACTACCTACTGTCAAGCCCAGGATTCCAGACTGTGAAGCAATGCATAGCTGTTTTGTTCTCTTCTGAAGACTGACATATCTGAAGTATCTTTATTGTTCTCCCATCTTGCAGTATGATGGACAGAGGCAACACTTCATCTATATTGCAATTGCAGGGGCACATCAGGGAGAAATCTGTTCTCAGTGAAGTTTTGCAAAACCTACTATGACTAGGGCTGCATTCATTGCTGTAAAAACAGTTATCCCAATCAAACAATTTTATGATTAAAAGATCACTAATTGATCTGGTATGACAATTATCACATTAATACATTAATGTGATGCTGCCAAAAAACATTAGTTAGGCTAGTAATGCTGTAATTGCATGATGGTAAAAACTACCATTTTACCAAAGATCTATTCTGGCACCTACTTGAGGACCAGGTGCCAAATTAAAAACCTATCTCATACATTAAAAAAAAAAAAAAGTTTCAAGGAATTTGAGATTAAAAGGCTAGATACACGCATTAGCTAGGAAAGAAGTTTGAAAGGAACAAATTCGTCAACATTCTGCAATACTCTCCTCACCTACCTTAACAGGAAGACTGCAGAGGAAAAAAGGCATTTTAGCCAAACAATATAAAATTGTACTTGTCTAGCAACAGAACAACATCACTCTATGTTCTGTCTAGCAACAGAACAACATCACAACAATGTTAGAGTGAAATTCTTTCATAAAGGGGAAAGACAAAAGGAAGAAATGGAGACTCTTGTCCATAGCCTGAGAATGCAAAATGAACGCTGGGCCCCCACCACTATTTGCTCCCCATGAAAAGCATATTTCTTTCACTTTATCCTCCCTTACAAATACAGAACAATTGTATATATGTATTAAAACAAAGCAAAAACCACCAAAACCTTCACTGCATGTGCTTCTCCTTGGGAGAAAAGGAGAGAACAACACGTGACAGATATGCGGTCACACAGCTTAACACACCATTGGAAGGCATTCACATACAGTAGGATAAATGAAGGATAAGCTCCCATACAGAACGGAGAAGTAGTAAATCACAGTGAAAAAATGACTATTTTTTTTTTCTTTCACCACTCCAAATAAGGTTGTTGAGCCACAAATAATTTTTTGGGAGAGGTATCACAAGTTTAGTGTACGTGAATAATACATCGATGTCAACTAACATATTCTTGAAAAGAGTAAGCAATCAGTAAAAAGCCATGCACATTACGTAGACTTGAAATGTATCCCTGTTTCACTGGGGAAAACTAGCGAGGAATAGTTTTAATTTTTAATTAAGAAGAAGTACTATAGCCCATTTATTAAATATGTTTTGAATGGCTCCATCGTGAATTAAGGTCAAAATACATTTTCTAAATTCTCAAGCTATGACGTAGGATTAGCTTTATTGATCTTTTGCTTGATTTGTAGGAGCCCCCAATCATTATTTTGACAGTTTTATCATACAGTAATAGACTTCCTTTTAGATAATTACAGTTACTACATTCAATTTCAATCTTTCGTAGGACTTGACTTACATAATCACACCTAGATGACATTTCTTTCTTTAGTCATACATATCCCAATAAACTTTGGATAATAGCACTATTTATTTCAACATCAAAATTTTAAGGATTACCAAAACAAGTTCAAGAGTTAACTATACAAGAAAACTCTGGTCTTTGAAATCTTCTGTTCCAAAATTCACATTTTAAGTAATGAGCATCTACTTTATGAAAACAAAAAGCAGAATAGGTAACATTAAGAGACAACAAGTTACTTAAAAGCTTTCAATTGTAAGCATCTCTTGTTTCAATCTGTACCTGTTGTTTCTCGAACTACTGCCATGTGCAGCTGTCAGCAGCCTGGATCCATCTTCTTGATGACTTCCCCACAGGCACCAGCCAGGCTGCTGTTCAGCCCCCTGAAACCAACCATCTCTCCTCCCAGATGAGAAGCCCCCATACCCTCAGCCTCTCCTCACTGGAAAAGTGCTCCAGCCCCTTCACCATCCTGGTGGCCCTCCAGTGAACTCCCTTCAGTCGATCAATGTCTTTCTTCTACAGCTGTAGTTTAATCCAGGAGGAGTCTGGAGCATACTGCTGTGTGTACTCACAACTTTTCTCTGACAGTCTCAACGATGTCAAACAGCACAGTGCTGATTGCACTAAAACCATGAAGCAATGTGACTGAGTGGCATCTCTATATAATGTTTTCTCCTCCTGGCTGAGGTTTCTAAATACATTTCTGCATGGCCTTGACTATTTAAAGTTTAGTTATTCATTTAAAAATTAGAACAGATTTAACGTGGCAGCATTGTATTTTGTTGACATGCTTATTTTCTAGTGATTTGCAAATAGTGGGTTCCAGTCTCCTTAATCAAAGAAGTGATTAAACTCAGGTAGTTTATTGCCTGAAGGCTCTATCATCTTTTAGGGAAAGGGGAATAAAATAAAGAGGGGCAGGGGGAGAGAAGGTATTTTAACTGCATTGGAAAAAGAAAACAATCGCAGCCCTCAGCAAATTGTTTTTCAGTGCTTTTTCAACTGCTTTTCATTGTTTTCTTCACTGTTTTACACTGGCTGCATAAGACAGTTCTGAGGATGTCAAGTGTTTGGATCTCGCTTTCAGATGACTTCCTGCATTTTGTTGCATAATCAGCTCTTTAATTGAGATGTCTCAGTAGCACCCGTCAGGCACTGCATTCAGCATCCTTTTTAGCTTTTATACTTTTTGCCCAAGCAGAGCTGTTCTGAAGTACAGCAAAGTTAAGTCATATAACACATTTTGAGCTCCCCCAGTACACTGGGCATGGATGTGGTTCTTCAGAGCAAAACTTGTGGAAAGATGTTCCAGGCATTTAATGCTCGTGCTTTAGCATTGCGCTACCTACATGTGAGGGGGAAGATTTGAAGAGAAGTTTAAATTGGGTTATTTGCAGCAAAAGCCATTTTTAGAGAAGAAAGCATGGCCCTTTCTCACTGCTGGTGTTAAGTTATGCTGAAGCAGAAATATTTATCCAGATGTTAGTGCATCTGCTCTTGAAGGTATGCATCCCACACTAAAGGATGTCTACCTCACATGAGTTTGAGGATATTCACTTCTATAAAGAGAAATGACTTACTGTAGCAGATGGCCATGATCTAAAATCTGAGATGACACTGGTCAGGTAGTTCACCTGTAGACAATGTTTAACACAGAGCATGTTTTCTGTCTACTCAGGATGCAGGCTTTCTCTAATATATTCTAGAAAGAGAAGTTCAAAACAAGCTAGTCCAAAGAAAAGTAACTTTTAGAATTTGAAGGCAAATAGCTTTTCTCAGCAATACTGTCTCAAGAAAAATTCTCTCTAGCACCGATTTATCAGTGCACTACTGAGGCTGCATTCATCAGGCATTTATACAGAAATGGGAAGAGTGAGACTTGCTCAGTGTTATAGAAAAGCTACTGAATTTCCTCAGGAAAAGTAGACAACAGACTTATAGAAGTTAAAAAGAAAAATAGTCCTTCACGCTGTGTTCATCCATTTTTCCCCTTCTAGTTTAAAGAGGAAGCAGGGAAAGAGCACATGTGGATTCAGAACTGTCTAGCTCTCATAAATCCATGCCTGTCAAGTGTTAAGATTGAATCCTCGTCTTTGCTTTGACACAAGCTCTCTGTAGGACTGTGGCCAAGTAAATTAACCTGTTTATGGTTCAACTGTTTCATTTGTAAACTGGGAATAGTATTTGGACCACAATTCAAGCAAGCCTAGTGAATAAGCCAGTATTTCAAGATCATCAAGAAAGTGGTGTGTAGTGGTTAGAAACCCACCCATGTCAGCACCATTCACTTCACTTCAGTAGTGCATGCTGTCCAGAGTAAGTGGAAATAAAAGCATTACCTGAAATATTTTCTCTCGAATAACAAGAAAAGAAAGACCAGAGTTTCACTAAAAATATCAGTATTCATGCCGAAAGTATATAGTAAAAAGTAGTCAAATGAAAACTATTATTTTTTATTGTAGCTTCAGTCTCTTGCTTCTGTTCCGCTGTGCTTTTTTCATCTAAGAGTTAATGGGATGAGAAAATAAACTGCTTGCATGCATCCAGCACTGGGATTCCAGAAGCACTCCCCATTTTCTTCAGAGGAAGTTTTAATTCAGTTGCCAATTTTCATCTGCAAGAGAAGTTTTCTCTGAATACCTGCATATGAGACCTGTTCTGTAACCTCATCCCTATATCACCAGGCTATTATATGGCAAATCAAAAAAGGAGCTTGTTAACACTGAAGGAAAAATAATTCCCCATTCCTAAAATGAGAACAAGTAAAATACTGACAGCAGATCAAAAAACAGGACCATATTCTAATTTCCGGGGCAGAATCTGCTCTGTAAATCCAAGCAGGAGAGTCTCACCTGTTTCTGTTTTGAGAATGCTAAATTCATTTTCACTAGTGCAACTAATATGTTTTTAAAACTGTCTCTACCTCACTGGCTTTCCGTTCTTACCAATGCTTCTAAAAGAAAGAACAGTGAGATACCTAAAAAAAAAAAAAGACTTTTTTATTTTTATTTTTTTATTTTTATTTTTTATTTTCCCCCCAAACAGGGAACCTGTACTTCTGGGAACATAGCTTAAACATTTGGTTATATTTCCTGCCTCTGTCTGTAAAAATATTCTGCCTTATCAGTATGATAGGGAGATGGAGAAATGAAATATAAGTAAACTTCAAATGCTTGTTTAGAAATACTATCATTATTCACTACTAAAAATGACACTTTCTCAAGAATCTGTGTCTAATAGTGTGCACCTAAATGTAAGGAAACTCTAATTTATGCAACTGTATCTTTTTTGCAACAGTGAAATCAACTAACTGCGGTTCATTAAGTTTGCATTCTATTGACTGACAGAAGTTATCCAGCAAAATACCCTTGACTTAAGAAAAAAAGCTCCTTTCCTTATACTAATTGGCTAGAACAAAGTTTCATCAACATGAAAAACCACACCAAAAAGTACACCAGCACCTTGTCAATACCTCCTGTGCATTTTTACTAGAGGAGGCCACCCTACCCAATTTAAGTTTTTCATATATTCAGTAGACAAAAAGTGAAGGTATTGTTGTATCCAACATTGTTTTTACAAACAGTAATTATATTTATTATTATATTATATTTATATTAAGCATTTTCACAGCGTAAAAGACTACTGTTTGGCCCTGTTTTGTGTCTGGGTTTGATAGGCACATACCAAATGCTCTCACAGGTGCTGTGTTTTAACATAATTCCAGGCTGCCAGCCTGAAACCAAATCCTTACCTCTATGTATTCTGCATTCTGATAATTAGTCAATGGTAATACACTTCTAAAAGATGAAGCATATTCCCACAGTATACGTATCAGGTAGTAAACGCTTTGTAATAAGGAAAAATATGAAAAAAGAGTTATTAAAATATGTATTTTAATTCCTGGAGATTTAAGTAATTTGATATTCTTGTGTAAGAGCTTCTGCAGAGCTGAAAATAACTTCTAAAAGCTAAGTATGAAACATTTTCTATCAGAGGTAATACAACTTTGAGATGTATTTTATCTATGTTAAGGATTGTTGACATACAAGGAGCTTACATTTATGTAGTATTCACAAAGCAAATAGATTATTTATGTTGGTATACTGTAATAAAAATACTAGAAAAATTTGAAATCAGAATTTTAAATTATTTTTATTATACATACTGTCTAAAATTTAATAATTATAGTTGCATTGTGCAGTTTGTAATGTTGCAGAGTGCTTGTTTTACAAGTTTTCTAATTCTTGCCTTTCATTTCTCTGCCTTCACTTGGCAAGTAGACTGTGGATGCATTTCAAGTGAAGCAATGAATGGTAGCACTGCTCTGCTCAGCTTCACAGAATGGTTGAGATTGGAAGAAGCCTCTAGAGGTCAGCTGGCCCAACACCCTCAACAAGCAAGGACAACTACAGCAGGTTGCCCAGGACCATGTCCAAGCAGCTTCTGAAGATCTCCGAGGGAGACTCTGCAAACTCTGGGCAACTTGTGCCAGTGCTCCATCACCTGCATGGTAAAGAAGTGCTTCCTGATGTTCAGGTGAACCCTCCTGTGTTCCAGTTCGTGCCCATTGCCTCCCGGCAGTGGGCACCACTGAAAAGAACCTGGCTCAGTCCTCTCTGCACCTTCCCTTCAGGTATTTAAACACACTGATAAGATTGCCCAAGCCTCCTCTTCTCCAGTGTGAACAGACTCTCTCACCCTCTCCTCACAGGAGATGTGCTTCAGTACTTTCATCATCTTGGTAGCCCTCATTGGACTCATTTCAGTATGTCTAGGTCTCTTGTACTGGGGGCCCTAGAACTTGAGCACAAATTACATCTCATTGCTTTTTTTTTTTTTTTTTAATAAACATTTCACCAAAAGATGAGTGTAGAAGTCCTGATAATATTGGCTTCTCTTTCAAAGTTGTGTTGTTTATTATTCAACAGCTAAAACAAAGTATTGTAAGGTGGGAGGATATTCTGACTTCATTTACATGTTACTGTCACGTTAATATTCAACAGCTGGCAGTCGTACAGATGAAGCTTGCGATTGTATTTCATTGTAGTATAGAAGTGTAAATAAACAGAGGGCAGAAAAGGTAAGATTTAAAAATGTACATGTTTTTGCACTTTCCTCTTTATGTTCCACATTGCAATTAATTTCTACCCCTGTTTAACATCTTTATCTGGAGAATACAAAAAACGAACGTACTTATTTCAAGTTTGCAGATGACACCAAACTGGGGAGCAAGGGCTGCCATTCAAAGGGTCCAAGGCAAGCAAGAGGAATGGCCCTGCAGAAATCTATTTAAAATTTATCAAAGGCAGAGTCCTGCACCTGGGAAGGAGGAACCCCCTGAATATAATGCAGTCTGGGACTGACGTGCATTTCTGCAGAAAAGGACCTGAGGCCCTGGCTAGGCAACAACCTGAATATGAGCCAGCACTGTATTCTGGCAGTGGAGAAGGCCAACAGCAACCTGGGCTTTATTAGCAGAGCCAGTAGATGGAGGGAACTGATTATCCCCCTTTACTTAACACTTATTGGAACCCATCTAGAATACTGCCTTGCACCCTGCAATTTACCACCTGGAATTTAATGTCTTAAAAATATTCTAAATCTGTAAGTACAGAAATTACCTATTTTAAAGACATCATCGTTTTACTTTTCTTTTTAGGATTACAGAGATAACTGCTATCTATGATCTCCGTTTATAAGGTTTCATTATGCTTGTATAAGGCACCCTCTTCCTTCCCCTGGCCCCACAGGTTTGTTTGGAGTTAATCTTCCATACATTGATAGAATAATATGATAGATCTAATAAGGTAATAGGCAGAAGAATTATTACAGTGCTTGGTTGAATAATAGGTTTTTGAACTTGGTTAAGTCAAAGCATAGATAGAGAGAGAGCACATTCTTCAAATTCTTCAGCATCGCAATAGAAATTGAAGCCTGTCACAGACTGAAAACTGGCACACAAAGCTCCCCTGCTAAGACTGAAATAGTAAAAACCACCAACAAAAGAAACTACTACCCCAAACCCCTGAAAGGATACATTTTGTTCAAATCCAGAAACCATGCACCTTTCTTTGAGAATGCACTTCATCACCACAGCAGAATGGTGATTACTGTAGTATAATTGTCTTCAATATACTTAAAAGAACAGTATGTAGAAGAAGTCAATTCCAAACACTTTTACTACTTGATGCCAGAAAGCTGTAGACAATTCAACAATATTTTTGATTGCAACAGTATTACACTCCATAAATAGGGAATTCTGTGTGATAATACATTAATCTCCACTCTAAGGCAAAAGTTACTGGAAAAGAAAAAAAGTATTAAATCAAGAAGTCTGACTTCTGGAATGAAAGGGAACTAGTTGTACAAGGGTATTTCCCATTACACTTAACGTATTTGGGCACAGTTTATGTCCATGCTCCGTATTTATTTTAACAAGCATACTAAAGCCATTATTAGTTGTTATATTGTTAGTTACTCTAACAGTTCTATAGCAGCAAGCTTCTCTCCTGGAATAGGCCAGTCAGTGGAAAACTTTCCATCATTAGGACTTTTGCCTTTATATAAAGATTTATCTTCTCCTTTCAACAGATTTTGTTGCCTAACTTGCAAGGAGGAATGTAAACGTTCCTGCTCAGTGATAATTCTCCATATTCCTTTGCCCACAGATCTACTTTTCTTGTTTCTGATTCTTCAGAAACAAACAAGAAGTCCTCTCCAAAAACTTTTGCTTATGAAGATGCACACACTGTAAACAACTTTCACCCGTACAACATGGTGTGCTTAAAAACACAACTAACAGCCTATCTTTATTCTCCAAACAGACTACTGTAAAATAGGTTAGGTTTCTTTTTTAAAATACTATTTGTATCACCTGAGATCTTTTAATCCTTTGCACTGTGTAACTCTGTGGTTTAAAGTCTATACACAAGAAAGTTAAAGGTAACACCAAACAAGTAAATCGTATAATACAGCAGTACTCTATTTTATTACAGGTGTATTTTAGAAGAATGGAGTATTACTGGAGCAATAAGCTGCGTGCTTCTGTTCTCCCAGTCTCTTTCATCCAAACGTTTTTGCAGAAGTAAAACAATTTAGAACCATGAATTGATTAGTGAAAGTAATAGTACAGCTACAGTACTCTCCTCTCCCAAAGGGAAAGCTTTTTTTCCAGTTTTAAAGGGGAAAAATTAAAAATACAAAACCAAGACTGACTGAGACTTGCAGCTCATTAAAGCTGGGGTGATTTCCACTATACAGAATTCTATTGATCTCCATAGTCCACAGTAGACAAAAAAGTGTGGTCAGGGAGGGGATGATGGATGCCTCTGCCAATAGCACTGAACAAACCTGTTAGCTAATTGCTACCAAAGACAATTATCCCCGCATTGTTTCATAATGGAAACACATTACAAAACTCTAATATACACACAGGGAAATTTGATGATTTGACTGCGGAGCCATGTGCATTGAATTTCATTGCCAAAGGCCAGCCAGGTCGCTGCTGTGAGGGAGAGGAAAGTGTCAGAATAGAAGCCAGAGTATCTCACAGCTCCTTCCCTAGGATCAGTGTAGCAACTCCACGGAATTACAACAACCCTGAGATTCCCCTACCACACCCAACACCATATAACTGACAACATAGAGGATGCATCTTTTAAGGAAAATTAAAAAAAAAATATGAATTGTAAAGGATAATATATTTTTAGTTAGTACAACTAAAAGCCAGTGCTAGAACTGATTTTTCAGTTTTGATCATTGCGATTTTTTCATCGTTCCACATTTAGATTACAAGTCACCCAGTACTGACAGACATATAATAGCGCTTTTAAAGTGTTTTGTATCTCAAAATCCCATCAAAAAAAAAGGCACTGCAAATTTACTTTTGAAAAAAAAACTCAAAATAGATCACAACAAAACTGTCAGTAAGCTAAGCAGCTATAAAATCTAAAAAAAGCTTCAAAATAAGGATTTATTTGATTATACCTAATTACAGTGTAATTCAAGTAGATAGTACGATATAAATAATTTTCCTCTTATCCCCAGAAACCACATTCTTGGAATACCTCTTTCTAAACAGGTTTCTAAATATGCTTGTACTCCTTCCTGGCATACTCATACAAGCCGCTCATACAATTCCAGCAATGCAGTTGTAAGAACGTGTACAGTACACTTCAAAATTACACTGTGTGCAGCATAAGATGATGCAAAATGAAAACAAACAAACAAGCCATACTGCAGTCTTTATAAAAATAAATTAAGTCTGAAAATTTACGATGAATCTATTAACTTCATAATTCACAAGCCAGTGAATTCTGTTTTCCTGTGTTTTGATATTGCTCCACACAGGCTAGTCTACCTGCTTCAGAGCATGCTGACTCCTATTTTGACAAGACCTGGATAGCAGTAGGTCCAAAGCAATCAGAAGGTTGACTTTGACAAATGGTGGTGCTGCGGCGAAGTTGAAAATAACACACATCCACTTTAATCTCTTTCTTGATTAAATCGAAACCATACCATTCTGACATCATGTGATTTGCTCATGAAGCATCACTGCAGGTTACTTTAGAGGCTACATCTATTGAAATGATATTGAATTTTTAGGGGAAGTACTTAATTCATTCAAATGAAACCTTCAGAAGGTAACTGGGCCACCAGTCACTGATAACTGTGCAGATTCAAAGAAAACCAAAGGAAAAATTCCTGACAAAAACCACCATATGCTACTGCATGATATTTTAGTAGGTATTATCTTTTGCTTTCAAAAAGAGAAGATTATACACATAAAGCATATTCTGAAGCTTTTTACTTATTCTGCCATAGTCAAGCTCCAAAGGTAAACATTACACTAGGTAAT
>NC_048897.1:14709042-14739042 GCF_011077185.1 Oxyura jamaicensis | reverse complement strand
GTTATTGCCACATTTCCCTAATGCATTAGGCAGCAGTCACAAAATGCATTGCCTTTCTTATATACCTGCTACTATGAAATCAGAAGCAGATAAGTTCTTTGTATATCATCTCTTCCTCTTAGATTTAATTTTTATTTATTTCTGAACTGCAGAAATCTTTGATCTGAATTGCAAAGATGCATTAGTATAACATAAACAAAGATATGCTCACTAGAGTCAGAAATTATATGCATAATCTCTAAATCAATGGGAAAAAATAAACAAAGAACCAGTAACATATATTACTTTGTGCTTGAAATATTTTATGACAGTTCCCTTATAATATGGATGCAATATATCATGAATCAAGTTGTTTACCTAAATTCTTAATGAGATGGTACTTCTTTAGGTAAAGTAGTGAGAACAAAATGTATTTTAAGACCTATTTTTTCCAGAAATGGTTAAAAAATAAAGGAATGAAAAAGCTACACATTACTACTAATATGAAATAAATCCTTTATTCTATGTTAACTGTACGATCAGGATATGTGGACACTTCACAGACCATTAAAACCTACTAGTAATTGATAGGTAATCGCTCATTTACTAGCTGCAGCAATGTACATGAGAAAGAAACCATTCTCTTACTAATGTAACGTTTAGAACTTGCTGCTATTGCAACACTTAATGTTCATAATGCCATATCATTTTTAATGCAAACACTCATTTTCTGCCCCCTTCTTACATTTTCTATTAAAATGCAACACAAAAACAGCATACATTTTATTCTAACCCTTTGAGGGTTGCATAAGCAGTTCCATGGAGTATCAGCTATTGTATTGTTATTATTATTGGAAATAAATATTTTAGAAATTAAGAGATACATTTTTTTTTTTTTTTCTCTCTAGGAGGCTTGCCAACACTCTTTCAAACTTTTTACATCTTCTTTGAGGTAGTGCTTTAGAGAACATTTTTAATGCAAATAACACCTTGCATCCCAAGGTAGATTCATATTCTAGATAATGAACAGCATCAATACATTTGTCAGATTTTAATAGCAACAGTCCCCAACTTTTCATACATCAGCTTTTCTAGGACATGGCTATACTGAAGAATTTATTCTGTTTAATTGCTTTACATTAAGCAGTTTTTATTAGCCATTCTCTAATCTGTATGGACAGAAATAAAAGGAGTCAAAAAATGAACTGTTTTAACCCTTCCTACTGAAAAAATAATAATCTTAAGATGGGTTTTGTTATTAAAAACAAGGAAGCAACAATAATTGATGCAACTTCATTTAATCAATGAACTTTTAGCAAATTAGCAAGAACCTTAGTAAATTTGTGCATTAAAGACCTATGCTTTGGCTGAAATTTGAGTAAAACAGAAATTCAGTTTCTCACACATTCTCCTTTAAGTTAAGGAGACTAATTACATTAACTGATTTATTAATAAATGAGGCTTTTTGTCTAATTATTATAAGTACTAACAGACTGGGGAACAATTTTAAATGTCTTATGTGCCTGGAAACCATTTTTTTTTAGGTTAATTACATTTCTCAGTAAAGTCACTATAGATATGCCCCTTAGGTTTTACATTGAAAGATTAAAGAAAAAAGTGAAGATTACTACCTCATTGGCCAGCTCCAGTAACACAGGGGCAGCTGCATTTTTCATCACCCCATTCAGGTACCTAGACAAGACAAAGACAGGTAATTCTGTAGTGGCAAGAAAAGGCCAGTTTATACATATCAGTATCCCCTGTGACTGTCTTTCATTTAGGGGAAAATATGCAGAGTATTTGATGAGACATATTTTAAGAAATAAGTATTTTAGACAATCACCAACTCTCCAGCATTGCCTCCTATTCATTCATCTGCAAGATATATCAATCTCAAGTCATTGGTAAAATAAATAAATAAATGAAAAATCAATAAAACAGTCTTTCAAAAAAAAAAAAAGTGGCTTAATGTTCTACAAAAAACTTATACCTGTATTAATAATAGATGCATAACAGACAAGAAATCTCTATTATTCCCAGTAAAGATTTTGGGTTCCACCTGATCTTCAACCATGCAGGTGCAAAACGCTGTTCATCTTATTCCATCTACTACTGTGCACAAAAACATACACTCACAAGTTTTATCACAGATTTTATCAACTAGGGTAATAGTAGGTAATAGTTTGCATACTAAAGGCTTATATCCCTGAAATCAGAGTCTAACAATGAAATTAATATTGTAAAACTATTAAAGGAAGAAATATTAAAAGGAGAATTAGGATCTATAAAGGATGACAGAAAGTCCAATACTCAGGATCTGATGGGAGGAAGTTGTATTATTGGAAGCCACATTGTGTTCTGTAGCCATCTGGAAAAGAACAATAGTTTGGTAACTATTGAACATTTGAACCTACTCATTTATCGTATCTTTATTCATATAGCAAATCATTACTGACATCATCAGAAGGCCACAGCCTTTCTAGCTCTGTCATTATCTATCCATCAGAAACCTCTCTTCTGCTCATTAGTTAGACTTTTTTTTTAATCATGTTACCTTTCTGTGAAATGGGTGTAAAATCTCTACATGAAACTCTGCAGAGGATGAGAGAGGCCTTTTTGCTTGCAAGTTATTCTGAGGCTTAATGAATAAAGGAAACAATAGAAGCTTATTGCTGTAACCTTTTTCAGTTCTATGTAAAAACACAAAATAAGATGCCTTATGTATACTTACACACTAAAAAATTTATAATGGAGGGGGAAAAAAAAAACGAGTTCACAAACAAAAGTATTAACCAGGAAGATTTGCTTGAGACTACTAATGTTCTAAAACACGCATGAAGCGGATTGAACGCCAAAGCTACCTCTGATAATGGAGCAATTTTCTCTCAGGTATTTCCAATGCTACTGGCAATTCCATTATGGACTAACAGGTTTCACATGCTGATGGCAATACTGTTCTGAAAAGTTCATTGATCTTCCTTGTAACTTGGCTTTGTTTGTCCAAATTTAACTAGTCTCAGCAGAACATCAGGAACTACTCCACTCAACTGCAATTCTACCTGCTTCTAACAAGGACCACTGGAAATGACTACATTCAAAAACAGCTTCAGACAGAGGAAAGCAATAGAAACACAATTATCTGTCTGTATGTGGGAGGGAATAAGAAGGAGAATACCACACACACTGTACAACTGTAAGATGGATGCTACAAAAGAGTAGAGCAGAACACGTGTCATGTTTGTGCTTTTAGCATTTCAAAGTGGTTTCTGACTCAAGTACACTGCCCCTGCAGCTTACAAAACCTACTACACTGTAAATCTCCTTAAACAGGAGTGAGATGAGTTTTCTAACTATTAACCAGAACATCTCTGATTTGAAAATGTGTGTTCTACTTGGCCATGCTAATATATTTGCAATATGAAAAACCCAGAAATAGCATAAAGAAAGATTTTTCCTACCACCACCATATAGCTTCATACATAATGCATCAGTTATGTACTGCTATCATACTTCTGACAATGCAGGAGGAGACAGGAGACAGATCCTCCTATCTGATGGGAACCAAACTTAATCATACCTACAACCCTGCTGGTGTTCTTAACACTTCTATTTTGCAAAAGCAAAATCTGGTTCTGTGTTCCAGGTTTAAATTAATGGAACTGGTAACACTATCATCATATAAATGTTTTTAGACAACAATACAACTACTAAAAAAAGAAAATCAAGCCCCCGAAAGAACACAATTCACACCAGATTTTCTAGACCAGTATCTAGTATCATCAGTCTGTCCTTAGGTTTTAAATATATGACTTTGCAGAAGCACAGAGAGTAGTTAATTGTTTACAAATGGAGGCTTTTTGTTCATTTTCCTGGTTCATATAGATTAATATTAAGCATAAATATCAGACATGTATAATCACAAGTATGAACTCACTTGCCATGCAAGCTCTTCAGATATGTCAGTCTACAAAGTAGTATTTTAATTGCATATTTTTACCAGTTATCATTATGCCCCAATTATGTCATTGCAATATTTTAAGTAAAGCTTATAGAAGTAACAGACAAACTGTAAGATGTAGCAAATATTTTATTAGCTTAAGATGCAAATAATTGTAGAATATTGTAAACATAACATAAAGGTTTTCATTCTTCCTTAAAAGCTATTTCTGACACTTCTGTTGATAAAACAGGAGTGAATTGAAGCTGGCAATAGACTAATTTAATATGTAAATTTTTGTAATGTAATACAACTGTTGTTTTTAAAAGTACAAGCAACTGCAACAGAAGAAGCTTTCTCACTGCAAGGAATTTATCATCAATATTAGTCTTCATACTGAAATCCTATAATTAGAAACTACAGGCAATATATAATGAACATTATCATATACACTCTAAAGAATAATATTTGCTTATCTGGACTTAAAGCCAAGGAAGTATAAATCTTCTTGATAAGCCTGACCAAAACCTGAAATTTTTCTGCATTTTCACCAAAAAAAAATAGGTGAACCATTCTATAATGCTCATCCCAAGTCTTAACTTATTTTCATAGAAAATTGTCTTCATAAACTAAGAAGCTAATTTACTTATAATTGCCATAGCAACTAGTAGTTACGAAGATACTCTTAACTGAGGTGGGGAGGTCATACCTTTGGTAGTAATTTTCAACAGCTTCAGTAGTGTGATGCTTGGCATGTGTTCTTTTGATTTGTTTCTAGAAAAACAAAAGGAAAACAAATGCTCATACAAATGTGTCATAGATGAAAACACAGAAACATGACTGTCCTAACACATGCTTCTTGGCTACACTTTGATATATAAACTGAACTATGTTTTTAGATTCTATACAGAAATGACGTTCAATCTACCTATTGAATTGAATGTCTTCAGACTCTACTGCAATGTACCATATATGTAAAAGCCAATAAGGTCACTATAATTGAATCTAAATAAGTTTACTGAAGGCTGCAGAGGGCAAAGAAAAACTTGTTCTCTCTTTCAACCTTTGTATTAATTTTCCCGCAATTCAATTCCATCTAAGTCTGGTGCACTCTAGTTTTACAATTCAATTGGCATTTTTAACCAGGAAGAACATTGCTTAAAAACAACTTATTTGAAAAACTACAAAAAGTAATTCCATAGAGACTTGCCACTTGACTGACACCTGTCATCTCATGATAAATGACTCCATTTTCTGCCTCTCTTGCCTTCTGCCACTCCGGCAATGGTCATTTATCATCATCTCTGTCAGCAATGGAAAGCAGCACTGACAGTGCAAGTCAGCAAACATTTAGCACATGGAACCACGCAACACAGGGAAATTATTATTGTCAGAATAATAATGGTTTAGCATAATTTATTACAGGTCCACCAAATAAGCAAAGGCTAGATGTTATTAGACAGATGGATGGGTAGGCTTGGCAGCCATCCACTGAGACTCAGGCGGTGCTTGATGTGGAAAAGGGAACATCCTCCAAACCAATCAGAAAGCTGGCAGTTCAATTACAAAGAAATAAAGGGACATTCATCATTCAATTAGGCACCTGTCAACCCTCACAAAGGAGAAAACTTCTAACCTGGTACTCCTGGGAGAAGATGCTCAGCAGAGTGGACTGCGATTGACTGGAACAAATAAAAGAAGGACAAAGTTAATTACTGGAGTGCACTGCAAAGAAACAAAAGAGAAGGGAGCTTCAAAGGTAGGCCTGCTGCCCTGTAATCTAACAGAACATGAAAACAAGTGTGGAAAAGTTGTTCCAGATGAACACCTCAGACAAAGGCTTCCTGCTGCTAGGTCAAGGAGAGAGTGTACGAGGGAGGGGAGGAAAATATAGCAAGAGTTTCAAAGCAAACTAGCATATTGTTTGGGTGATTCTTTTTCAGCTTCAGAACCCTCAAAGTCCTAGCAGTAGCAGGTACTGGAATTAAAAGGGAAAAGACAAAAAGGAAAACAAAGCAAAATTTCCATTAATAATTGATGGACTTAAATTCCGTCAGCAGTTGGGAACATACTGCTTGCTCATTGGCAACATATTGAAATTCATTTTGTTAGCAGCAAGGGAACCTCTTCAGTAGCTGTCTCATATTCAGGTTAAAAACTTCCCTCTCTGTCAGAAGTAGCATATGGGACCACTGGAACATTCCCACTGAAACTGATGTGCTTTGAAAATAGAAACTTTCACAGCAGGAAGCCGAGATTCCCCGGAGTCGGTCATTTCCAAAAGCTGCCATAAGCTTCATTCATCTAAGGCTCCACTCAATGTCAAACACCTGGCAATGAAGCAACCTGGAAAGCATTCTTCCCAAGTGGGAATTTTTCTCTCTGAATTGTTAACATTTAGAAATGGGACAAGATTTTTTTTTCCCTCTGAAAGGCAATCAATACCACACCGCTACTGTTTTCAATTGTCCTCTGTGGATAGATCTACCTCATCACATCCTGAATACAATTAATTACTTCTGATATATTTTCCTACTACATGCAACTTGAACAAATTATAGTCTCAATAAATCGAGTTTTATGGTACAGCAAAGCACTATGAATAATTAACATTTTCTGTCACGAGCTTACCTACTAAGGAATAACATAGGTAGTTCAAATATTCTGCAGTGTCTAAAGTCTTGCTCTTCCACCAGATTTCCTGTATGTGAGTTTAATGCCTGTATTACATCATATTTAAAATTAATGTAAATATGCTCTCCCTACTTAAATGGCCTTTTTCCTTGCAATTTTCACACCTCGGGGATACTAATTTAAGGTAAGTCTGACTCCCTTTTTGAAAGGGAAAACCAAGGCACAGAATGACTAAATGGCGTGTTCAAGTCAAAACAGAAGGTATATTTATACAGCACAATATAAAGTTACCTCTAGATCAACTAGTTGAACCAGGTTAATGCTGTGCTATACAGTGAGCTTACTGGTTTTGGTTATCTGTATCTGTGCTTCCAGCATCTTTGCCCCAATACTGTAGGCTTCTCTGCCCAGCAGCACATCTGTGTGACAGCAGGAAGCTGAGCCTTAGTCTTTGGTATCTTACATGTGAGAATGTCCTCCCTGAGTACTCACTGACTGAATGTTAGAACTGTAGAAAAACAGTAGCAATATAACCCATCCAATATACAGATTAAGAAATTAACTGATTACAGAGAAACAAATGACAATATAGTCAAGATTTTAAATATTCTTCAATATACATAACTCGTCACAGAGGCTAAGAGATATGTACCACAATGCCTCCCCAAAAAGGTGCATCATTCAGTTATGACAACCTTCGATATGCAGATGTGATCAGTAAAAGGTGAACAAATGAAAGAAATTCAGATTACGTATGTACACGGGCAATATACATATGTAAAGCTATCGTTTTCCAAGTTGATTTATTTGAAAAACACAAACAAACAAAAACCCCTGCAGTCTATAAATAAGTTGGATACATATGGCCCCCTAATGGCTCTCCACATAACTATTATTATCTGGCAGATTTACATGGTCATAATGGTAGAACTGAATGCAGAATAAAAGATTCAGAAGCAAAACAACAACAAAAGATTCAGAAGCAAAACAACAACCAACCAACCAGGCAGCCAAACAACAACATAAAAACAGGACAGCATTTAACTGGATTTTTGGTTTGAGTTCTCCCCCGATACACCAATTTTTTATCTTTAGACTATTGCCTGTAGAATTACTGTAGTTATTGTACAATTGTCTTAAAACACTCACTGACATATCAAAGAGTTGAGATCATCTCTCCTACACACACCTGACTTTTGTCCATTTGTTCCCTTGGTGTCCTTAAATTCATCTTTGTACTTCAGTTTACTCCTCTCCTATGCTTCCAACTGTTCAGATCATTTAAGACTTGCCATAAATACTAAAAAAAACTTCAGTCCAAGAGCTGAACAAACTGGATATATACTAGATTACAGTACAAAAACATTACAGCAGTGACAGCGAACTACTTCAATAGTACCATTCAAGGAATGTCAAGCCTTACTACCAGATCTTTCTCTTTCCCCATGAGAAATGGATTTGTATCTTCACATACCTGCTTCCATGTTTCTTTTACTAACGTAGTTTCCCTGTTAAACACCAAAACCACTCATCTGCCACTCAGTGTTTCTTTGCCACAATTCCATTGCCACTAGCAAAATGAAAACTGCCTGGCAAAATGAAAAAGCTCCTTAAAACACAGCTGGAGCAGTGGTACTGCAAGTGGTACTGCAGTGGTACTGCAAGGTACCACTGACAGCAAACTCAAACATCATGGTTTTGAAAAGTGCACAAAAAGACAGTACAGTGTACTTGGAGACAGGACAGAAGTCACAGACATGCATCAGCATTGCAAGACAGCACAAAAAGACCACAGCAGCTGATGCCAACAATTCAGTTTACTGCCATGTAACTTATTCGGGGGGATCTATCAAGTGCATCAAAATACCTGCAGTGAGACTACAAAGAAAACTGAGTGAAGCTCTTTACAATGTTGCCCAGTGGCAGGACAAGAGGCAATAGGACACAAACTGAAACACATGAGGTTTTGTCACAACACCAGGAACTTGTGAGAATGACTGAGCACTGGCACTGGTTGTGGAGTTATGCAGTTAAGGGCTATGGAGTCTCCCTCCTTGGAGATGTACAAAAGCCGCCTGGACGTGGTCCTGGGCAGCCTGCTCTGGGTGGCCCTGCCTGGGCAGGCGGCTGCAGCAGACCTCTAGAGGTCTCCGCTAACCTCCCACCATGCTGTGGTTAGTGCTGAGCGTCATTACTGCTACAGAAGCAGCCAAATGCCTAGGGCTCTAGCCTTCCTCTGCAGGATTTCCAAGCTGCAAAAGAGAAGACAAATTAATATTGCTAAGGTATCAAGGAAAACAACCATACCACTTAAAACATCTTTTATTCAAAATAAAATTTCAGCGTTGCATTATTGCCTCTTACAGAATAAACTTCATAGTAACCCTCACGGTTTACTGGATGACTGGGAATATATAGACATGTTTCTGTAAAGGAAGCACCTTGGTCAAAAACTGACAGTAGAGCCATGCTATGGACTTGTAGATTTTCTAAAACAAACAAAATCCCAAACCCGTAATTCTCAGTACTACCTAGTTTAAATAACTGGTATATTTTCCAGTAAAGCAAGAAGACTTTCCTCTTAAGTTTTGTAGCAGCCACTTTCACGGAAACATTTCCTTTTGCAATACCAGATGCTAATAGTATACCAGATGCTAATGACATCTCACATAACTCCATTCAAAGCAACCAGCCTAGCTCGTGAAATAACCTCTTTTTCCTGTACAGCAGTATCTGTAATGAAGCAATTTACCTTTTGTTACTCTGTTGATGTTAGTGGCATACTTCCATCTGAATGCCTGATGTAGTTTGTGCTCTTGTCAATACAGAACCTGATTTATGCAGAAAACACTGTGAAATCTAAAGCCTACACAGCACTACAAAATGTTCATGTCTTGTTTAAAGAAATGAATTCTTTAAAAATACTGATATGTTATTTCTGGGTTCCAAATGATATAAAGACATAAAAATTTGCTTTTCATTTACAAAAAAAGTATTACAGATTTCAAATCCCATCCATGTTTAGAATGGGATGCCCAAGTCAGACCAGAACATGCTAGAAATAAGTCAAACTAAAAAGACAATTGCAAGTCTGGTGCCAGAAAAATAATATGCCTTTCAGTTATTTAACATGTAAGAATAAAAGTTAGACTAGTCTCTTCTAATGAATCCCAGAATCTCATAGAGAAGTGCCATCATCTCTGGAGAATGTTTGCAATGAGTTGCAGTGAGTATAAACTAGTAACAGATAATATGCTGACACAGATCAGTGCTTCATAACTACAGATGATGCAAAATTATGGCCAAGAAGCAGCTAGTAAGGACCCAAAGATTTTAATTGGATCAAATCAACTTCTCTACAAAGTATGCCTGCAGGTCTAGCTAAGACTTGGAGTGCCGTCCAACTTAATGTATGTTACTTACTAGAGCCTTGCCCTGAGAAAATCCAGACATGACTTCTGCAATTTTTATGTTATCATCCCTTTCAAACAATGATTTGTTTAGGGATAAAACTTAAACTTCCCACTTCATTTTCTGAAAATTCTCAAAATGTAAAATTTTTGGTACAAAAACAAGTTTCTACTTGTTTCATCTCTTCATTTTAAAATTAATTTCCTTTTTCTCAACTTTAACTTCACACTTTTTGCCCAAAATAGCAAGACTAAAAATGCAGCTTTACGTTTCACATATTTTATGATGGAACCAAGGAAGACTACCTGAACTGAACAGTAAATAAATAAATAAATAAATAATTAAAAAATCAAGAGTAAATGTGACCTACAGTATTTAACCCAGTAACAATTCAGACAAGTGGAGACAAGCAGGGGGACAGCAAAGTCCATTATAAAACAAACTAATGTGATATATACCATACACACACACATTTTTATTTTATTTTCTTTTTTCCCTGACACATGAAATCTACAAAGAACATACTTTGATTGCTTCCCTTTCACAAAATGGAACATTCCACCTCAGGAAGATGATAAACATAATGGTTAAAAGACTGGGTGAGGAGAGGATCTGCATTTCCAAAATTCAGAGGCTGTAATGTGTGAAATCCCAAAGCAGCACTGTCAAAGCTTCTCTTGGAAGTGCATCCAACAGTGCATCTTAGCTATTGTAGGAATTCAGGTATGGAAAAAAATGTTTCTTCCACATTCTTCAGCATGAGTATGGAGTACTAGTCATATCCCTTCATGAAATGTTCTGAAGCAGACAGCAAGAGACCCTAATTTCTAGTAACCAGAAATGAACTTTCTCTTTCCACGAATAGTAAGTTTTAAAATATTTTTGCCAATGTGATATTGATCTTTAAAATATAAGTAATAAATACAACTTAGGCCTACAATTGTGTGATGCTGCCATGCTGAACTAAAAATCTATGTGAGGAAAGAAATATATAATTTTGACAAACCTAAGTGTCTGGATTTGAAAGGAGAATCCTTGCAGCTATCCTAAAATTCCAGAATGTGTCTGAAATGTGTTTTTCCATCGTTAAAGACATGAACCAAAGCTGAGCATATCAAGTCTCATCTGTGATGGAAACTCTTTGTAAGAAGGCTTCTTAACCATCTGAATGTGTCCACATGACGATCTAGTAAGCTTCAGGAATAACTAAGGCTTATTAACATTTGAGAACTGCTATGCTGATACAAATCTAAGCATTAAAGGATGTGGAACGAGGGAGAGAAAGTCACTGACCACTAGAATAAAGTTATGGTTTTAACCTCTCTTTGCAGCTTTTAATATTAAAATCTTTTCTAAAGGTTTAATATGTTCGTGGCCACTTCGCTGAGTGGATGTTCTCAAAAAGCAAATTATTGTCTCTGTACACATATATACTTTACCAATCACAAATCTAACATGAATTTACTAAAGTCAGCAAATGACCAATTTAAGCTAAATCAATGTTATGTGTCTGTATATGTATGTATATATACACGTGTGTCAACGTATGTCTGTGTGTGCCTAAATCAGTATCTGAATTTGAATTGGAGTAACTAAGACACATAAAAGACAGTAGTTCTTCAGTAACAGCACTGTCATTTCTGTAAAGCAGGTATCTTCCAATATTACAACTTTCCAACTATACCAGTATTTTGGGAGCCATAAAACCAATACCATGTTTTGGGGAAATACTCCCATTATAAATGTATTTATACCATAAAAATCAATAAATATATACATAAAAAGAAGTACCTGTGGTACAGCTGACACAATCATTAAACTGTACAACAGCTTGACTCAGAAGATGTAAATATGAACCACATACTAAAAAGTGTCTTTGCATCAATTTTATAGCTTTGGTAGGTTTAAAAATAAAAACCAAAAATAAAGTGTCTGCAGGAAAAGACTTCCTACATTGCAGGTTCACAATATCCAAGAATAATGAAAAGGTTAAATGCAGGCACGTGCACACAACTTTGCTGCCTATAGCTAAGGTTTTGAGAATAACTGTATGACAAAGCTCTGAGAAGGCTACTTGCAAAGAGTCGTCACTTCTATGACCTTGACATTGGTTGGTCTCACAACTTCTATACAATTTAGTGATGTGCAAGAACAGATGATGGTGCAATACATAGAAATGGCAGCATTTAAAATTCATAGTAGCATAAGGCCATTACTTTTCCCACTGGGCCACTTGAACTTTAATAATGTCTGACCTAGTTGGCCAATAAGTTCTAGCAGCAGACAGAGGAAAATTGCCAGTATTAGATACTGTTTGAATGATTTTTCATTTAGAAAGACTTAAAAGTTCCTTTAAGAACAGGGCACCAATTCTTCCTGTTGACACCTCATTTTTTGGTGTCTGTTGTAACAGCCAATATATTTTAAAACAACTGCAGACAACAATTTGTAACTGATGTGAAAAAAATGCAGAAGTAAATACCAATTATCAGTACAGGCAATGCTCACAACATAGCACTTGCTCTCCAAAGAATTTAATTCCACCTCATTTCATTAATAACAAAACACCCTTAACTTTCCACAGCAGTAATGCAAGTTTAACTCAAAATACGCAATATTCTAGTTGTTACAAGGTATTTTTGATCTAGCCCCCAAAATAATAATAAAAAAAAGAAGTCAGAATAAAGATTTTTTTTTCTATATGCTTCTGTACACTAATGGTGTGAACAACAGTCCCCTCCTGAGAAAATAAGCAGTGGTAGTTTTTGTGGCTGAAGATGGAACTCTGAAAACACTGCAACAGAGGAGTGGTATTTCCAAATGAAAAGAAACTACGTTTTGGTCTCATCATGTCAGTAAGCAAATAGCAGAACAATATTTCTGGCAAATTATTGTATTTTTCTTTCCAGAATTAATTATCAGTGTTGTAGTATGTTCGAAACCTACTTAAATGCCAAACCCACACAAAGGCCCCTGTAAATAAATACTTCCTCACTAATGCTTCAAGTAAAGTCTCTTCCACAAAAACATAAAGCTACTTTGTAAAGTTAATTTTTCAAACAGAATCTGCTACAATACAGAACCAAAGGATATTCACAACACAGGCTTAAAAATACAGTGTCAATGTTAGAACATGAAATTAAAACTCTTAGACAAATATTCTGACATAAGGCTTCAATGACTTTAAAATCTTTTCAACTTACACATACCAGAACTACTCTGGTACCCTTTGATCATCTAGTCAGGGAGCCCATTGACAAAAGAAACTGATAGGAGGAGTCAAATAGAGTTTGCCTCCCACCTTCAGTTTAGTAATCTCAGGACTTTTCCTCCCCATTTCCTTCTCCTGCTATTATCTGATGTTTTCCTTTTAATTCTGCCAATACAATTTCTCAGAAATAAATTCAAGAAATTAAACAAAATAACTGCAAAGCTTGAGACTAACATTGTGATGCCACATAAGCAGATGTGCTATGTCCATGTCCTCAGTTTAGCAGGAACGTAACAGTCAGGAAAGAGGGAGTGAACATACACCCTAAGTAGAGGCAAGGCAGAGACTGAAAGAGAAAAGCAAAAACTCTGCAAATGCTTTGGCTGCATTTAAATTACACCATTCATACTTAAATTCAATTTATTTCAGGTAAGGCTACACAGAAAATGTGTTTTCAAGTTTGAACTTTTTTCTCTTTGTACCACAACCTAAATGCTGCTCCATCAGACAGAAATACAGAAGTTTTGGTTACCTGATGAC
The DNA here is from genome assembly GCF_011077185.1 of Oxyura jamaicensis. Lineage (NCBI taxonomy): Eukaryota > Metazoa > Chordata > Aves > Anseriformes > Anatidae > Oxyura > Oxyura jamaicensis. Next base: position 14,725,330 of record NC_048897.1, on the reverse strand, counting down.
AGCTGTGCAACGAAACATGCACCTAGATACAACTACAATGGACTTCAACAAGCAGTTAAGGCAGGGAAGCTGCAATTTAAGCCAGGGATTTATTTATCCCTCATCTTTTCTATCTGCCCTCTTCATAGGGCCAAAGTCTTTATGTTGAAATAACAATCAGACTTAGTTGGCTGTTATTGGAAAGAAGTATTTGACATATTTTTTTCGTGTTCTTTGTCTTTACTTTGTTTAGGTAACTATTGTCTTCCCTTTCCTCCCAAGAAGAGTCAGATTGTATAACACCTCATCTAAAGAGGTTTTTCAGACTACGATCTTAAGTGTCCTGATTTGTGGAAAATAGGGACTTTTTTCTTCACACCTACATTGTCCCTAAACCATAAATGCTTGAAGTTAATTTTAGAAAACTATTTTTATTAGTAAATGGCAAATTGAAGCTAATTAGACTGTTCATTTTATGTTAAAAAAGAAATTAGCCTGTATGTAAAAAGCATATCTGTGCCAATTTGAAAGTAAATAAATCCCCAAACACTCTTAAACAATTTCCTCCTAAAAATATATAATCAAATTTAGAAAACTATAAATTATATTTAAATTTATTATTTACAAGCAATTAATTACGAAGACAGCCAGGTGGCTTTCATTACATAAATTACTGTTAATGACACTTGCCTCATGCTGCTACTGTATTTAGCATTTGCATGCATCACATGTCAAGCACACACACTGTTGCACAGCTATCTCCAGGGTAAAAGTGAACACCTTAAGTCAAAAAAGCTTCCAGTAAACCAATCAAAAATTGTTAATTCCTTAAACAAGTTGGGATCTTTCTGAAGTTTCTCACACAGGATATAATTTAAAAAAATTTAGCTCTATCAAACACGGATTGTACAGAAGTGCAGTTGTAAGTAAATTCCAGTTTGGGGGATGACATTAATTTAAGACAAGAAATAAACCCATTTATAACTAGTCCACTTGAGGTTTTGTCTCAAACCCTGAACAGTGTATTGAAGTTTATCATTTAAAAGTTACTGATAATAATACACATACAAAAAAATGAGCACAGAGTAATTCTTGCCTATCTACCTCTCTGACAGTGCAGTACTTTGTCCTGTATCTATAAGGTATTTTAGCATGCATGCTTATATTTACAAAGCCTACTTTCAGTCTTTCCAAGGCTTAAGCCTTCCAGTTTAAGGTTGTTTATGCCTCTCGTGTATAGCTTACTAGAGGGCAACGCTTACATAGAGGGAATAAACTAATGTAAACCCTGGAAACATGGCAGAATGCACTGAGAAGGAAATCCAGCTGTTCCTTCTTACTTGCGGCCATCCAGGATTCTTTTAAAAACTGCTTATCTAGAACTGTGACAAATGCATTGTCAGGTGATAAGAGAACATCTGACAAGAGATGATCACAATTTTATATTATTCTACCCTAACACTTCTCTACCCTTCTTTTCCACTCCGACCAATCAAATTTTCCTTTCCTTTCCTTTCCTTTCCTTTCCTTTCCTTTCCTTTCCTTTCCTTTCCTTTCCTTTCCTTTCCTTTCCTTTCCTTTCCTTTCCTTTCCTTCCCTTTCCTTTCCTTCCCTTTCCTTCCCTTTCCTTCCCTTTCCCAAGGGTTTACTTTCTGTATTCTTTGTACTACTCTGAAAATGGGGACAAGGACCGCAGGCTTCACTTCCTGAATTGCCACTGAGGCCGGCAGAGTTCCAGCAGAACTCTGATGCCATGCCCTAGCTGAACGGAGTCATCCCTGATGTAAACAGTCCATAGGTTCACCATAGAGCACCACCTTCAATAAGCGCCAAAATCTGACTTTGTCTTAGTAGAATGGGCCCAGAGGCCTTGGTAAATAAATATGTGGGAACCATGGAAGACGTAAAACTAGTTCAACATCAAACATTTGCTCTGTGTTAAAATAAACTAAAGATGACCTCAAACTGCATCAAGTCATATGGCATGACTCACTGACACTTCTTAAATTTCTGGGAGTTGTCAAAAATGTAATAAAAATATACACTGCTGTCTTTGCATTAAAGCACATAAGGACCAGACTTCGAAAAAAAAAATCCATGAGAGGAGGGTAACTAAACTTCACTAGAATTCAGTGAAATATGACAATTAACATCCTTTGAGCAGTTTTAAAAAAGGGCCTAAACAAAACATCCCAACCCTATTCCTCTCCCATTTTGAAGTTTTAATACATTAATGATAAAGTACTAAAGGCCGCTGTGTCATTTGCTCCTTCAGATTATTTTGTAAATTTGTTCTCCAAATTTTACTCTCAGGTTTTTGTATGTTTCCTAATTCCTAATAACGGCAAATTAGCAGAACTAGGTATCAGAAGACAATGGCAATTGAGAAGCTGGAGGAAAAAATATTCCGTACTGGACCGTTTTCATTTCTGAATGCTACTCAGTAACAATCAGCTTACCTGACATACTCTTATAAAAAAATGCATGTTCTTACAAAAAGGTGAGTCATCCCCTCGACTTTTAACTAAAGGGCACCTGAAAGCTTCCCAACCAAAACCACGGGTGTCGAGACCTGTATTATGGAAACCGAAGATTCTGAGGGAAGGAGGAGACTGATCTGTGGACTAATACTAATTTGGGGTGGATACCTTTTGTTCTCAAACTTCTCATTTTAAGTAACAGTTACTTCAATCAACTTTCACTTAGCAGTAATTTCTCCTTCCCCGCAACAGTAAAGCTTTAAGGCCAAGAACAGAGAAAAAAAAAAAAAAAAAAAAAAGGAGTGAATTTTATTTTTAGCACAGCAGATACGCAAATCTGGCTTCTCTTAGTACCCTAATGTATTTTGTTAATGCACCACTTTCCACTAAACCAACCACAAACAAATCTTTAAGTTAAAGTTATGGCTGTTCACATGTAATCTGTTACCTGTAACAAACAAACAACAACAAAAAAAAGGCAGAAGGCCTCTCCAGCCACCTAATCACCATATCAATGACACATGCCACAACAGAGAAGCACTAGTTTATTTGATTGATCATGGTAGATAAACTCCAAATAACAGAGAAATTAACAAATGCTTGACATTTGCTCAACATCCATTATTCTGACACTGCTTTCAGGATTTCAAAGCCTGGGAGTATGCTTAATCAACATTCATATTCCCCAGTGAGCTACAGGCACCATATTGCGCCCCGCCTTAGTACTGATGAAAACTGCATATTGGCCATTTCCAAAATGTTCTGGGACTCCACACAGGGCCCCTTCTCTCCCTTGTTCCTGTTCTGCAGTTTTCTTTTAAACACTTCCAAGACAAAAGCATCTGCCAGTTTTTCTCTCTGGGGATGTATGCAAAATGAACTTAACAGTTTTAAGGCAGGAGAAACCCTCACATCTAAATTCATTCATAGGACAGAAAAGGGCCTAAGAGGCCTCTCTAGGGACAAAACCCTGCTGAAATTTTCCCCGACAACAGTGGGAGCTTTATAAAATCTAAGTCCAGACAATTTCCAATTCAAATGCCCAGCATAGCATGACCTTTGTCAGATCTATGAGCCCTAGATGCACCCACTATTTTTTTATTCTAACCAGCACAGACATTAGACAGGGCACTACTGCTAAGCAGGAGGTTGAATATTTGCATGCTCTTCTATTGTGAAAATGTAACAGTGACAGCACTGTGTCGAATTCTTTTCCCCCTAGAACTTTAACTCTGTAGGAGAGGCATAGCTGACAGATGACTCTCCCAACATCTGTGTTATGTACACTGCACAGCTGAGGAACCTTGGATCACTGTCACAGCTTCTCGGAGATGACCTACACCTTTCTTATATCTGCCCATGATCAAAAAGTAAAATCAAAAATTGAAAACACCATTTTTTTAAATGAAAAGTAAATATGGCAAGGAAGATTAACATAATTTAGTCATTAAGCTGTTCACATAGCAGCTCACCATATGTTGTATAAATGTCCTATACAAAATAATTTATCAGACCTGACACGTTGCACATCATATTGTATTATTTAATATGCTTACTAAAATTTCATGGATCAAGCTCTACTTCTGAAAGCATACAGAAAGCCCTAGAAAATATTTCTTCATCTTCTATGATTTATTTTGATTACCTTTTACAGCTACATGATAAAGTGGAACTTGCAAAATTATGAGGTTAAGGTTTACGCAGCTATTGCTTCATATACTAAAATATAACAAATGGCTCCATGTCTATACACCATTTTACTTGCATTTAATATTCAGAAGCACATTAAACTAAGCATGTTGCTTTCCACTGCATATTTTAATAATTTTAACTGGTTATTTCAGTATACATCCCGATCCACTAATGCAAAGTTCCATTGATATATTATCTCTGGTGAGGAGACTAAAAAGCTAAGAATTACAAAATAAATTTAAGCCAATGATTATCATGTAATAAATGCTGACCCTCCCCCAACCAGTCTACATAGAAATATATTAATTTCTCAAAGTAGCTGAAACATTTGAATAGTATTTTTCAATTATTGAGACTGAAAATGTTAGAACTGCAGACAAATATGACTAGGTAAATGGACAAAAACTCTATCCAGAAACCTCAAAACCACAAAAACAATCATGTATAAAAATGATTGTCAGTCACTAGTGAGGTCCATCTGTAAATAGTAAATTCAAACAAAAAGCATAAGCTTGTGGATACTAGCTGTTGAATAATCAACACGATTTTTTTTTAAGTCATTTAGAGGGCATACCAAACAGACAGATAAGGCTATGAAAAAAAATACACACACAAAAAAAAATTATCCTGGAAACAGCCATTTTCTCTCTCAGACCCCTGATGTCAAAGGAACACAATACAAATGAGATGAAAATGTAGTCAGACTTTTTGGTCAATAATTGAACTTTCCTGTTTCCAATAATAGGATAAAGTATAGCATCTTTCTGTGTAAGATAACTCGCTGCAATGAGGTCAGTAAACACTGTATTTGGAAACGAACTTGCTCGGCCTCACTAGAGTGCCTGTCAACTGTTCAAAACGAAACTTCCTTTTTAAACTCTTTAAGAAGCAAAAATTTAGCTTGTGTGTTATTTTGATTTTTTTATATTTTGTGTATCTGGGATAATGACTTTGTCTAGGAAGAGACATTGCCCACCTGTGTATTGAAAACTGAAGGCCAGCTGGATTGACATGCATTTTGTATTAATGCTGGAAAGGGCTAGTGTTCAGTAGCCTTTTCTTCTGTAGGAGTATCAGTAGTGGATTGATACGAAGTTCTGCCACCTCCTAGCCAACCACAAATGGAAATAGACACACATGGTGCCATTATCACCATCTGGGTCCACAATAACAACGAGGAACTCCAGAAGTCAATTTATATTAATTTTGGTGAAAACCCCTTCAGTTACAGAAGTATTAGCTCTATATCAGTCATAGTTTTAATGTTGTCTTTAAAACAGTTTCCAGCAGGCTGCATTACACAACCTACTACTGTTCACATAGGTATCACACAAGTTTTACTCATCAAAATATCTGACAACATCCTGCTTTCTATGGAAGAAGAATGTGTGCTATCTCAGGATATTTTTCTTCAGCATTGAAACTTCCTGGAGCTCTCTGGGAATCATGGATATCAAACACTTCCAAGACCATGCAGGCCTAGGATGCAGATACCCAAACAGAGGACATTCACCCAAACAATTAAAATCCTCTTCAGCACCACATCCTGACCTGAAGCCATTTAACCGGTTTAGATATTCAGCAACAATTGCTTAAATATCCTACCCAGATGAGAAAGATAAAGCAGGGGATTCAAGTTCAAGAAATCTCCAGCATAATGCACTGGAAGGCTTAATGGATCCCCTTCAAATCACTACCACATTAAAAATGTTACACACTAGAATTTAAAACACACATACATAAAAAAACAAAACAAAACAAAAAAACATAAGATCAATAAAAATGCTTTAGTTGCTGACAAAATAGAAATTTTCAACCTAACGGGTTTTCAAACCAGCATGTTTTCCCCACAGGAGGTGCAGTTGCCTGTTTGGCAACTTTAAGCCTGCTAACAAGAAGTTCATTTACTTTGAATTCTTCATTTGAAGTCCATGGACAACAAGAACTCCATGAAATATAAGTTTAAAACTAATGACAGATCATGAAATCTAAGCATGCCAATGGGCGTTTGACGTCTACTTGTATGGTACCAATTAGTCCAACAAATGAACAAATGAACCATCACTGCATCTGAAGAAAAGAGAATTATTTATCTACACTTTTCTAATGTGCGTTTTTTTTTTTTTTTTTTTTTTTTTTGGTAGCAAATTATTAGGCTTGTGTTAGAAGAGTTTTGATGAGATCAGTTAGCATATTCCATATTCTTAGTGAAATCAATCCCTGTCATTATTTCACTCAGTTTGGAGCACTATACAATCTTCCGAGATGTTCACATTGGAAAAACACACGATATTTTCATCACGAACTTCAAGGAATAAACAATTAAACAATGATTCTTGTAAAAGCATATATGTTATTTTATTAAGTGGTATGATAAGCTTAGGGGCATACATCAGGACCAAAATGGTTGTAGCCATTAATTTAAGTAATAAATCATAGGCCCTGCCAACAATGACAGCAAACAGATGCTAACAAGAAAATGTATTATTTAATATTGCCATGTGTTATAAAAATGTAAGTGTTTAGGACATGTCTTAAATTTTTATAATAATATGCATTTAATACATTACTGTTTTGACACATACAAGAATCAAATTTATAGGTCTCATTCAGCACTTGCTTTCTCTTCTGTGAGCACAGAATGGATTCCTGAGGGAAAAAAAGCTCAAGAAGTGAATGTTTCAAATGGATGTTTGCAACAAAATCAAGTTGTTTGTCTTGCTGTCTTGAAGTAAGTATCATAAGTATTGAATCTAATTAAAAAATGAAAAGCAACTTATTTGCCTTCATGTAAACAGGAGTTTTCCCTGAAAGTTCCACAGAAATTCAAACAACTATGAAGTTTATCTATATGCAGATAGCAAAAGATTTTATCATTTGGTACAGAGTTACAAAAACAGTTACTTGTGATCCTTTCAAACAGAATGTTGGTATTTAGTAACTCTCAATGAGCCTGCTAAATTGTAAGAATAGCAGAAGTTTTATTCTCCAATGTATCTTTTTATACCCTACAGCAGTTTAAACAATACCATGGAACGCTACAACGATTTTCACCAACTGCATCCCTTGCAAAAACGCTCAAAACCCCGCACAAATTCTAAGGTAGTTTGCAGAATTATGAGAAAGCATTTACTGTTCCATTCCTCCTATTCATACCCACTGTCTTTGAGAACTCTGAAAGCCTGACAGAATGATGATCTGACTCAAGTCCTAACAACTGAAAGCTTAAGAAATGCAATTATGCCTCTTGGCAAATCCAGCCACACTAAACAGAACCACTATGTACACACCTTTTGCAGCACTGCATCTGTGCTGCTGTACAGCATGCTGCATGAGGTCCCTCTGCAGGAGGGTCAATTGTTTCTAAGAAGATCACTGCTTTTTCCAAACATTTTTGTTTTGCTTTAAGGAAACTGGATAATAGCACTCCTGTTTGTGTTGTTTCACTTTCATTTTCAATCAACTCCTCCAGGTATCAGCATAGTTCCTTTCTTGGAAGTGCTTCAGTCAATGCTTTAAAACACTTGAGGAAGCAGTGATCAGAGTACGGAAACTAAATTTTCTTCATTAAATCTACTGAAGCAGATATTAAAAATGCATTTAATATACTGGAGATGGCTGGTGGGCATCACTGACTGTGACAGGCCAGTTACTGATGAGCTGCTGTCAGACGGCCTTCTCAGCAGGGATCTGTGTCTAAGGCTGCTGAAGGACAGCAATATCTTCCCTTGTGTGTAAGCTCTATTCATCTCCCAAGTATTTACTAAATCACAGACCTCTGCACACAAACCCAGCGTTTCAGCGCATGCTAACAAATGATGGATGGCCTAGTCAATTCGTTATGTCCTGAAAGCGTGATTTCCTGCCATTCCAATCATCAAACCTCCAGAGCCTTCAGAGCTGATCAGTCCTGGAGAATATATTTTGCAGGCTCTATTAAAGGAGTAGAGGTTCTTTCCATTAGTCTCAAACTTTTTTTTTTTTTTTTTTTTTTTTTTCCCTGGCTGATTTAAAGAGAACCCCCTCCTTCCCCCCTCCTTCCAACAGCACCACCGCTACTCTTATCTGTGTCAAGTATTCAGGGCATGTACCATGAGTGCGTTCGTTAAATAGCACTCCTGGAACACCAACCAGTTAAAAAGACAGATTTTGTTTGTGACTACTATAAAATACTACAATCTTTTATTTAAATTCATCTATACATCTTTATTATGTAACCTAGACAACCCCCAAAACATTTTGTAACTTAGCTTCTTTGATCAAATACCTTTTACAGCAAGGGAGTGCTCAAAAGGACTCGTTTTCTTTGTATTTGCCTAGTGAAACAGATCAGAGCTCTCTTAATTGTGTTCCTCCTAAAAGGATAAGCCACTTAGGAATAAACTTCCGATGTTCCAAAGACAGGTTAGCTGTCAAAGAAATAAAGCTTCCAGATTTCTCCCTTTTCTTAGCAAGGCAATATACTTGACAGTCTTTCTTCTACATGCTACAGGAGAAATTTTATTTAGCTTACCTATTCAATGATCTATAGGAGCAGAATACACATACCTCACACTTCTTACTCTGAAACACTGAGCTTCAAATGAATCAGCCTACACCTACTGAAGAGTTAGTTGTCTTAAGGTACAGCACAGTTTTCAAAGGTGGTATAATAGATTTGGGTAAACTTTATGTAAAAAAGTGTTTGGTTTCTCTAAAATGTGGAGACCTTGAATTTCTGTGCTTGCTAGGTGTGATCCAGCCATAGCAAGCACAAACTAATCCACACTGCCCTACCATTCACCTCAACCTTGACCTGGAGATTAAACTCACTTTTATTGCACACAAAGGTCATCTGTGTTAGGTCAAAATTCAAAGTCCCTTGTCATCTAAGGTTGATATATTCCAACCTTTCCTACTCTAATGCATCAAATTTTTCATGGTGAGGTCATATTCAGCAGACAGTGTATTCAGCAATTTATTGTGCCATTGTAATATAGCCCAGAATATGACTGCCCAAAAAACAATACATGAATAAAATATTTTTCTCTCAGACGTACCAAATCGCCTCTGCTCATAGAACTCTATCCTAGACTTGTTTGCAGACTTCAAAATGACACAGTAAGGAACTGGTTCTAAATACAATCAAGAATTACCATTTTACCATCATTGTCCATTGTACAAGCAACATGTGTATAAAGGTAAAGTCCATAAGTCAATTAAAATGCACATATGGCCTGTGTTAAAACTTCCAATTCATCCTTACTTAACAACAACTGTAATCTGGCCCTTAAATCTGTAGACATCTGTTGGTCTCTCTGATGACACCAATCTTGCTTTAAAATGAAATACTCAGTAGTGTTACAGGATTTATACTTCTGTTCTACTGCTGATTATCACTACTGTATCATTTGTAAAGTGGCAAAAAGTACAATCAAATTAAACTTTAAGAAGCAACACAGTAATGTGCATTGTGACAAAAACAAACCCTGCAGCTTTGACATATAAAAGGATTTTCTTTCTCCCTCACTTGCTTTTTCTTCTTAATTTTCTTTCAATTTCCTTTTCTTTTCCTTTTGGTTCTTCTGTCTCTGTTCTCCACCCCCCTTTTGTCTTTTTTTTCTTTTTTTGCTCTTCTCTCTCTTTTCCTGTTTTCTGTTTTTCCCCCTCTTTCTTTCTTTCTTTCTTTCTTTCTCTCTCTCTTTCTCTCTTTCTCTCTTTCTTTCTTTCTGTACTAAGCAAGAGCACTTAACACACAGCTACAACAGATTCAGAGCACATTTTTTAATTATAGAGAACTCATTTCCATTTCTGCTCTAAGAGACCTCCTCCAATCCTTGTATTTCACCATCAGTTCTTCAAAGGATACACGCCTGGCTTCTAAATGGTTTAAATAAATTCCTCAAGGCCGAAAAGGTTTTTACTTTACTCAGCCAATATGAACTTCACGAGCGTAGTTAAGTCCTATTCCATCTTTTTATTTTTTTTGAACGAGCTGGACTTCTGTATTGTAGCAGTTCCTATATTGCAGGGGAAAAAGGTTAAGAGAGAAGGAGAACAAACATTAGTACTCAAGGATTCAGAAAGTACAACCTTAATTTTGGCTGCCCATTTCAAGCAAAATTTCAATGCTAACTTTTAAAATAACTTGGCATTTAACTAGGATGGACAACATATGTGGGAATGCTTGTAAGGAAGAGGATGATAACACCTAAAAACACACAATAGAAATTGTAACAGAAAACTACATCGTACTTCCCTCTAAATTAATTCATGTTGGCAAAGGCTTATACATGCTATCTACACTTTAACTAACAAAAATGTGCCAACAACCCTCCCAAAAATCCTTTCCATTTCTTCCAAAGAAATCCTGAAGGCATCCACACCCTTAAGGCTTAGTCTTTACCTGTACCAACATATGCTTCATACTACAGAGAAGAATTAGCCTCCTTCCTATTTAAGGCCACAGCATAACCATACAGTTTTTCAGCATGATGCACAAAACCCAACCAATTACAAAGCCTCTAAGGCTTGTGCACTGGCATTTACAGTGAAAACAGAAAACCTATACTGCGGTCTGGTTCAACCTACCAAAACTGTAATATCTTACCAAGATACAGATCACAATCTGACACCAAGGCTTCAGATAGCAAGAATATATTTCCAAATGGAACGCTATCAATTCAAAGGTCACATAATTACTTTATAAATTTGTATTTTGCTCTAAGAACATTTTCATCATGCTACATTTTACTGTAGGTCATTTCTGAAAACTTGTATATTGTTAATTTGCTTTTCAAATAACGAGCCAAGTCCACTTCCCATCTCTTATTATCAATCTGCTTACATGTAAGGTTAAATGTAGGTTCAAGAACATAACAAATGTATATTAGGCTTTTGCTACATGTAGTAGGCAAAACCAAACAATAGTATAAAACGTTTCTTTCCTCTTAAGTTTAACATGAAAGAAAGTCTCCAAGTCTCTTCATCTGCACTAATATCCACTTTCTTCTCCCTCATGAACTGGTCTACTGAAATCAAGTAGGTGGAGAGTGAGATTTTATTTTTATAATTAGTGAGAATACAGAAAAGCACAGGGAGCTTAACCTATGCCTTTGTTTTAAGAAATAAATGTTGTTATAGCTCTCATGGGCACAAAGGCAACTTTCTAAATGAGAATTGCTTGATAAATGCTTGTAGACTGAAGACTGTTCATCTGCTTTCCAAAATAATTTACCTACCACTCAGAAGAGCAGAGGTTGCAGGGAAACTGCCAAATTATGTAAGTTTTGCTGTGATGACAGCCTTTTCAGACAGAAGAGAACGTAACTGATTCCTCACACACCAGTAAGTTGGCTGCCCACAGGTAAGATTTCATTGTCTAATATACTAGAGCTTGTATATACATAGCACAGAGCTCTGAAAGCCACCTAGACAGCCAGCTGCCCTCTGCTCTCAAGCTTCACTGCCAGTCCTCCCTCCTGGAACAAAAGCTCCAAGGAACGTTACAGCAGGGAACAGAGAATTCTCCTACCTTGACTCAATCTCCAGGCTCCTTTAGCAGCAGGCACCAGAATCCAGAGACGGAAAGAAAGAAAAACACAGAAAAAAAAGAGGCACTAGTTCTACCTTCCTGTTCCATACCCCAACTATTGTGCACTTAGCGGTACTAAGCAGCAGCAACATAAAGGAGACATGAAATTATTCATGAAAAGATAATATATTGCCTTGTAAATAAAACCAGCTGGAAGAGGAAAAACACACATATCTATCACCAACTCTAGAAGCCAAAACGAGGCAACAATGGGAGCAGAGAAAGAGGAAGAATAGATCACAGAATCATTTGGGTTGGAAAAGACCTCTAACATCAAGTCCAATTGCTAACCAGCACTACCAAGTCCACCATTAAACCATGTCCCTAAGCACTGCATCTACACATCTTTTGATACCTCCAGGGATGGTGACTCAACTACTTCCCTGGGCAGCCTTTTCCAATACCTCACAACCCTTCCAATGAAGACATTTTTCCTAATATCCAACATAAATCACCCTGGGTACAAGTTGAGGCCATTTCCTCTTGTCCTATTGCTTGCTGCCTGGGAGAAGAGACTGACCCCCACCTCGCTACAATCTCTTTTGAGGTAGTTGTAGATGTTAACTGAGTTTTAAATGAACAGAAGTTTGGCTGGTTTGGATGTCATGTTTAAAATTCTTTAAGGGCCTTTGTTTCAGTATGAACCATCACTAAGAAGAAGATAAAATCTAGCAAATAATAAACAATATATTTGCTAATTTACATTGTGAGACATCACCAGGCAGACACATTATTTAATAACAAATCTTGTTGGGGCACTTCCCAGGCCTGGTGTGAAGTATGTTGAAACCAAATGACCACACTTAAAAAAGGCCAAAATCCACTCTGACACAGCCTATCACCTTTTTCTCTTGCTTACAGGGACTTTAGTCCCCTTGCTTATTGGTAAGGTTCCCTTACGTTTCTGCTGTAAGAAATGCTCATCCTTACTGCTAAGAAGGATAGCTTTTACAGATGGGGCACAAACAGTACAGTACATCTTTACACAGATGCACTGATGAAAAGGTAGCAAGTGAAGACTTGCACACAGCAGCTGCTATAAATTCTGATAGTTTGAAATCCTAGCACTTTGAAACTCCCTATAAATACAGTTTGCACTCAAAGGGGCTCAAAAAAGAATGCTTCTTTTATAGGAATAAAAGTGGAGGCACTGAAAACAGTCAGGCTAAAAGCACTAAGTTTGTTTAACAACTTATAATTAAGGAAGAGAAACAATACAGACTACAATAACTGTGGTATGGAAGAATACAGCACTCCTAGATGAACTGAAATATCTTTCACAACAGTTCAATGCAAGGACTCAGAAAGTAAGGTTTCTGGCATCTCTAAAAGGAGAAAGACTACTGAGTCAACTGGCACCGTCAGAAAGTTCCTGGAATCCCTAAATCAGACATAACATAGTGTAAGAAACTCAGACTTACATAGAACAGAATCAAACCAGGAAAAACTTTGTGTAAGAAAAAACAAGACAGTACTCTAATGAACTGGGTCAGCAAACCTTACACCCTTAGAAATCTTGGCAGAAGACAGAAGATTCTAGCAAGAAAACTGTAAAATTCCATCAGAATTGGATACCAAGAAGAGCAAAATATTGTACAAGGTACACATCTGAGTAGGGTCCAGTTATTTGTCAATCATGTTCTATTGGTAGGAACTTCAGGAGAAGTTTTCAAAGATAAATTAATTACACATTCTCCCATATTCAGAAAAACTGAGGTTTTTGACTGTTTTTCCCCCTGGAAACAACTACACTTAATGTAATTTGGGTATGAATCAAACTCTTAGAAGCTGGACTTTCTCAGTTTAGTTAAAAATATTTGAAAAGTATCTGAAAATATTAAAAGTTTAAAGGTCTAACAAGTATCTTGTCACCATAGATAGGTGATTTTATGGAGAAGGTTCTACTGATGTGTACTTCTACCTGCAACTTTAAAGAGAAACAACAGGCGCTACGGAAATGAGATTGTAACTTTTTCAGATCATTTATTGCAATGCCCTACAAGTCCTACAACTAGCCCCACAATGGGCAATCCAATTCAGACATTACATTTCACTGAGAAAAAATACTATCACAGATGAACATCAGTTCATGCCTAAAGAGAAAGCAGAAAAATAAAATACAGAATTTACAAAGGAAAACACAAATTACTAGCCTGTAGATAAGCAGACCTCCTTCTGGGTCTTCAGACCTGTTGCTCATAATCCTGCTGCTAAACACGAACATGTTGAAGATAAACATGAATGTTAAAGTTGAAAGACAACTGCTAAGCACGTAACCAATACCTTAAAAACAAACGAACAAATAGTCAGGGGACACAAGTGTTGCACTAGCAAAAAAAGAACAGTAATTTGATTTCTGAGTTTCTATTTTGGAAATTACACTAAATCTGGGTTTTCTGTAACATTACAGGCTTGTAAAAAGAATAAAGTATGCTGTTATAAAGATACTTATAAATGAAGAATTACAGATCGTGTTGGCGGCCACTACACAGCATACTTACACACACTAAATTGTGGCAATAATTTTGTGGAAATTACAGATTACTCTTAGGGATAAATTGTAGAACAACCGCTGACCCATAACAAAATATGAAACATACTTTGACCTTATACAAAAAGGAAGAGAAAACTTGAGCTGTCAGGAAGCACTATAGGCAAGAGAGGATCTAGTAGATAAGACGGTATTAGAAAAAAAAAAGCCTGAGAAAATTAATGCAGAAATCCAAAGACTCTCAGGATCTGTGAAGCAGTAGGAATCAGAAATACTTGAAAGCTGTCAACTTATTTATTGTGCTCTCAGTGGAATACTGATCCTTCCTGGGGAATGAAAGTGCAAGGTGAAAGGAGCTTTTCTGGATGTACTTCCTAGTTTGAACCAGTGACCCTTAGTAATGACAAACTGCTTATGGACACCTTCATACCACTGCAAGCACCATGATATATTCTGGAACGTTTTCTTTAAAAGACTGAATTAGAAAGTTAGGGTTCTATTCTGCTTTGAATAATAATAATAATAAAAAAAAGGCAAAGAAATCCATCTAAATAACTAATAACTAAAGAGAATGACACAGGTTCTAGATTATAAGAAACTTTTTATAAAAAATGTAAGCTACAAAATTATCAAACAGGTAACTTGAAAGAGCCTCTAATTTAGCACTCAGGATGGCAAAGTATTTTACACATCTCTCCAGGCAGCCTCTTTTACAACGTAATTTTTACAGAGAGTACCAACTCTTCTCATCATAACACGCACCTACTTCAATACGTCTCCCTTACTTTACAGCATTTGCCACACCTGAAGCCAGGTGGTTTAGAAAAAGCATATTTTTTTCCCTCGTGTAATTCTGTTATCAGTACTTGTTTTTTCCAGGAGTAATCAAATTCTGAAACTGAAGAGTCAATTGATGCTTTGAAGCATCAAAGGGATGCACTGGGAAGCATAAGGTATCAGCAGAAAGGCCTGGTAGTTTTCTGAAAAACTTTTTTCCCTATTAGAAGCGCTCATTTCTGTAGATATTGTAAGCAGGTTCCTACACACAGTGACTGACTTGGCAAACCACCCCGAACTCTAACCGTCTTTCAAAACAGCTTTAAAAGGAGTCTAAAAAAAGAGAATATTGTGCATGTGTGGATGTATGCACGCATACATGTGCACAAACACTCTTCACTCTTCTAGTTTCATTGCAACCAAAGTGGTAATGCCAAGTGTACGCTCGTCCGACACAGGCTGTCACAGTAAGTGATTTCCTAAGCTGTAGAACTACTGTGCAAGTTGAGCTGGGCTCCCAGCAACGCAACTCAATGCAGTCACTGAGCCAACCACTTTGTTTCATCACCACTTCTTCTCTACAATAGGATCAATGCCTCAGCTTGATTTTTAACTACATTACTTTCCTGAAAAAGGAAAGTATTTCATTGGACAGTTTTAAAGCCTAAGTTAGTGTTGGCTCTTCATCCACTTACTGTAAGTTATACACAGGCAGTTTCCCCAGTCACACCTGTCATAAGACTAGCAAGGCTTGCTTAGGAAGTATGTGAATGATTTTTTTATTTATTTATTTCCACCCTCCACCAGAGCAGAACATCTAAGGAAGTGTGGTTTTCTGTATTATTTCTGGTGCATTTTAAAGGTAGTGCTATACGTTCCCCATAGTAATCCAATTTGGATTCCTGTCGAATTCTACCCAATTTGGCATTACTGAAATTTCTCTTGCAACATGTCTTTTACACCATGCTCTTTACAACTCTGTTATTATCAGTTGCAAGCAAATTTTAGAAATGAAGCTCATCGCATGAAGCGCATCCTGACATGGACAACCTTCCACAGTAGCCCGTGGTTATTTTGGCATGTCCCTGACAATCCTGGGCGCAGTTCGGATGAGAAAGCAGATGAATGGTCACATGTAAGTTGCTGATCTCTTCCAGCCTTCAACTGAACAGAGATCAGCACGATGTAAGAGGTCCAAAAAGGCCTCAAAGCCCCATTTCCCTACACCACGAGGGAAGTAGCATCCCAGGCCAGCCTCCTCCCTTGGTATCACCCATCAGAAAGGAAAGGCCCCGA
>NC_048897.1:14704563-14708642 GCF_011077185.1 Oxyura jamaicensis | reverse complement strand
CCCCCCCCCCCTGCGGCCCGGCCGGGGCCGTCCCCGCCGCTCCGCCCCGGGGCGGGGGGGGGGGGGGGAGGAAGGCGGCCGCCATCCCGCGCCTGCTGTTCGGCTTTGCGCAGCCGCCCAGCCGCTGGGGGAACGCGCCGGGCCCCGGCCCCGGCCCGGAGCTTCCGCCGGTGGCCGCGGGGCACTGGCCTCGGAGAGCGAAGCAGGGGCAGCTGGGCCGCGGCCTGCTGTTCTGAAGTAAAAATGTCAAGGCCCTTTGCAGAAGTCGTTTGGAAACTGCTGTTTCTCCTACTACTGGTAAAAAAAAAAAAAAAAATAAAAAAATAAAAAAATAAAAAAGTTGGGGACGCGATGACGCTACAACTGCAGCTCCTAACAGGGATCGGGACCCCAAGCTTTCCTTGAACACCTCCAAGGACAGTGACTCATTAAATACCAGTAGGCACGTTGCAAGCCTTAATTTCTGTGCTTGCTTTTAAGAAATAATAACAAATAAGGTAGATAACATCCTTTTATTAGCAACATATGTAAGCTGGATGTTATGAAGTAAATTAACTATGCATTGGATTAACAAATATGAGTATTCCTTTTATTTTTGATTGGATAACATTCATGAGCCATATCCAGGCTACGTTATTGCTAAATCTATATGACTTGGGAGTCCCAACCTTAAGATTTCAAACAGAATCGGACTTGCAGGATGGTTTGGGTTGGAAGGCCCATTAAGGACCACCCAGTTCCAAACCCCTGCCATGGGCAGGACACCTCCCACCAGACCAGGCTACCCAAAGCCCCATCCAAGCTATCCTTGAACATCTCTGGGGTCGGGGCATCCACAGCTTCTCTGGGCAACCTGCTCCAGTGCCTCACCACCCTCTGAGTATAGTATTTCTTTCTAATACCTCATCTAAATCTACCTGCTTTTAGTTTAAAGCCACTAGCCCGTGTCCTATCATTGCACTCCCTGACAGAGTCCCTCCCCAGCTTTCCTGTAGGCTCCCTTTAGATACTGGAAGGCCGCTATAAGGAGCTTTCATGGGAGCTTCAGGAACTATGGCCTAAATATAAGTGCTCGAAGCTCATTAGTTGCCCAACAGTAAAAGAAAAGTCAGTACCAAATTATAAGATTCCATTTTATAGATGCTCCATTTTGTAAGCCAAACTATAGATTTCATCCCTTACTCAAAGACCAAAAAATAATATGTGAAATTGACAGAATGCAATTCTTTTAAGGGAGAATATTATTTAATGTAAAAATACCTTATTTAGCTCTGTGAAATAGTATCCTTGGTAGTAGAAGGTGCATGTATTTGGGACAAAGGGGAATGTTCCTTTATATATGATAGCCACTTTAAAGGCCCCTGAGGTTATAATAAAGAAACAAATAAACAGTGGTCCTAAAAAAAAAAAAAATAAATCTCACTGTCTTTGTTGTGAAAATGTTTTTTTAAAACAGTAATGTTACTACCTATAACTTCTAGGTTTATCTCTGTTCATTTCCCTTGTTCAGTAGTACATGTTCTTGGTTATTTTTTTAATCCAATGACACTTCAGTCTGGAATGCAGATGTGGAATAGGTTAGAAGACCTGAAGTATAAAATTACCAGTTTATGGATCAAACTACGAATGTCTGATATGTGTATTAGATATGTGTTGGATATGCTTCACAGACTCTTGTACTAGAACAAGGTTTTGTAGATTTCAAAATTATTTTAAAAACAACGAAATAACCTTCTAGCATGAAGGTTCACTGAAACCAAGATGAGCTAATAGCATGCTGTCGTAAGGAGATAATAGCCCTCAGATATAGGAACCACTGCTTTTCATCTCAAAGAAGCATTTACAGTGATATTTAAAACATAGATGGGAAGTTCTGTATGCAAAACATAAGTCATTCTATCATAAATTAGTTAGTACAGAACTATTAAAATGAAACACTCAAAATTCCAATGAGAAAAAAATGAGATGTTCCTACAGTTGATTGCATATTTTTCCCCATCAATTAAACAGCCATCGCAATTTTAGTACACAAAACAAAGATTAGACCACGTGGAGTTATTATGAAGGCATTTGTATTGTAAGATGTTGTGAATGATGGAAGGTTGCATTTATCCAGTAAGCAACTGGATGAAATACACGAGGGAAGAATACTACACGAAAGCTTTAGATTTACCTTTGACTCAGGGAGTGTCGCATACAAATGGTTGGATGCTGGGGGAACATTCTCAGGAAACATTGCTATGTGCTCACTTAGTCCTTATATTTTTTCCTAGGTGTCTGTCCCTGGCAGCTGTTCTTCCCAATTTTTTCCTTGCGTTCCAGTCCCTCTAAAGAAAAAAAAAGGGGGGGGGGGGGATGAAGAAGGCTTGTAAGTTGTAGGGGTAAAAACAAAGGCAGGGAACCAGAGTGAAACACCTAGCAGAGGACTTACAGTGATACCTATCATTGCTTTTAGAGAGTCAGCCACAGTTGGTGTAGGAGGGTAAGTAATGGTGGCTTGGTCTGTTGTTGTAGTTGTATTTTATTATATTAATTGTAACTGTGATTAGCAGGTGTACCCCATTACCTTGAGAAGATGATTGCATAGTGTGATTTACAGCTGAGTTCAAATACTATTCATCAGTCTCCACAGAGCTTAAATGCACTTTTAGATGTTTTGAGAATAGATAATAATAGCATGATATTATGGGCAATCAATTCATGACTGAAGTGCAAGTTTTGATTTGATTTTTATGATTTTCCAACTGTCTTTATTTACCCGCCCCATTTCTTCATAGGCACAATCTCTGGTCCATGTTGCTTGCTCTAGCAAAATCAATGCAAAGAAGGCTAGCATTCATTTATATTTTCCAGTTTGTATATGTTAGCGTTGGAAACTGCAGTAAAACTAGAATCTTACTTAGAACTGATTGGAGAGGTTATTACAGTTTTCTAATGCTTGTAATATTCTCACTTCATTCAGATTGGTGTACATTCTTGCATGTATTATTCAGTCTTTTGATGTATTTTATGTTATCTTTTTTTACAAAATGTAGCTCCACTTATTTTACATTTTTATGTTAAAAGAAAAACTTGAGCATGCTTCCACTTAACTTGGTAGCAACTATATTTGGAACAGGTCTAATAAACGCCTCCACAGGGTACAGTTGTTACCTCATAAACAAGGAAAACCCTCAGTTTATCATCTTATTTGTATCCATAGGTTTCAATGTACTTTCTGAAAGTGATTGTATTGTGAAAGAAACCACGGTATGTTCAGTTTGTTATACAAAGGAAAAAAAAAAAGGAACAGGTGGTCTATATATCACTGTTAAACATTGACTGTTTTGCCAATTCACAAGATAAGTAACTGTATGTTTCCATTTTTTGCCTAAAAGTGTTCGTGGGTTTGCTTGATACCACAGTAGCGTGAAAAGCACGAAAATAACAGAATAGTTATATACAGAGCAGGATATCAATTCAAAAAGGCAGGCGGGTATCGTTCTCCTTCTGGGTCTTCAGACCTGTTGCTCATAATCACAAAGTCACTGATTCAAATTAATGTAGTTTCCTGTACTACTATTATATCCAATATTTCTCTGTTTAAAATATTTGCTTATTGAAGTAATTTGGAAAAAAATGTCTGCATTTGCAGTGTTTTGCAAACATTGTTTTATATACATGGGGCCTGCCTGATCTATGATCAGTTGAAAGTATATCAATTTTAATGGACTTGGAAACAGATGTCTTTTATGGTTCTAAGCTGCATGTTTATGTATTTTCTGTAAGAAGCTGTAAAAGAATTTTGAAAATGAGAGTTATTTAAAAATCAATTTCTATAACTGAGATGTTAACATGCTCTGGGTGTTCATATTCTGCCCCTTGACTCCTCTGTACTTCCACATGATGAAATTTCCGGAGTTTTGATCTGCCTTTTAAAACTCTCAATAGTTAGATGGAGAAACCAATGTGAAAATGTCTTTCCGCTTTCAAATTCAATTACTTAAAGTTAATTTGCCTTCTTTGTCTATACGTGTTAAAATATCATCAACTACAGCATACTGCTTTTTTTTTTTTTTTTTTTTTTTTTTTTTTTTTTT
>NC_048897.1:14626755-14704463 GCF_011077185.1 Oxyura jamaicensis | reverse complement strand
TTTTTTTTTTTTTTTTTTTTTTTTTTTTTTTTTTTCCCCCAAGGGATTTCAGCTTCATTCCTTGTACAAAGAAAACTCTGTAGCTGTGTGAGAAATGAGATTGTTTTCTGAAGGACCTTTGCCTCATTTGTTGCAGAATTTGGAATATGTATTAGGTGAATGAAGCCAGAACTACAGAAAGAAAAGGTGTTAAGATAGTTTGACTGTTGCCCAGGTAATATGGATTCTCTCCTTGCCTCGTTTGTGGACTTTGTTAGGGAAGCTTAGAAGTCATTTGGCAGAATTTTCTTTCCATGTGGCCTTTTTTTTACATGGATACACATTATTCTGTGCCAGACGTATAATTTAATTACATAGGTGCCATAAGCTGCTGCCTAAAGAGATCATCCTGGCCTGTTGTGGTCAGTGTCAGACTCATTCATACCTGTGCACTTTTATCACACTTGTATTGCTACTGATAATTGTGTGTGTACAGCTTTCAGGTAGACCAGCAGATCCAGGTGGAAACTTACCCTGCCAGAAAAACAAACAAGCGAACAATCCAAACTAAAAATATTATTTTTCATCTAAATCAACTTGTGGATCCAACTCACTGAATAGCACATGCACAACAGAGGTGCATAGCCAGAGGCAGCAGGGCTACTTCTCATGGACAGGAGCAGAGCGAGCCCTGGGGGGTTAACCTTACAAAATAGATATCTAAATTAGGTGCCAACCATTACGCAATATAATCCTGCATATTTTCTGCTAAGAATTTACATTTAAAAGCCTTCTTTCACAAAATGCTAAGCTCCGTCAATGGGACTGAATTTAATGGAAATTGTACTTTGAACACGCAGAGTACTCAGCACAGTACTCAAGAAATTGAGGTCCTAAATATATTACACAGGAGAACCCAAAACAATGGACAGTTTGGGCCTAAATCATTCATCTTACGTATGTATGAATGAAATACAAATATTTATAGACCCCTACACAAAATTATATGAAAATACACAACAGATGAAAAGGTGTTTTGGAAATAAATTTGTTAATATGTATAATCATGTTAGGGTTTATGCAATAAACTGCTATGGTAATAAGCTTCATTACAAAACATATATTGAAATTAGTAAGACTATTCTTAGTATATACAGCATGGCAGCATTCAATAAATAATAAGTGAGGCCAAATTTTGAATTTAAAGGTTAAAAAGAAGTACTCAAAGAAGT
Organism: Oxyura jamaicensis; assembly: GCF_011077185.1. Classification (NCBI taxonomy): domain Eukaryota; kingdom Metazoa; phylum Chordata; class Aves; order Anseriformes; family Anatidae; genus Oxyura; species Oxyura jamaicensis. The sequence continues at coordinate 14,703,252 of NC_048897.1, read as the reverse complement.
ACTGTTTTCTATGCAAGCAAGGCAAAGGAAGAAAAAAAAATGGAAATTTTATAATGCAGATAAACAGAAGGACTGTATCAAGGTTGTACAGCAAAATGAGCAGTATAACTTCCACATTTTTCAGTTATAACAGTAATGCTGCAGTTTGTAAATATATTAAAACTAAATTTAACCTATTAAAATATAACTATTGTGGTGTCATAAAGATACACTTTGTGTTAGATTATATTCAGTTTTCAGTATTTATTTTTTAGCCTGCTAATTAGCAAAATTCAGTAAATTTGCAATGTGTTTTCCGGGCAATTTTTGTGAGACAGCGTTTGATAAGTTGTTTTTATTAACTTGGTAGAAGCATAGCATGCCGGTGCATCTAAGTAGCCTGTCTGCTTTTTTTTTCTTATAGCCAAAATTATATCAAATAGAAAGGTAAATACTACACAAGCCTAAAAGTAGCTCCACAATTGCGTTTTATTTCTTTCCTACAAATTTTTGAAAGAGGAACAAATTCTGCATAAGCAGGAACTATGAAAGAGATACCAGGTTGGTGATAGCTCCCTGACCCATTGACCCAGCCAGTATCTATCAACTGGCAACAGAAACTTAGGTTTGTAGGGCTGTATGCTGTTTGGTTCTTTTATTTTTTTTTTTTTTTCTGTCCATGTCTTTTTGCTTCAACACAGAGGAAATAAAAGAAAAAAGCAAAAGTTTGTTTGTATAGCTTGCTATGACTCACCACATGAGCTATTTGACTTTAATGGGGGCTGCGTATGATTAGCCAGCCTGAAAATTAGGATCTTATTATGTGTAGTCTGGAACTCTCAGCATATGACAGTTTTTCAGGAACTTTGAATTATTTTAGATCAGATAAGGTTTGGGAGGGACATTAAGGTAGATTAAGGGTTTTGTGTGTGCCTTTTTTTTTTTTTTCCCTAGAGGTGAAATTTCTGTTGTCACCGTATACTTAAGGACTTCTATTGAATCGTTCAGGTTTCATTCACTGCTTTTCTTCCAAAATGCTTGATGCTTTATTGCCCAAGGATTCTTACCTCTCATTACATGTCAAGTATTTTCACTGTAAGGGATTGTAATATTCTTGAATGATTGTTGTCACAGAATCATAGAAACATAGAATGCAGCTAACCTCAAGAGATCATGCAGGCAGCCGGATCAGATATTTGATGGTATCTGATATAACTGCTTTGTCTCATACTGAAATATTTCTAATTTGTTATTGTAGACTTTGATAATAAGGTTTTCATCATCTCCACTGGCAACATGTTCCAGTATTTTACTTCACTTGAAGTTTGAAAGCTTGTTTCTAATGTTTATTTCCAGTCTCATGTATTTTAAATTAAACCACTTACTTTCTGCTCTGTACTTTGAGGAAAGTGAAGAATCACTGTGATTTTTTACATTTTTCAAGGTTATTATAATGCTGATCCACTTCCATTTTTGTCTTACACTGCATGCAAACTCAATTCTTTCAGTCTTTTTTTGTAAGCCATTCTTTTCTCGAAGGATTGTCATTTTTTCCTCTATATTTTGCAAAATCGTTTTTAAAATCCAGTGCAAAAACTACTTCAGCTGAGGCACTTTGTTTTGCTGATTAGAATGAAAATTCTCATATTTTCTAAGCAAGATTCCTGCGTATAACTTCTCAACTTACTGAAAAAAAAAAATCATGTTGAAAGTTTTTCTTCTGTCAGTTAGCTGTGCTAGCTCATTGAAGTAGACCATTAAGGAGAAGTAAAGTATGTGTACCCAACAGATACTCAGGCCTGTCTCTCATACTAGGAGATTCAGTGAGCAAATTACAAGAAAATAAGGATCTGAAATACCAATGGGTGAACACTGTAATATTTTAAATATTTTTGCATGGAAATTTTTAATAGCATTACAGTTTTGTGAGTCTTCCATTTCTTCTGAAACCCACTTTTTCTAACACATATAAAGCATATTTGACATTTGTAATAATGGAATGATTAGGCATGTTACTGACATCAAGGTTTAAGGGACTAGGTGACATACGGAATTTATGTTCCACTCTAATCCATTTATCAGCCTCCTCTGGGACCTGTTTTTAAATCTAACTCAAGCCATACCAATTGGGGGGGAAAATACCCACCTAATCCAACAGCCTGGAAAACACATACATGTAAGAAATTGTTGTCTAAGCTCCCCCAAAGTCCCTTTTAAGAAAGTAAGTAAAAATATTAATGATTTATATGATGTCGTTCTCTCTGGAATCATATGGCTACTTGTTCAGATCTAGTGTTGTTCAGTTCAAGAATCAAGGGAGAAGATGATACAGATGGATTAGCTGAGCCACTAATGAATGAAATAGAAAAGTATGTAATTCCATAGAGCTGTAGTCATTAATGATTTCTTTGCACATAAAGTCAATTTTTATTTCAGTTTAAAAAAGAAAAAAAAAATAAAAAGCATCTTCCTGGATTGATAGTGCTTTCTTTTTTGGTCAGGGAGGAAAGGTTTGAGTGTACTTACATCATGCAAGTGTCTACAGTAATACTAAAATCAGTTGTTTCAAAGATATCCAAAGTGTAGATATCCAATGTAGATTGCCTAAATTTAGACAGTCTTGAAGTAGGTCTCCTGTTCCCCTGTAATAAAACAGTTGCTCTTTCTATCCTATAAACTAAGTGAAACTGCCATTTGGTTAGTAATAAGAGATGAATAGGACTAGATTTTGGTTTTACATACCTTAGCATGAATCCAGAATTATTTAATTGAAGTCAAAGTGATGTAAGGATGTTCAGTATCAGTCACATAGTACAACTTATATTGACATAGTTGATTACCTTTATAATGTAAAGAATAACATAATTATTACTATTACTTGATATTTGGCATTGGTATTATATAAAATTATCTAGAGAAATTCAACTCAGGTGCCAGTGCAGGGAGCTGTGTATTTTACATGTTCATTCAGAATAATTTGCTGCCTACCAAAGTGCCAATCTCAGGGTTTAAAGATGAAAAATACACTTCTATTAGTCAAATATTTATGACTAGAACCCACCATATTTAAACTTTGCTGACCTTTACATAGTTATGACATAAATATCATCACTTGGTTATCCTTACCATTTATCTGGCATGGAAAAAGTAAATCAAGAGGTTAAGTAGTCCCCAAGGGTAAGTTAAAATGTAGACTACTGCCATGTTGCTTTAGTATACCTAGTGTCTATCCTGGTAGGTTGATGCTCAAAGCAATAAAGTAGTTTGGTATATGATGCCATTTAAGAAAAAATAGTTTAGAAAATGAGTTTGCTGTTTCCATATTTAGTATTGTAATTGTAAAGATTGTATTTGATAGTATTTTTGTTAGATCTACAAAGCCTAACTTGCTTTCTGTGTAAGCAGTTGTGTTCAAAATGAGTTTAAAATATAACTTGCTAATACATTTATATGTTCTTTCTCATCTGAAGCCGGAAGGAAAGCCACTATGGTCATTTAGTGGGATCTCCTTCATAACATATATGGTAGGGCTTTCATTAATTATGGCTCGTAATTCAACACCTCTGACTGAATTAGAGAACATGTTTTCAAAACAGTAACCAGAATAATCTTTAACTCCTGACTTAATATTACACAGAAATAAAATAATCTTGCTAACTTCCTTATGGTTAATTACTTCCACTGTTGACTGGGAGTAGCCTGATTTGAACTTGTCTAGCTTTATTTTTTTAACTTATTTTTATTATAGCTTGATTTTGGTAGGTTGTGTGCTAGGTTTATGAATTTAAAGTCAGTGTTGCTGCTTGCAGTATTATCCTTTGTAACTACCAGGTGCTCTTTGGCAAAAGGAGGAAGTTAATGGAACAGGAGAAGGATTATAAAATGAAAAATGAAGCCTGTCAGAAGAAGGATATCAGAAAGAACCCAAGGCATCTATTCCAGGCAACATCTGGTGTCTGTGAGGCTACAAGAGGCAGCTGAAGCAGGCAGAAGTGGTACTGTGATCTATTCAATTTTTCCAGCCCTGTTTAGTAAGGATATCTTACTTAAATATAATGATGATAATGCCCCACTTGTTTTAATCTGTTGGCTGGATCACAGGAGATGGAGGAGTGTTAATTGTCAGAACGTGCCTGGTCTTTTGTTTTTCCTTGTTTCTTCTTGCCTTGATGTTTCCACTTAGTAACCAGTACCAACAGTGCCTAAAAGGAGTTGATCCATGGACATTAAGCATTCAAAACATACTGTGGTGAATTTTACTATGGATATTTACTTGTGCTTAGGAGTTATTCTAAGCTGACCAAGCTGTGGAGTTATGCAAAAGCTGACCAGGCACAGTCCTAGAGAGCTGGCTTTAGGTGACCCGGCCTAAGCATAGGGGGTTGGCCTAGATGAGAGTCCTTCCAATCCAAGTGGTTTTGTGATTCTGTGAAATTTGTATGATGAAAGAGAGATGGTTTCAGGAAAAGTCAGTGAAATATGTTTTGTTTAAACCCCCTTAGAGTTAGCAAGTCTTTACACCTAAGAGGACAGTATTTTACATTGAAAAATTTGTATCAGTAAGATTTTTTTTTTTTTTTAAATTGAAGTCATTTTTAGAAAAAAAAAATACAATTTTAGTGACAGTTCTGTATAATAAGCTGAAACGGACTTTATTTGTACTGGACAGCTTATAGACCAGGTCTACCGCATTGCATACACAGTCGTCATATGTTAATTATTAGAATGGATATAACTGTGAGTGTGATGGTGTATTTGCACTCTGTACTTTTATGTGTTACTGTGGTAGTTTGTTAATCAAAGTCTTCTGCTGTGCAGGTCTTATCTACTGTGGCAGAGCATCTGGCTAGCTTGGATGCGTGGCTTCCTCTGACCACCTCAGAACATGGATAAGATGTATGATTACTGTACCAGTCTGTGTAGACATAACTGTCACGAGTTATGTGAAAGGAGTTTACATAGCTTTGGTCAAAAATAATCAGAGAACAATATCGCAAAGCCTTTTGGCTGAAATTTGATGTTGTTAACTGCAACTGAAAATCTAAACAGATTAAGGATTTGATTATGCAGTCCTCACAAGACCCAATTTCTCACTGATTATAATAGTAAATATTTGTGGCAAAGGTTCAAATTCTTGGAATGAATATTTGTAAAACTTTGTGATAAATTTTAAAAGCTAGAACTTCAGCATTCTGTTTGGCTACTTCAGGCTTTCTACTTGGGGAACTGGAGAACTGTTCCCTAGTTCTAGCAACCATTCAGGGTGATGATTAATTGGAATATTCATTCTGTTAATTTATGAATGTGTATGGTGTGTTTTTTACATGCCACAAGGTTTTTCTGCGAATACATTTAGAGAGTTAACCCTTCTCTGAGTCCTAACATTAAACTCCACAACCAAATGTATGTTAGTTTAAGGTTTTATGGAAAGAAACAAAAACAAAACAAACAAACAAAAAATGTAAAATTGACATCCCCCCACCCCCCTGAGTTTCCATAGACAGTGGTGAAACTATAGTGGTTGGTCTAAAATAAATGTTCTTTCAAAACTGAACAAAATTATGGAGGGAAAAACACTAGTACGCTGGAAAAAGAAACATTTTTTAGCAACAACAAAAAAGTGAATCCAAAATCTTTGCATGTTTTTGGTTGGTTGTTTAATCCCATTCCAGTCATTGTTCTTGACAGTGAAATGCCACAGAAAAGAACATTGGTTAAGGAAGTTTTAAGTAGTAATTATAATCTTCCTGTTTATTGAAGTGAGGGACAGGACAATGAAAAGGAAACTGCTTCAAATCAATCCCTACTAATTTAAAGTATTTATAGAATCACTAATCAAGGCATGATTCTTAAAAACCTCAGGAGAATATAATGTTGTAGCATATGGGCATTTATTTTCAAGTAAAAGCTTTTTTAGGTACTTTCCTAAGTTTCTTACTTTTCTTTCTGGTTACCACTACCACTTATCTGTCCCTGTTATCAAACATAGTGATCTTTACTGGTAAACATAGCCCCAAATCAATAATTTCACAGATGGGAAAGTAAAACAGAATATTGTCCTTTGAATGAAAGTCATGTTAGTTGACAATTTTGTAAAAACAATGTTATACTTGTCTTCTAAGTAATACTGCAGAAGTCTCTTGTAAATCCTTTAGCAACTTCTTCTAATCCTTTACAAGTTGTAAAATCATAGCTGAAAGGCAGGCAGAAAAGGAATGTGCAACTAAGACATCTGTTATTGTTATATCAATGATGATATATAACCAGATCTGAAGTAATAACATTTTAACAAGGACTAGAGTCTTATCCAAAACAAGATCTCATCCACTTCCATGTCTTCATTTACTACATTCATAAGAATTAAGTGAAGTTTATAATTGAGAAATCTTATCAATTAGTGCTTGTAGGACATCACAGGTATTCTACAATCTGGTTTAGATTAATGGGTTTGCAGCCAAGCAATATCTTAACAGACAGAGGTATCTGTAAACCATCTTAAAAGTAATGTATTTCTGTACTGCTTATAAAACAGTATTCACTATTATGAAGTACAATAATGCTATATTTTGTAAATTCAGCACTGGGAAATTTGTTTACTACTAATGTATTTTCTAGCCCATTAAGGACAAGCAGCATATTATGCTCCATTTAATAAAAGATTTACAAGTCACTTGTATGGAGGGTTATTCTAGAACAATTCTTGGGGTGTAGATGCAGCTGTCTTTTAGAGATGGTTTGTTATTGTGTTGATTTTGAAAAGCATTCTTAGCTACATTTTAGTGCCACATAAGATCCAAAGGGTTAAACGATCAACTTGTTTGAAAATGTACGAAGCTACAAAATGGTTAAATCGTGAGACAGCTTGGAAATGGAAAAGAACTTTCCATCTGTACTGGGAAAGGAAAGATGGGGAGAAAATACATATTTTTTTAACTGTTTTTCTTTGCGGGAGAAGACAAAGTGTATTGCTCTTTACCTTACTTGCAGGCAACTCAGAAGTGTATTGTGTGTGTTTTTCTGTCCTTTGCAATGGATCATGCATTAGTACATATTAATACTTAGGAAACACGTGCATTTGTTTTCCTGCAAATGTATTCCAGTTCAGAGGGACACCTACTTTTTATTGTCTAAAGCCAAGATGTACATCTTGCTTTTTTCTTGAAAAGCATTGTATTATCATGATGCTATGCCTTAAAAGCAGAATATACCTACCTTTGTCTGTTAAAAATAGTTGCAAATGCTGCTTCACTTCTGGAAGAACTGTTAAACAGATCCTACTGGAAGAGTACCCAGGGGTCTATTATATATTTGGGTATATTAGATACATTCAGATTCGTGAAATATCATTAGAGACAGAAACCCTACTAGGACTTGTGTAACCATGGGAGATTAACTTCCCAGATACAGAATGGAGAACAAATACTGCTGCTAATGTCAGAATCCAGTTCCACGTATGTGATGGCTGACATTTTTTTCAGTGTATTGTCACTAAATTTATATGTTGTTCTGAAAATTAGTAACATAATTAAGGCATTTATAAATTAAGATTAAAACATGTCTAAGGAGACAGATATTATTGAAAAGTAAAATAACAGATGCAGGAATAATATTATTCAATGAGTGTTTTTGGGGTTATCTTATTTAATATTTTCATTAATGGCACTGGCACAAACTGGTAGATGTTCATGTTTGATGTTTGTAGGCTTTTATGCAAAAAATATCTTACTGCTGGGTGACCTTGAAGCATGTAGTAATACAAAATGGGCTGAAATTCCGTAATAGGAGGTGAAAATAACAAGAATTTCAGCTATAAATTACACCTTCTTGACTGTAAACATAAAAAGCTGGAGGTTCTTGTGGGTCTGATGTATTTTTAGTAAAGAAGATAAGTATTGATACACGAGGCTGGTATGTCTGAACATCTGGAATACTGCAGTGCATTTCTGGTTAGCTGCTGTCAGTAAAGATGAGTTCAACTGAGATGGGGGTAGCTGAACAGAGTAAGGCAGAGCCACAAGGCTAAGCTTAAGTTTAGCCCCTAAACTGAAGAGCTTAGCCTGCTTAGTGTAGTAAATCAAAGACTGGGAGGTGGTACAACAGTTACCCATGAAAACATTGATCAGCAATAAATCTCAAATTGGGAAACAAACTGTTTAAAGCAAATGGCACTTACCAAAAGAACCAATGATGTAAACTGAAAAATTACATTTCTGCCCTTGAAGTGAATGAAATATTGAAGCTGCCTTATGAGTAGTTGCTCCAGAGATGAAGGAGCAAATAGTTTTCCATGGAAAGTTTCATAAATTTATGTCAGGTTTTATATGGTGGGGTTACCTAAGTTACTAGAGTGGGACTAGACTCCTGCAACTCTGAGTTAGCAGGGTGTACATAAGTTTCTTAATTTCTTGATATGTTTTCTTTTGTTTCAATCTTTTTCTTTCTCCTTTTGTAAGTACCAAGAACAGTTATGTACAACCTAAATATATATCTAGGTTAAGCACAGATTGCTACTTGAAGGCTGCTCACTGGCCCTTGATGAAATCCAGTTCCTGATGTGTGGAGGTCTTGCTGTTCTAATGCCTTTCTCATTTTATTTTAAGTGACTAGCTCCACCGATGGATCAACATGTACGTATTTCCCGCTATTTGGCTTGCATTGTACAAGAAACTTAAAATGAAAAAAGTGGAAAATAAGTCTAAAGTTGTCTTCCCATGCTTGTCCTTATCCAGTTCTCTGTTGTTCATGAATGCTGAAAAACTCCTTAGAGTCATTTTTCCTTCATTCATTATCAGTTATTATATGTTTGGCAAAAACAACCTTAACAACTTTTTTTTTTTTTTTTAGCTCAGACCAACTTTTAAAATATAGAAAACTGCTGCTTGAATTTCATAGTACTGTATGTAGAATGAACCCAAAGTTTTATTACACCATAATTTGTCTTGTAATTGTCTCACATTTTTAGTTTGTTTATAAACAGACTTTAAAGAAATTCTGGAGGAGGTTTGTAAATAGAAGGAATATCTTTTACTAGATCATTTGGCATCTTCGGAGAAGTTAGGTTTGCAGGCACACAAGTCACTCTTCCATGTGTGAAATAGCAGCAAAATAAAAGTTGAGAACAGTTGCTCAGAGAGAGCGGATGTACATCAATTCAAACATCTTTAAAAGAAAAGCAGTTAGTACTTGTGGAAGGGACAGGATGATAAGCAAACATCCTATCGTGATCGCCTATCATCCGAACACGATGGTAGGGGAGAAAGACAAAAATACTTCCTCTAGGGAAAAAGGACAATGTTTATAGCACGGAGGGGTTAGTTTGGGAGGGAAAGAAGGGAGATTAAAATGTGCTATAAAACCACTCTCTTGCATCCATGATTTTTGGTATTCAGCAGAGTTACAAGTTTTGATTACCAAAACTTCAATAACATTTGTAGGTTTTACTTGGGCATAAGGACATAGAGTCTGAGCAATCGGGGAAGACTGAGAAATCAGTAATATGGTCATTGCTGTTTCACTTTTGGCAGATGAGCACTTTTATTTCTTTATGGGCTGTGTCAGTTCACTCTGGGATGTAGTTTTTCCTTAGTTTTACATACATTGTAGTTATTATGATGGCAAGATACTGGGATAAAATGTATTACATTCCTGAAAGTACCGTTGTAGAACTGAAAGATAGTGGTGGTTCTGTTGAGAGATTATTTATTACAGTAATAATAGAGAGGTGTTGTCAGATTTTATGTTTCTTGCTCAGATATGGTCTTCATCCATTCAATGTGTTTGGACCATCCTTAGGTTGTTTCTGATGGTGACTTTTCTGAGGTTACAGACTGTTCAAAGGCTAAGGTGATTCTTGGAACACATCTTCAAGTGGCATCTTCTTCCAGAAGTGCTTATAATTGGTTAATGATTTTCTGTTTAAGTCCTGAGCACAAGGTTATCAGGTATATCTCTTCCAAAAAAAGAGAGCGATATTTTTATAGAAGTACGCTTGTTGACTGTATGTCTTCTTCGGATGGATGAAACAGGTATCACAAGATTCTTCTTCAGAGTGAATGGGATGGCATCTGAGGATGCTTGATTTGTGTGCATGTGTGTTTCAGATAGCTGCAGGTTTATGCAGGTCAATTTGTGAATCTTTGGGTTTGTATGCATTTTAGTTTATAGATTACCATCTTTGATGTTGACCTTAGTATCTAGGAACGGGTCTTAGTATATGACTCTTTCAGAGGCACTTTGACAAGAGTCATAATTATTGAATTTGTGATTGCAGTTAGTGAGGAAGTCCAGTTTTCTGTTCGTGATGATGATGTTACTCATACATCTTATGACATATGGACCTGGTGGTACATACCTAGTGGTGAGTAGCTGTTCATTTATTTCACTCTGAAAGGTGCTGCTTCTGTTAAAGACACAAAGAAGGGTTTGTGTTCCCAAAAGTTTATCTAATATATTCAACAATGCCAGCTGCCCAAATCCTGCCTCTGTCCTTAGACCATCTTGGTTACAACAAAGTACTGTGGGAGAAATAAAACCTTTCTGCCTTTCAACCCTCCTTTTTCTTAGTTTATCTGCACTCAAGCTGACCTTTGCTAGCTCTGTTTTTAATTCTCCTCGTATACTCATTTTTAGTAGGGGATATATGTTGTAAGTAACCAAGGTCAAATTTCTGAGCCCTTGCATGTTAACCCAATGATTTCTAGACCCCTTTAATCCTTTCCTACACCAGCAGCTGTAGTAATAAGGGTCAAGGGGCTGCTAGGGATTGAGGTCATTAGCTTTTTTGTTGTATTTATTCATTTTGTTGGTGTTTTTCACTGATTACTCTTAATGAATATTATCCATTTAGCTAGAACAGCATTTGACCTTTCCAGCAACATGGATGTTTGATTTTTAAGTTTATTTTCCTTTGACTATGAACTAATGCTGCTTTTTAGATATGGAAAGAAATTCTTTCACTTCATCATGCTGTGAACTCTCTGTCTACTTCATTGAATACCTCATCATTAATGTGTATAAAGTCACATCCCACTGGAGAAATGGAAAAACTCCACTGATTTCAATGAAAGCTTTTAGGGCTACCATTGATATTAATGGTAATTTAAAGCGAAAGGACTCGCTTCCTTACTGCTTGCAACAAGTAAACTACTAGGTTTTATGTTACTGCTTAAAATAGAGACTGTATCATTGCTTTAGCATATATTTATGTTCTGTTCTTTTTTGTGTGATAGAACCATCAGAGTACACGGTCTGAATCTTCAGGTCTCTTAGTGTTTTGTAAACATGGCAAAATGGTGAATGCACACCATTGCATAACATGGAGAAAAAACAGAGAATTCATCAGTTTGCATCTTCAGCTGCTCCAGTATAAATGTAAAGCTAAATTGTTAGGTTCTTTTCTACTCCAGTTATTGTCATGTCTACACAAGGAAAGCTAAGGACAGTAGGGACTAGAACATAACCCAAAAATGACAAATTTCTGCATTTATGAACTCAAGCGGAAACTGCATACCACACAGTAGACCACTAACTGACTGCATCATGTTTTTAGCACTCATTCTTCTCTTGTAGTTAAAATAGTTTGGTTTATGCTTTAATGTTTCAAGTATTCTCAGCTGCTACTGGTGAGAAGCAATTTCTGCACAGTGAGGAGGAAAGAGTTTATCGTATTTGGTGTTGCTTTTAGTGATATGGATGCTTGCTCACTAGGTATTGTACTGAGATCAGCTAACTCATGTCATTAAAAAGTCCTTTAGGTGGTAGTTATATTTGGTTACCACTGAGTTGATGTGGATCTGAACCAGAAACACAGAAGTGAAAGGCTTTCTATCCTACTAACAATTTCCTGAGCTTTCCATTCTCCTATATTAAGAGGGGTTTTTATAGAGTAGAAAAATGCCCTATCATAAAGCTGTAAGGTTAAAACTACAGCCCTTCTCCCTTCCCCAACACTCCTTAAACTATGGATCTTGTTTGCTATGGGAAGTGAACTGCAGGAGGAAGCCAGATGGCAGCTGTATTGAGCTGCTGCTTTGTTGTGCAGGATGGGTGCCCCTCCTCCCTTCTCCAAAGCAAATGTTGATTCATGAATGAGAGGTTTATATATCTGAATGAGGGATTCATATGATTTTTTTTTTTTGTTGTTTAAATGTCTGTTCTTTTAATAGTTTGCAAAAGAAATTGGTTGTGTGCTCATAATAATAAACAGTTTGAGATGTATAGGTGGCAAAGTTGTATAATTTTAACGTGAACTTAAATGGTACTCATAGCCATGGTTATTTTATTACTCTCAGTTAAACTGCCTGAAGTGCTGCACAAGCATAGCACGCCTCTTGTAAAACATATTCCAAGCAGAAAAAAAAAAAAAAAAAAAAAGTTTTATATTTTATTTTAACACAGAATATAATTAATATGTCAGTAATGGACTAAAAAAAGTGAACTTGTTAAAATATGTTTAAATAAACACGTTTCTAGCCAGAGAATCATTATTAAATCTCATCTTCACAGGGAAGATACGTTGGATGGGTGTGATTTACTTCACAGAATCTGCACCAAATCTTTGAGTGCCTCATCAAGCTTAAAAACATTTATTAAAATTCTATAAATTAACTTGCTTATCCGGGATTACCAGTGATGTGCTCACATATGTTGTAGAGAACGATAAACTCTGCAGTCCTTGGAAGGTAATCCTCAAAGCTGATTTTTTTCGTATTTCTTCATAAAACAAAATTAAGTGTAAGTTTATATACTTTTTAACTGTTGGCAGACATGTTTCATTGCTGTTATATTTGTGATGCAGAATAATTAAGAGTTATAAATTTTCAAGTGTGCCAAATTGGATCTTTAGCTAAGACCACACATGTACACAGTATAAGGTTCATAGGATAATTAACTAGATGTTTGTTTCTTTCCTCGATGACTAAGGTCATCTTCTTATAAATCCAAGAACAATGAATAGATATAACAAGAGGAGCTCACCATAAGCACTTTTTTTTTCAAGTCTCCAGTGCTGAATTCTGTCTGGCACGGTTGTCAGCAGCATGTTCCAGATTCTGTCTTTTGCCATAAACTGCTTTCTAAGCACAATGGAAATAGCATAGAAACGTAAGAATTAGGAAATTGTGTTATTAACAAGCTGCATTTTTAACCACCATGGGGGATTTACTTAGACTGCCTAGTGTGCTTCAGAATGTGTTTTTTTAATGTAAATAGCTACTAAGAAAAAATTCAGATCCTCAGATGAATGTCAGAAATGAGCCTTAACAAAACATTTTTAAGAATATATACCAAATAAAGCAATGTGGTTTTCCCTGTTCTTTCTTCTTCTCTTTCTTGCTGTCTTTCTCTCCTTTCTGATGTCAGTTTATATCTTTTATAATGCAGATATAAGATGAGAGACAAAGAGGGAACAACTCTGTAGTACAGGTGGAAACAGTTAAAAGAACTGGGTTGGAATTTTAAAACTGATATTCCTCCTTCTCAACATACCACATTAAAAAGTAGTTTGGGGTGCCTGGCATCTTCATGACTAGTAATATAAGTAAATATCAGCAGTATTTAGGATCATTCAGAATTGGCATGCATATGGTTTATATATAAATATAAATAAATAAATGCATATCTATGCATTTGATGTCTTTGTGTATATTACAGATACATAATAGACAGACATATATGTTGAAATCTATGTTTCACATCAAACCTCTACAGTATGCTTCATGAGGGAGACAAGACCCATGTGTTTTGCAGAAGCTTTTAAAGCTGTTTCATTTATTTTATTAGCCTTTAATGAATGTAATTAGAACCCAAGTAATTAAATGCAATTGTGCTCAGTATGTTCCTGTTGTAAATTGCCCTAAACAATGTGCATGGTGTGAACAAATTTGTGGGATTAATAGAGGATAGATAATGTTTTTGGATAGTATTTCACACTAAACGGCCGCAGAGAGAAACAAAGAAGCTGGCGCAGTGTCATTAATCTTAGTCAACTGGCAGTTCTGGTGTAATTTGCATGACTTAGGCAGTGACACAAGATGGGGCTAGCTTGGGATGGGTGTTAGATCACTAGGATACATATGTATTTATTTCTCTTTAGTACTCTGATTTATAAGTAGAAAGAAGTTTGTTTGAAGAAACTGATTCATTCTGTTTTCATCTTTGTTTTTTTTTTATCTTAGATTAATAGAATTACTGGCAGTATATTGTATGTGTTCCTTTGTTTTTATAGTTAGCATATTGGTTTATGGATATTAAAAAACATCTGTGCATCCTTGTCATCACAGAAGAAAGGCAGATGTGCTGTGATTGGATAGTGTGTTGCTAGTGGAATAGATTTTTTCTTTGCTCTCTCTGTTGTGTCTTGTTTCCTGGCTTAAAGGATATGAGGATGCAGGAAGATATATCTATATTTGTTTCTGAAAAACCTTATAGTACTTACAGTTAGAATATACATTTCCATTCTTCATTCCCTTTATCCATATATTTATTCTAAAAATCAGTGAGTGTATATAACCTGATTGAGTAGAAGCATAACTCAACAACCATAAAATGCTTGTTATATTTTAGTAGAGTAATAAATTCTCACAAAATAGTGGTGGCCACTGTAGTTAATTTTCACAAGAATTTTTAGATGCCTTCAATTTGGTAAGTTTAAATGTTCTTAAACACAATTGGCTGGAAATGTCTGTCAAAGTGAACTGTTTTGCTGAAAGTTGGAACAGAAATATCCCATTAGTTTACAATAAGGATGAGTCAAATTTGAGTCTTGTTAGATGAGTATTTCTGTCCCTAACCCTAGCATTGTTTTCAAAATAGGTTCCATAAAAAGCTACACTTTCTATATAGGACACAGTTACTTTTCTTATAAAAGTGACCACGGTCTGTAATTGATCTGGACTCATTTCTTAACACCGAAATAACCATATTTAGTTGTATATTGTCCCCTGAGTTTTTTGACTAACAACCGTGCCAAAAACTTTTGTGCTGAACTTACCTGTGTAATGTCTCTGGAAGTTGTTATTCTGTTGAATATGTTGCTTATGCACACCTAATCATGTTGTGATGCTACCTTAGTATTAACTTAGTAGTATAGCAAAATTGAATGATGAAAAAATGGAGAATCTTCAGAACCCCTTAAGACTTTGCAGTCTTAACAGGTAAACAGGATGGAATTCCTGCTTCAACAGTATATATCTGGATATTTTAATTACAAATTTCCAACACAGGAAGATCGTGCTTAACCAGGTCTGAGGAAGGGTGACATAGGGTGTTCTGAGGCTGTTCTGAGCCAAGTAGTTTCCTGTTGTACACATCCTATAAACTATATTTCTTATACTTCTAAAATTAGATTTAAAGTAATTTCATTTTACATTCATTTATTTTAAAATTGCAAATTAAATAATAAAAAGAAGGAATTTAACATACAAATTGCATGGACAACTTAAGTCCTCTTAAGTGGTTTGATAATGATAAAATGCTTATGGCATATCATGGCATAAAAAACAATATCATAATACTACTTTTAATAATAATTTTGCAAATATTAGGCACTGATGTATAGCCGTGCTGTGGTCTGTTTGCAGTGTTGCAATATTAAGTGCTCCCAAAAGCATTGTGGTACTACTATGAAACAAAAAGGTATATTCCAGTGAAATGTGAAAACAACACTATTTTTATACAATGATTTATAAGGTAAATAAAACAACAAATATTGACAATGAAAATTATCAGACATTCAGTTAACCCACCTAAATCTGAAGCTGATGTGTCACTAACTAATTGTCTTGTCTTCTGAAACGTGAGTAAATAGTACAAAAAAGTGACTTTGGTTTAAACATTAATAATACTACATTTGAAGAAAAAATCATTAGCGGTATATCCATACTGATGAAAAGGGTAATGTTGGCATTAAAATTAATTTACTTGTAGCAATTTGGAAAAATATAAACTGCTTAAGGTATACGGTATCTTCTACTGTGAATTTTAGTAAAGGAAAAAAAGAGTATTAGGACAGTAGGATGAAGTAAATGGAAATGTACCATTGTGTATTTAACATCACCTGGCTGACCTTATTTTTGATGCTTCCCAACTCCCTTCAACACATTCTTAATTTTGTTTCTTTAAGAAGACTTAATTAAGAAGTCCTGAGTACTTATGATAATATTCCCTGGTAACCTTTTAATTTAGATATGCAATTAGATTACTAGTTGAGTTTTCATTCTGTAGAGTTTTAGTCAAGTGGAACTTCACTCTACCCAGGGAATTATACTACTCTAGATCATGGTGCAGTCATGTAGAGAATGTAGCCCTGTTGATACATGAGCACAGTCTTGATTTTTTTTTTCTCTTCATATGGTGCAAGTAAATATGATTTTATTTTTCAGTAATGCAAGTTTTGGAGATACTGGATGTATGCACGGATGATTAGCTGTTGTAGAGAACTTTGCTCACATTGAAAAGTCTGGAAGTGCAAAAGATTCAACCCAATTATTTTTGTGTCAACTCTACATCTGTCTCACTATACCACACAACATTTTTGGCATTGTAACTTAGTCAAAATATATTTGGGGGGGAATAATTAAAATCAAAACAGTATGATAATCGAAAAGTTAAGTAATATTTAAGAATTCTCTTCCCAGCATCCCTGCATTTCAAACAATATGCATTTATATCTTTGCTCTGGGTTAGCAAATAGATGTTATGAAAAGCAAAGCAAAGCAAACCAAAACTATTGTTATTTTTTGATGACCAGTATAGTGTGCAAAACAGCAAAAGTAATTAATTAACAATTCATGAAAGTAGTTGACTTCTGTTAATGTGCCATTGACCCAAGCACCACTGTTCAAAATTTAAAGACCAAGGACCATAATATTTATTATGAGGTCAGGCATATCGATATAGCATTAAATTGAGTCACATTTAGTATACGAGATACATGTTAATGCAAAATGTGTCAGAGTTACACAGATTTTAAGCAGCAGAAAAGTTAATCTGATCCAGGATTTCTTATTTGGCAATTATTATGAAAGAATGTAGAGCAAATGTTTTATTGGATTTGTGTTCGGTGTGAGGGCTCAACAAATGTTGAAGCACTGTGGTCTGCTTATGTGAAGCAACAAATTCTGTGGGAGGCAGAGTCTCCCTTTTCTGCCCTTCCAATTATTTTCTTAATTATTTTGCATAATGTTTGGAGAACTTCATCCGTCTGGTCCATTAGAACAGATTGCTATAAGCTGTAGACTTTTAGAGGAACAATGAAATTTCCCCAAATTATTTTCCGTTGTATTCATAATGAAATTCTTATACTCCCCTCTTCTTTCTATGTGGCTTGTTTATTGTACTGCATGTATTTACTGTCTATTCCATTAAATGGAGTTTTTTTGAGAGTAAGGTGGTCAGGGAGAAGAAACAAGTAGATCTGGTCTGCCTGTGTTCAGTTAACAAAGCTGTATTTGGATGTGGATAAGTTTAAAATTCAGGTGTAAAACCAAATTACAGCTGAAAATTGAGTTCACTTTGCTGGCGCTTAAAGATAGTAATTTTTTCTTTTGGTAATTCTATTGCTGTAGACTGTATCTGCTGTATTTCAGTTATCTAGCTGAAAAGGAACCTATTTTTGATTAGGACATCTGTAAGGGTAGATCCTGAGTAAAATGAAATCAAATTGGAATACCATTGAGAAGGTGGGTTTAATCTGGGGCTTTTCTAGGTATGTTATGTTAATATGATATATGAATGTCCTGGGCTTGAGTTCATTCTAGTCTAAAATCTAGTAATACTTTTTATGTATGAATTCACAGAAGCAAGCATACAAATCTCAAGGAAGCCAAACCTCCCAATTTCCCATTTAAAGATGCTTTAACGTTACGTGTACAAGGCAATTTGCAGATCCCCCTTAATTGTGTGATTAATTCTATCACAGTTTGAGGTAAATGGGAGAGATAATTCCTCATTACACATGAAGAAGCTGAGACCACTGTTATGATTTTCCTGGATTCCACACTGATTCAGATGTCCCAGTACAGTTCTAAGTTTTATTCTGCAGCTAATTTCAAACTCTTCTGTGGATTTGAGGAGATTCTTGGATATGAAACCAACAGCAAGAGGTGGTTGAAATTTACAAACTTTGAAAAAAATAGAATATCTAGGAAAATTAAAATTTCTTTTTGATGAGAAGTGGTAATACCTGTATTTCCTGGAGTTAACAAAATAATGTTTGATCTTGTGTGTGACATCATAGAAGGGACCAGTTTTGTTGCTGCTCTAAGTGGGGAGATTCTTTTGACATGGCTTTGTGTTCACATTGCATGTTTGGTACCTCCAGAGCAGAAATTGCTAGCATTATCTTATTAACTGCTTTTCACAATTAACACTTCATGTTAGGTGGTATTTCATATCATTTAATCTCAGTATTAGATATTATTCTAGTATTATTACATGTTAATCTTGTTATTAGAAAGTATAGTTTATTACATCTTATAATTCAATGTCATTTTTTATTTCTAAAGCTACTAATACCAGCATAATTTAATTTACATATAAAAAATGAGACATCCTTGTTGAATGGGTCAAACTCCTTGAACCATTCAACACTGACCTAAAGGAGGCAAGATGTATAGAATTTGCCAGCCACTGCAAGGATTGCTTCCTTCTCTTTACTTCAGAACCTTGGCTTGATAAGAAGGGAAATGCAATAGGTTGCAGGGTGTTCTTCAGCTGTATTGGTATTTCCTTGTGTAAAGGGCAAATGGAATAAATAACACTAAGCTATGTTTTCCTGTTGGTGTTAATACTAGAATTTTTGTTCTACCAACATGGTACTTAGATGTTTGCATGAATGTGCACATACACACAGGAAGACACAGACAGTATTTGCAACTGTGCTGAACTGTGGTGTGGGATAGCTGTACTTCTATTGCAAGCAAAGTAGGAAAAGTTTTGAAGCAACATCCAATACTAATTTAAAACAGCTTCCTATTTCATTTATTTTTCATCCTTCAGCAAGTAACAGTCCCCCTGGGATGCGTGAATGTAAACAGTTCAAGGGACAGTCACATCTTTGTGACCAACTACTTTTTCTATGATATGCAGGTTCAAAACATATGTTGTTTTAATATGCTTAGGCTGCAAAATATTGATATAAATTTCATGAAAAAGCACTTCTTTTTAGGTGAAAGAAATAGATTTATCATGACAAAACTCACTGATTTTTGCACATGAATGAGCTTCTTGAAATATACCTTGGCAGGGAAATCATAGTTAAATGCTCATCATGTTTATTTTTTATCATACAATTTTATCATACCTTTCCTGTTCTGTTCATGTGGTACAGTAATATAATTGAAAACAAAAGTAGCGTGCTGTATCTGGCTGGGATGTTAACTTTCCCTGCAGCAGCCCATACAGTGCTGCGCTCTGCACTTGTAGCTAGAACAGCAGTGGTATCACACCGGTGTTGTGTCTGCTGCTGAGAAGTGCTGGCACAGCATCAGGACTCTCTCTGACCCTCCTAGGGGGTGGGCAAAAAAGTGAGAAAGAAACATCACCAGGGCAGCTGACCTAAACCAACCAAAGGGATATTCCATACCATATGATGTCACACTCAGCAGTAAAAAGTGGAAAAAAAAAAGAAGAGGGGAGGGGTGGGCTCTCGTTGCGAAAATGTCTGTCCTCCTGCCGAACACCGGCTACGTGCGTTGAGGCCCTGCTTCAAGGATGTGGTCAAGCATCGCTCATTTGTGGGAAGTAGAGAGTAATTTCTTTCCTCTGCACTTCCACATAACCTTTACTTGTTTTGTTTAGTTATTCCCTTTCCCCCTCCCTCTTCCCCTTTCCCTTTTTTCCCTTTAGTTGAATTGTTTAATTATTAATAATATTTCCTTAATAATATTTTTTTCTCTTTAATTAAATTATCCTTATCTCAACCCATGAGTTGTTCTATCCTTTACTTCTTCCCCTCCTCATCTGAGGAGGGGGAGTGAGAGAGTGGTTGTGGTGTTCAGCTGCCTAGCACGGTAAAACCACCACACGTGCTTAACACAATTCCAGTGCTATTGTGCTTCTTTCTCTGTGCTAGTAGATGGTAAGATACAGCCAATGGTATCTTTGCTAGTAATTCATGAAGTCCGTTGAGGGAAAAAAAATAGAAATCTACAAGTGGAAACCTTACTGTATTATTCAAGATATGTGATTATACATAAATAAGTTGTATGTATTCATATAATAGTTATATGGCATTTGTTTGAAATATTTAGCGTAGGAAACCAATAAAAAGCAAAATTTATACACTTTATCCTAATTATGAAATGCTTGACTCATCATATATAATTGCTTTCAAAGTGGAATTGTTTTCTCATATTAAAATGTCCCCAATTTGATTAAGAAATATCTTTGCATTCTCTGCTGTAGCTAAGGAGTGGACAAGAATACAATCTAGTGTCAAAAGGTGCAGAGTCTATTGTCTCATATAATTTTAGCCCAGCTCCAGTTACGTTTTTTGTCATGCTTGAAGATGAGTAGAATAATAGGAACAGAGCTAATTTTGACTTTCATGGTTTTGGGTTTTGTTTTCAGTTGAACTAAATGTATTTTTGTAAAGCAACCGATCTATTGGAATAGGAATGGCATTCAGCAGAAACTTTTTGCTCTAACATGTTCACTGTAATGCAATTTATAACAGATATATTTTTTTAGGCCCAGGGCAGAATTTTGTACCAAACTGCCAAAGGCCTTTGAATAGTCATTGCCCGTTGGTGAGGGCTTTGTGTTTCCCTGCTCTCTGTTTAAATCTAGGCTTTGACTCTGCCTCACAGGTGTGGAAAGTGGAGCTGCCCCGCTAGTGGCGTGACTGGAGGTGGCTTTCTTACTCATAAGGGAGCTGTTCAGCTTGTAGTGAGTCCAGCAGCCAGATTAAAGAGTTCAGTAGTGAGATGTTCACCTGAGGAGCTGGAAACCTAACTTTCAGGCTAGATACCACCATTACCTGCCATATTGCCAGCAGTGATTCCCATTCCCCGAAGTAGCAGCTTCCAGCTCATGTCCAGCTATGTGTGGATTTGAAATGTCTTAATACTGCCACCAATGGACTGCACTTTGAGAGCTGCTGTCTTCGGCACAGTGCGATTGTTCAAGCACAGAGATTGAGACAATGCTCAGGATAAGCATTGCTTTGATGTGGTGTTAGGTCACACTTTTAGGACAAATAGTGATAGGACAAATAGTGATGCACCTGAATTTATGAACCTAAGAGGAGTACATAGGACCTTAGAGCCATGGATAGGCCCATTGCTGACTGAGCTCAGTTAGTACCTTTGGCTGTGGTAGGTTAGCTGTCTGCTCATTGCCAAGTGGCTCATCACACAGCTACAGCTAGCAAGCAACTTGCTATGCTACTTGCCCACTTCGATGCTCTTTTAAGAAATTATTGGTTTCACTGCAATTAATAGTTGTTTATAACTATATTTTCTACCTTAATTTTACCATGCTATTAATTTTAGCCCAGTAATAAACTAACTTCACAATTTTACCTATTCTGAGAAATAAAGCAATAGAAAATAATTGTAATTTTTCTGACTGTTCTGCTAAAAAACTGTCCTCCTCCACCCCCCCCCCCCTTTTTTTATAAGTATGATTAAACCTGTTTTGCCTCAAATTCTAGCAGCATTCTTATTCAGTAAATTTAATGCTCAAGTAGAGTGCTTTACAATACACTAATTTGAAATAGTACTCTTGCTGCATTGCCAAATTTGTCTCAGGACTGATTTTTGAATTCCCTTTTAATGTTAGATTACATGTATGGACCAGCTCTTTCCAACCTTTGGAAAGATTTGGCCTGGAGGGAGTTAGAAATGCAGAAAAAGCATGATGAACATTGGTTCTCCCACTCTCTTTCTTCAGAGCTTTGAACACGCAAAGAACATTTATGATTTCTTGTAGTATCTTTTCTGGATTTTGTGGCTGGAGAAATCAGTATAATGCCCAGTGGGATTTCTGGAAGCCTTCTCAGTGATCTTAGCATATGGCAGACTGGGCCTAAAGGAAGCAATCCCCAAAGAGAGAGGGCCTGCAGCTGTGAATTTACATGTGCAGTAGGAAATGTCAGATTGCAGATCCAGAAGAAAAGACATGCACTGAAGACTTTGGGAATTTCTGCCCTAAGATCTATCAACTATTTTCAGAACCCTGAAGCAGAGAGCTGTTTATGTTTGTTACTACTTTTTAATTCCTGTTGGCAGTGACATGCAGACTATGAAATGTGTTAGGCTTGATTTACATAAATCAGAAGGTTGTCAGCTTCTTCCCTTTAGATGTCTATGTTGCCTTAAAATCCAAACTGATGACCTCATTGTAACACAAATAAATAGTGTTAGTAAATGTTATTATAAATTTCCTCTATTACTGAACATACAGATGGAAATGCAAAGTTAAAATTTGTGATATTTTCTTACATACACTATGCTTGGTTACCATTCTTCCATATTTTTGAAATATTCTTTTCAATTATCAAAAAAGGATTGATTATGTTTTCACAATGCTTAACCATATTCACTAAACTTGATCTTTTGTTGAAAGTATAATTTATTTCTTGGTATACCTCATTTTATACCACAATGAAACAGAAAAGAGAGGAAACATTTTCATCTCTTAATTCAATAGTTATTTTTCTATGTCACCAAGTATCAGAGAGTGCAGACATTTTGTAGGAGACATTAAGGGAAATATAGGAAATACTATAATTATAATCAGAAAAGTTCTGGATAATTTTATGACTGCAAAGAACATCTATAGTTTTGCATGCTTGTAGCATACTAGGATTACCCAGTTGATTAGATGTCTTGTTAGATGCTTATATTAAAGATGGTTGTTTTGTTTTGTCCTGAGGCATTAACTCGTCATGAAGGGAAGTTACTGATCTCAGTGCACTGATAACATCAGTGCACTGATCACTTAATGATTCAACTTTCTGGACTTTCTGGTTCACCATACACATAAAAAAAAAAAAAAAAAAAAAAAAGTAAGAACTGTTTTTTCTAGATTTCAGAATAAATAGTGAATTGTACATAAAATGCACAATTTTCTCTTGAAATCTTGAATTTTGTACAGGTCTGTCCAAAATGATTTTGGTTTGTCTGCCTGTCTGTCTGTATGGTTATCAGGATAACAAATAATGATTTCAGTTACCATCAGTATATATCATTCTGCAAACAGTGTATCTGTAATTTTGAGAGAGGCATTTCCTTTCCACCATTCTATATTTAGATAGTTGAATTTTATTTTATGCCACTAATGGATAGATTTCCACATTTGGATCTGTTTATAGCGTTCTCCTTAGTGGTGAATGTTACCAGTTATGTGAAATCATCCAAATCATCCTGTCACTTTTGAAACAAACTACTAAAGTCTGGACTTTTTAAAAGAAAACTTTTTTTTTTTTTTTTTTTTTTTGTCACCCTTATAAATGTGCCCTTTCCAAATTCTTCCTCTTCTCGCTTTTAGAATAATGAAATGACTAAAAAGACTATGCTTGTAATTAAAAGTCATTTTTAAATAACCTCAGAAGATTGTTTCTAGAAATCAAAACATCTTTATGGTCCCATTTCTAAGGAAAGAAAGACAAGTGACTGGGATCCTGTACACTTTACTGTAGTCTACATTAATTACCTTCTATTAAAAAATGACAAAGACCTTTTTGAAAGGGAATCTGGCACTCTTTCCACAGAAATGATGGCAGACACCCTACTCTCTGCTGATTTCTTGACACTTCTAATTACCTGTATTCATTTGAAATCGTTTCCTTTGTAGTGAGTTATTGGCATGATTTTCAGAGAACAAGAGGAAAATGGAAAACATTTTAGCAAGTTAAGAAAAAAAAATCAACAGTATCATTGTTTGCAGCTTTTGTTGAAACTACCTACTTGAGTCATTTGAGGGACATGAAGGTAAATGAAAGGTTATACTTTGCCCTGCACGTTGTCGCTGGTATTTGTAATGTCAATAACTGTAGAAGGTTGTCAGGAAACTGGAGAGATAAAGGTCAATAGCAATGACAAATATATCATTGTATGTGTTTGAATATGCAATATCAGCCTAATCTCATGGTGGAGGTTTTCACACCCTGGAAATATCAATCAGGTGCTGTATCAGAACTATCCATTGTTTTCTGTGTAGCTAGAATTAAATAGAAGATCAGTAGATTTAGGTTTTAGCATGTTTACGTTATTTTTCCGAGATTACAATTTTTATTTAGTACAGAGAAACAAGCTATTTTCTCAAAAAGATGTTTTCTCTGAAATAAAACTCTAAAAGAGATTTAAAAAATAACAAAAAAATAAAAAAGGAAAACAAAACAAAACAAAACAAAACAAACAAACTGTATTGTAGGTTCCTTAATGTGTTCTTGGATGGGGCATTGTGCATTAGTTTCTATTCAACGTTGGATATCGGCACATTTTTTGAAATACTTTTCCAAATCGTGGCTTTCTGATAATTGTGTGTTTTTTCCCCATTTGTTTTTTCCCCTGTGCTATAGAGGACAAATGCATCTCACTCCAAGTGCTTTATTTTTCATAAGCTATACCAATTTTTCAGAGCTCTGTGAAAGAAAGCAACCCCATCCTACAGTTAAATGTGTAAAGAAATAATCCTTTAGAGAGAGTTACCTTATAGTTGAACACTTCAAAGTACTGGAATCTAGCTTATCACAAATGTGGTCCTGATTTAGGAAAACTTCTCATTTTACCTATAGGAGAATGCCAAATCACAAGTCATAACATTGTTATGTGGTTTTCTGTGAGTATGCAAAAACAGAAAAACACTTGAAGAACAAGGAAAGAAAATACATCCAAGCACCATGTGACATTGACAGTGCAAGCAGAACTTAGTTTGGTGCAAACCCTGAGGTAGGAAAGTAGGGGAGGGATGCACGGGGATGAGTTGTGAGAATAGCAGGAAGGAAGTACTGTGACAAATCATGTTGCTTAATAGACAATTGGAAAAAGTAGCCTTTGGGGGTAGAGTATTCAAAAAAGTGACTGTGGGAAGCTAAGGGAAAAGTGAACACACAATTACTGATCAGATATGAAGTCAAATCTAGTGAGAAAATAGTGAAAACATGATAAAGGCACAATGATACTTTCATAAATGGATTGAAACATCAGTCTGTATGAAACATATTCAAATCTGGATTTTTTAAAAAATAAACCAACTATAAAAATATTTACTAAACCTTAATTACTGCTTCCCTTTACAAGATGCTAGTACTTTGAACCTTTGTAATGTTAGGGTACCACTTCTGTGAAGAGTCCCTGGAATTCTGGCAACTTAACAGAGAACTCTAAAAACTTTGCAGCTGCTTGTTGTTGGATGACTTATAGTTTTAGGCTTTATTCCGTTTACAACAGTAGCGACTGATTTCAGTGATGTCACTTGCTTCTGAGCACATTTTACCTTTTAGTTTTAATTTAGTAAGCAAGCCACTTTTATGTTCTTAATTTCAATTTTAAAATGCATTGTAAGTCTATGCTCTTCAGCAAAGCACTTAAGAATATGTTTGTATCCTACCAAACTTCAGAGAGTTTAAGGAAGTCCTTGAAGAAGTCCACTGTTGGCTGAAGTGTTTTGCCTGGGTCATGTCCTAGAAGTACTTTTGACCTCCAGATGCATTTTTTTTTTTTTTTCCTTAGAGTAAACATCCTATCTGGGTTTCCCAGGACACAATAATGACTGAGAAGGTAGTACCCCCACTACAGGCAGAAGAGTGTATCCTTCCATCTCTGCCTAATTGTAAACCATCTGTCACCCAAGTACTTTGGATTTTTTTTTTCAGATTGTTAAAAGAAAAATATCCCATTTTCTACAAAACATTACTCTTTTCTGAAATATCACAGCTTAAGACAGTATCTTGTTTTTCAGTCACATGATATATGTACTTACATATATACTTCATTAAACCAGTTACTGAAATGCACCACTGATTAAAGGAAATTTTACAATGCTGAGAAATGGGCTTGTAGTTCTCTGCTGTCCATTGCATACCCTGTTGGCCTATGAATTTTATCCTATGTTGAATTTTTGTCTTCCATGACAACATGGCGCCTGACATAAATGATGATCGATGCAACTGATAATGGATGATTCTTTTTTTTTCTCTCTCCCTCTCTCCCTTCTCCTCTCCCTGTTTCTCTTTTTCTCCCCTCCTCCTCTCCCTTTCTCCGTCTCTCCCTTTCATCTCCTTCTCCATGTCCCCCCTCTGTATCCTCTCTCCCCCATCACTCTCTTTCACTCTCTCTTGCCTTCTGGGTTGTGGTACAAGGGTTTTCTTTTAAAGTGCTTTTAAAGGTATTTGCCTGCCTGTTTTATGTATCTATGTAGTTCCACATATGTTGCTTCATTAGACTTCTCCCCTCTCTCTCACACACGCACAGGTATGTGTTAAGTTTTCCATTGGAAAGCAAACCAGGCCCTTATTATAGACCAACAGTTCTTAGGCTTACTATTTTCACTCAAATGCTTAATTATATCACTGTCCAAGGTCTGTTACGTACTCAAGATCATGACATTGCTACGAGATGGCTGCAATTATAAGGCTGTGAGGAGACAGAGTCACGCTGCTGTTTTGAGTCTGCATTTTAGCACTCTGGAATGGGGATAATCCTTCAGCAGTTGCAACCTTTGTGTGTTTTCGTGTGCAAGAAACAAAAAAATAGTTTACAATGTGCTGCATAGCTATCAGATAGCCTCCTATCTACTGTGAAGTACATGGCTGAGAATTAGGTGCTCCTGATGCCTAGGTCAAAATGCATTGCTTTGGAAATGGAAAATTTTTAAGTACTTCTGAAGTATACACCTCCTGTACACATGTGAATTGATAGATCCATCAGACTGATGGATTCTTTTGATTTAGTTAGCATTGGATGTTTCATTTAAGCAGTGAAAGTTCTGCAGCTATAAATACCTGAATCAAACTTTCTAGTCTGTGGGGCATTATTTGGAGTCCATGCCTGATTCTCTGAACGAAGAAAATAACATATCATTACCAATTAAAGGATTTTGGTAATCTTTCTCAGATAAAGTAGATCTGCACTTTGTTTTGTTTTGCAGGGATTCAGCCTGGGAACACTGGAATTAAGTCCGAACTTCAGAAGAGCACTGCCCAGCTCATGAGTGAGTACTGCCTTTCCTCTCATCAGAAAGGAGTGTGTGCATACAGTGGCAGTGAGCCATAATAAAGTAGATCTTTCTTACCCATTTTCTGAAGTATATTAGCTCTTACATTCTAGACATTTATCTGCATTGGCTTAATAAATATCCCAATATCATACATTATGTTTTCATTTTATTGCCAGGTAAACTACTGGTATTACACAAGTCAATGCATGTGTTTGTAGTAATGCACAATGGTAAAATATTTTTGGATTTTAAGAACTCTGTAAAAGTGCCAAAAATAAATTAGGTCACACTTGAATTTATTCTTATTAAAAGGAAGAGTGTTGTGTATTTTATCATATGTGGATATAAATATAAAAGACCTAAAAATAGACTCATGCAAGTGTCTCCCAGATTCCTCCTTGCTATTTAATGCAGAATTTTAAAGCCCTCACATGTGAAATGATTTTTATTTAGAAATGCATATTTGTGATTTCTTTTTGACAAAGAAAGGCCTTTTGTTCTGGTTTCTTCAACAGAACCTCATTTTGTGACTTTCTACTGTCCCCTAGTGGCATTTTAATCTTTATAACTATTGTGATATTGCCATTTTGCATTGCTTCTGTGTTTTTCTGTTTCCTTGAGACTATCATTAACAAACATTTAAAATACTATTAAACAACCCATCAACTGACTGTGGAAGCAATAACATTGCTCTTTAGTCCAAGCGATCCTTTCAGATATTTTAAAATGATATAAACAAAGCCAGCAACCATATGCTATCTATATAATGCATTACTTCATTACAGTAAACATTTCAGATTTGCAGAATGTTAACACAAACCTGATGAAAGAAAAATGTTATTAGTTGTGACGAGCCTATACATACCCTACAGTAGCTAAAATGTAATTTGTGACAGGTTAGAGAATTATTGTTGGTAGTCTTAGAGCATGTGTTCCAGCTATTCCTTTTTTCTTCCCTTTAAGCTCACACTGCATTTCCATTATTGTTTGCAAATTTACTATACCCCACAGTGTCACTTTTATATAAAATATCAATATACTACAGAGAAGTACCATATTAGTAGCTATCTTGACTGATAGCTATTGAAAATGGACTTCTTAAGTTTTTGTGTGTTATATATAGATACATACATTTGATAGCTTTTGCTTCCTTAAAACACATAATTGTTTCTTCCTTCTTGTGGATCGGTATGTATATATCTCCTTTCTTCACTTTAGTAAGACTCACACACATTTTCTCAGTTTCACCTTGTTTTTGATTTTTGATTTGGATATGCTGGGGTTCTGGTTTTTGTTCTTTTTTTTTTTTTTTTTTTTTTTTTCAGTTTTGTATACAACCAAAATAAGACTACTGTAGTCTCTGCTGTCATGGGCTTCAGTGATTAGATCATAGATTTTATTTTACAATATATACTAGAATATTTCTTAATCAAATTATATATGTGTGTGTGTATAAACACTTGATATTACAGATTACTACCTCTAATTTTATACTGAGTCACATGTAATATAGGAATTTAGCTCTTCTACAGATTTGGAAAATATGAATAAGATAATTGAAAATTTATTTAATATAACCAAAGAAATGAAGGTGCAAAAAGCCAGAAGATATATATATATTTCTAAAAACACTACTTGCACTCATACACATAAATTCAGATTTAAAAGAATAAGAACTCCTTTAAATTTTTTTTTCTTTTTCTTTTTCCCTGTAAGACTAACAAAATAGAGGTCAGCACAAGAAATGCATATTTAGTATCTATCATACTATCTTTAGTTAATATCCATTAAAAATGACAGCACTGCAAGTACAAGGTATAGTGGAATTTGGCCCATTAACTCAGTATTTTAGGAATCAAAGAGAGATATACTGCATTAACGACTTCTTGGCACTGTCACTAGAGTATTATGCATATAATAACTATGACACTAATACTACCATTTTACACTTTTATCTTGAACCAGAGCAAAGGTAGAAACCCTTCAGCCATCATATTTTCTTAGAACGGTTCATTATATGCTGTATGCCTTGGTTTGGAAATGAGAAAGAACATAGCATGACATTTTATACAGTTTATTTTGTTAAAAAGCCGACAAAAATTGGTTCCAGTTTTGAGCGTTGTCTGTCTTCAGTAGTCATATTGTGACTGTGTAGGTCTGCTTATCCATCCTTAGGATTGATTAAGATATCCCAAAACAAAGACCTGGAGTGCTGTCACTTTGGGCACATACACACAAAAATGCAACCAATGTTAACATTCTCATTAATATCGTTTTTCAGATGTGGCAAGGAGACATTCTAAAGCCCTCAGATTATTTAGTCTCACAAGAAAGCTGAAAATCTGTTCCTCTTTATTTGTACGTTTTCATATAATGTGGTACAGCTTTCAGAATTGCTTCTTTGATGACATTCTTTTCAAACAGTAATATCTCAAATTGAAATGTAGAACTTCTGCAGCTTTATTTCTCACAGATTTTTGTGTTCTTCATTTTTTTTTTTTTTAAATAATCCTTCGGTAAGCAGATTTGTATTACGATATAGCTGCTATGCTATTGGAAACACTTCAATTACTTTGACAGGCTAAAATGGAGTGGAATTTTTTCTTTAAATGTGTAGCTTTGTTTTAGTGAAACATAGCTTGTTCATAGCCTTAGTTTAACAGAAAAATGTATCAATATGCTTTTTATTAGGAGGCTATATGTTTCTGGATGTCTAAAGAATTTCCTGAAAAAGACTTGCTATAAGTTTGCCTAATTACTACTAAGATATTGCAGAAGATTAGAAAATAGATGGCTTCCCTGTAAATCACTAGAATAATATAACACTATCAGTGGCCTACTTCCCCAAAATTAGTTTTCTCCAAAACATCTAATAAAGTTAAGCAGTCTCACTTTTTACAACTCAGGAGACTATCTAAACAGAATGAACAGATTTATAGGGTTATTTTTAGTATGTGTCACTAGCATTACAGATTACATTTGCTTTTGAAACTTATTTGACATTCTTGGTACAAAAATATAGTCAGAAATCTCATTAAAGTCCTTCATAAAGTACGGTCTCTATAGGGTTGTTACCTCTCCCCTCAAAAATGGGGGAAAAAAAAAAACATGCATGTGCACATCATGTGGTTTGGATTTGATGTTATTTTTAGTACTATTTTTTTTTAAAAGAAATTGAAACACCTGCAGATGAATGTGTGAAGAATGTTTATATAAATAATTGCTCAACTCACAACTAGCTAAGTAACCAAGCATTTTGTCACTGTGCAGTATTTCACAGAGCAACAGGTAAATGCTGTCATGTCTAAAATGGTAATTATTTTCTTCCATCACCCTAATAAGTAATTGTTTATTGAGGTAAAATAAGGATTAGGTTCTTGAAGGGTAGAATGTTGTGTTTTCTGAAAACCGTTCTGTGAATCATATATATATATATATATATATATATATATATATATATATAAAAGTATATATATATATATATATATAAAAGTATATATATATATATATATAAAGGGTTATGTAAGATGCTGAGTATATTTTCTGAAAATACAATGTAGTGCTCCGTGATGAACTACAGTTACACACATATGTTAAATGTAGCTGGGGAAGAGTGCTTGTGTGTGTGTGTGTTTGTGTTTAATAGCATACAGCTTTTGTACTTTTTTTCCCAAAATATTTATATGAACTGCAGAATATTTAGGAGATAAAACTGAATCCATGTTTAACCAGTTTATGTGTTCTTTTATACCTATGGAAATATTTTTGTGATGTGAAAGTATAAAGGAAACCTAAACTAACATTGCTATTTTTTGCCTTCTTGAGCTATCATATTAATCAGCTTGTGTAGAAATGTGGAATAAGGAATAAGTATTTGATGTGGCTAGGGCCATACATATCATTCAGCTGTAGAATTCAAGTAGATCTTAAATTTCAAGATATGACAACAAACAGAAATTTTACATAGAGAACTCTGATAAGATTATGTTTTGGAATAAGATTTCTTGGAACTGCTAGAGTGCTGAAATGTTCAGTATATTGTGAGAAAAATACATTGCCTGACAGACTGACTTCTTTTCTTATGCATATATATGTGTGCAATTCTATAGGCTTTTAAAAATCAGTTTGCTATAGCCATTTTTAAGTATTAGAAGTCAATGTGCAGCACTTAAACATTGAAACAAATCATTTCTATAAATGTATCTCTTGACAGATTGCTTTCTACAAGGCTGGCATGGAATTGAAAGAATAAAATAACACGGTCAGGCTAATAGGTTAATATTAATCATATCTATGGTAAAGAGGAAATTGAGGTAACTTGGAAGGGTTAAAAGTGGGCTGGTTTCTTTCCAGACATATATTTAGGAGGTTTTTGTTGTATCTGGCTGAATATTAATTCAGCAAAGTAAAAGTAGCAAATGGTTACTGTAGTCTGCCAGCGAATTGTGTATGAAACAAAGAATTACTAGGTTCGTACAAGTTGATAAAGGATTACTATACAGACAAAGCCATTTAAAATTTGCAGCTCCAACCAGACAATTTTTTATGTTTTACAAACAAGTACAATTACATTTTGAATGACCTTATGCCACAATGATGATATAAAGAACAGATTTGTCTCTTCTCCTGGCTCTAGCTTGTATATCCTGTATACATTAGTGCATTTCAGTCTGTATAGCTGTGATTGTTTATCTTTGTCAATTTTAAGATATGAATTAAACTCAAATGTCTTTCAAATCTGATACTGTACTTACTCTGTTCAAATAATAAAAATAATTTATTGCAGTAATCTGGATTTATGTCTTGGTTAGTTAGAGTAAATATATGGCCACTATGGGATTCCCTTTTGCCCCCTAAATTCCACAGTGTTTTAAGATGTACTCCTCAGAGGAAGTTTAGTATGTTTTGTATAAAATGTTCTAAAATTTAAACTAATGAGAAATTAAAAAATAATGTTGTCAGGCTAAAAAACTTATTTCAAATACAAATTTTGGCTTTAAAGTCGGCAGAGTTAAAATTAGCTAACAGGACATTTGAAAACTAAAAGGCTGAAAAATCTATGTAAGATATTTCATATATATATATGCCTATTATAATCAAAACATTAAAGGTGTCTAAAAGGTCACCTGGGACACCTATCTACCTGGGACACCTTTTATTATTCAGTATTTAACCATTTATTTATGTTGGTATTTTTGGAGTTAAAATATTTTCCTGATTCATAGTATTGTATAATTTTTCCTTCTTTCCTTCTGTCATGTTCATGATAAACCCACACCTATTCATCCGTCTATATTAATGAACCAGTACAAAAGTAGAGATATTAAAGAAAAATGATCTCGTTAATTGAAGGTAGTCTTGTATTCTATTGCAATGGGAAATATAGATCCTGCTCAACACTTTTTAGAAAAGTCTGCTTATGGTATTTTGACTAGCAAAATCTAATGCATGTAAAAATGTTAGCTCTAACAAGAGCAATCACTCGTTACCTTTTATAGATAAGCTTTTTCAGCATAAAGTTTAATGAGAGTGAAGTGATGAGAGGATTTTCATTATTAGTAGAAAAATAGACTGCTATAAGTTACAGTAATTATACCTTCTCTTTGTGGTTTTGTGCATTCTGTAAAGAATGAAATTTATGAAATTATCAAAGAGAGTATACTAGTATATAATCACAATTTACCTTACTTTCTAAGATGGTGTTGTCGTTGAGAACAGTGCTTTTAAATTGGGGAATGTGGATTTTAACTGTTTTGAACCAGATACTTTTAGTTATACATAGATAAACATACATAGATATCTATACATACAGAATACATAATAAATATTATGAAAAATATACATTCTGAAAAAGGCCTTTTAATATATATATTTTTTTTGAATAAAAGGTACTTTTAATACTGTTCAGGCTAGGATAAGTATATTGCTCCATCTTACTATTCCTCTACAACCTATTTGTACCTGTAAATATCAGTATTATATCTAGCACAACATGTGGATAGTTTATATACAAGGTGATCCCCTAAATGAGCATGTACTAAGTGAGAAAGCATTTTTGATAACTTTATTGTGCATTTCTGTATCTAGGTATGCTTTTAATTAAACACTAGTCCATAAATAAGCAAATAATAGAAGTTAGCAGGGAAGCAGTTGGTCTAAATCATGACAGTAGCTCATTTATCTTTGTCCTAACAAGACAATAGGAAATGACACTAAGCCGTTGTTTTCTATGCATTAAGATTTCCTTCTTAAACAAATGCAATTGAGGCAGTTTGTTTTTCAGCGACAGCCCAGCAAGCAATGCCAGTGGCCAGAGTTTTGTCTTGTCTTCATCCAGGGAAGGATTAATCTTTGTGATGGTGCAAACAAAATGTATGTCTGAGGTCAAAGTGCGGGTTGCCTTTTGGGATCTGCATTACATTAATGTCATTTTTGGGTTCCTGACGTTAATCAAAACCAACACCATAAAGCGTCACTTAGCTAATTTGTGTATTATTGTCAATGTTACCATTAATTATGCGTTTGTGAGGAAAAAGAGGATTAATGAGATGTCACAGGTAATTTACAATGATCAGGCTCCCCAGGACATTAAGAAAACACTAGCTGTGTAAGATTACCATTCAAACATAATAGTGTTCATGCAGGAAAGTCTTTGTTAAGTCTCTGAACCAAGTTTTTCTATCAGTATGAAATTTATCTTATATTAGCCATACAATATTTATTTTAAATTAATAGCTGTGTATCAGTGTATATGTATATATGTATATATATATATTGCTGAGCTCTCTGTTGAATGCTGAAATAAAAAATGGTGTCACATTTTAATTGGGAAATCTTTGGAAAAATGTGCTCTGTTGTACTGAATTGTGGAGATACTCTCTTCACTGAGAAATCTCTACAGGCTACATCCATCAGCACAAAGTCTTATTAAAAGTGCCAGATTATCAAATGATATAACCATCATTAACACATCATTACTGTAGTATGATACTACTATAGTGTATTGTACTATATCTATCTATATCTATATCTATCTATTCTATCTATATCTATATTATAAGTATATAGTATAGAATATATAGAGATATAGTGTAGGTATAGATGATATAGAAGCAAAAATAATGAACAGTGTGTATTTACAATACGTGTGTCAAGCATCTAACACGTAGTTGATAAATTCAAACTTTAAATAAGGAGAGCTTGTCCATTCATTAACTAACAACCCTATTTCATATTCCATTGATACTGCTGTTTTTTAATACTGTTACTTATTTATGCATTTTAATACAGACTTTATAAAAAAATTTGGTGGTAGGACAACAGCAATCAAATTTTATTCCAAATTGATAGTAGTTTCCAAGACAAGGGAAGTAATTTTACTTAATTTTATAATTTGTGTGTGTAAGGCTTATTTCTGGTTGAAAACTGAATTTGTATTGATTTCTGTTATCTTACTGAACTCGGCTTCTTTTGCACAAGATTTTCTAAAATGTTCAATCTTGGTGCCTATTTCTGACAATGTTTCCATTATTTCTTTAAACATCATACAGAAATAGTAACATCTGAGGTGAAAATGATTTAAAAGGAAGTATTAGCTTGTTCATATCTCTTAATTAAATACTCATAATGTCCTCAAAAATGACCCTGGAGTAGGAAGGGCAATAGTCAATGGTGATTCAGATCAGAAATGGTGTTAGGCATAAGTTATTTAATTTGGTAGTTTTTCCCTGTCCCCCATGTTCTTGTAGATTGTTTTATGCAATGTCTTAATATCTATTGTCTTTATTTCAGTAGATAAACCCTTCTGTGTGAAATGTATACGATCTGATATTTGTGAATTGTTAATTACGTCAGATTGCTTTTTAAGTAAATATAAGCACTTAAAAATTAGCTACACTATAATCATAGAATCACACAGAATCGCAGGAAGGGACCTCTGGGTCCATCTGGTCCAACTCCCTTCTCAATCAGGGACAACTACAGTGGGTTGTCCAGGACCACGTCCAGGCAGCTTTTGAAGATCTCCAAGGAGGGAAAGCCAACCTCTTTGGGCATCCCGAGCCAGTAAAGTGCTTCTGGATGTTAGGATGGAACCTCCTGTGTTCTAGATTGTGCTCATTGCCTCTTGTCCCAGCACTGGGCACCACTGAAAAGAGCTTGGGTCCATCTTTGCATCTTCAGGTATTTATAGGCACTGATAAGATCCCAGCTCTCTCAGCCTTTCCTCACAGGAGATGTATTCCAGCCCCTTCAATGTCTTGGTAGCCTTCATTGGACTCATTTCAGTATGTCTAGGTCTTTCTTACACTGGAGAGCGTAGAACTGGACATGGTGCTCCAGGGACAGCCTAATCAATACTGGAGTTGACAGACCACCTCCCTTGACCTGCTGGCAATACTTTCCCTAATGTAGACAAGAAACCATTAGCCTTAGCAGCAAGGATACATTACTGACTCATGTTCAACTTGGTGTCCACCAGGACTACTAGGTCCTTTTCTGCACAGCTGCTTTCCAGCTGGGTGGTCCCTAGCATGTGCCAGCGCCTGGGATTGCTCCTCCCCAAGTGCAGGATTCTGCACATTTCCTTGCTGAACTTCATTAGATTTTTGTCAGCACACCTCTCCAACGTGTCAAGGTCCCTCTGGATGGCTGTGCAGCCTCTGGTGAGTCATTGACTCCCCCTCATTTTCATGTAGTCTGCCAATTTACTGAGTGTGCACAGTACTCCATTGTCCAAATTGTTAATGAAGATGTTAAACAAGACTGGATCCAGTATTGAGCCTTGGGTCATATTCCACTCATTACTGGCCTCTAAATAGACTTCGCACCACTGACCACCACCCTCTGTATCCAGCTGTTCTGTCAGTTTTCAGTCCACCTCACTGTCTGCTCATCCAGCCCAGCCCTTACTACAAGAGCTTCTCTGTGAAGGTCTTATGGGGAAAAACGTCAAAGGCTTTATTGAAGTCCAGGAAGACAATATCCATAGTTCATCTATCACACTGTTAATTTCATTACAGAAACTTATCAGGTTGGTCAGGCATGACTTTCCCTTATTGAATCCATGCTGACTACTCCTGATGACTTTCTTCTTCATATGACTGGAAATGGTTTCCAAGTTTAGCTGTTCCATAATATGTTCTTATTCAAGTGAATTTATTTTTGGTCAAAAGCTGATATTTGAAAACCAGTTCTAATTTTCATCCTTCTGTGATTTCAATCTGTGACAAGTTTAACATTCTTCTCATCAAGTGTGCGGACGAGGGACATTAATTTCTTAATTCTTCATACTCAACTGATCCTTTGCTTCTCTGTTGAAGCTGCCAGGAGGATGGACTTTTTGTAATGTCGGACAATGTTAATATCGGGGCATATGCCACTCAGCATCTCAGTCATGATTAGGAACCTAGAGGCCAAAGGACCCTGTACCAACTCAAACACAGCATAAAGTACTACGGTTGTACCACACTGAAAAGTGGAAATTGGAAGACTTAAGTCAGCTTCAGCCTGCTACTGCCAAGCAGGAGCCATAAACAGCAAGGGATGGGGATCAGGCCTGGAGGTTGAACACTGAAAAATATGTGAAATCAAATGAAATCGACTCAATATTTTCCTCAGTCCACACTTTTGAGTATGAACTAGTTTACAGGTAAAATTCTCTTCTGAAAAAAAGGACATTTTTATTTATCTTTACAATCTAGGACATAAAACAGGTATAGAATGCTGCTATATATGCTGCTGTCCATTTGAGAAAGTGTATTAGCTATACAAAAAAGTTTGAAGTAGAACTCTGAAGATAACTCATTAAACACTTCTAAAATAATTGGTGTGATATTATACAAGAGCTAGAACAAAGATACAGAATGATTAAACAAGACTTTTATGATACCTAGATTTTAATGCTAGTTTTATGCTAATTTTTAGATTACTAGTTTTTTTTTTTTTTTTTTTTTTTTTTTTTTAATGACAAACTGGGTAGATTTGGAAGGATTTTTGTGTAAACTTCATAAAAGCTTGTGTTTGCATATGCAATATATCATGTAAAACTGTCACTTCATGTAATCATTGATGATCAAGATACTAAGAAATAAGTGCAGGCAAACAGCAAATAAGAGACCTGGTGCCTATGGACTCTCTTAGCAAGCAAGATTCCATTTGCCTTTGACAGAGGACAGAGTCAGTATAAATTAAGTGAGCACATTGCGTACCCAGAATTCCCTATAACCATACAGAGGTTTGGGACAATCTCAGGGGTGTGAGGTGATGTGGATCACATCCCCACCTCCCACACGGAGGAGAGAGTTAGAATCAAATCTCCAACATCTGGGATAAATACTGTGCCCAATGAATAACTTTTTAAGAGGTTATAATATCTCTTTCCCACATCTATGAAATATTTTATTTGCTCCGAATGCAAGATAGTAGAGAGTTGTTTTGTGACTTTGTAAAGAAACAAGAACAAATATATCTTTTGAATTCAAATATTTTCTCTCAACCAAACTAAAAACGAATAATTGATGCAGCTTAACTAACGGTAGTAAAGATTTTGCTGAGTTTGGAGTTCTCTGGAGGTATTATGAAGGGACTTCTTGAATATTCTTTTGCTGCTCTTATTAATTGCTCTTAGCTGAAATTTTGTGTCCTGTTTGGTCTCAGTCACATTTTTTTAAAACCATGGGCTTGTGTGTTTGCAAAAATCTGTCTTTTGGGTCAGGTTAATGATTGCTCTGCAGAACATAGGTCTTACTGGCTTGGTAATCCAGATGCATGTCAGATATGGTAAAAAAGGAATGAAAGCTAAAGCAAATTCAGTTTGCTCAAGTACGCTAGAAAATCAGTAGCATGGCAAGTCATAGTTCTTTCTCTATGAATTAAGGAAGGAATCAAAGTTAAGAAAAATAGGTTAAAACAGGATAGTAACATGCCAAACAGCTTCAGGGAAAATCTACATTTTTTCTCTGCACTCAAACAAAATACTAATGAGCTTATTAAAATAAAGTGACAAAAAAAAGATGCTTTACTTTCTCTGTTTGACCTTTGTGCAGTGAAGGTAAACATATTGCATCTTTTGAATAATACATGGAAGACTACTTATTTGATACATTTATAATCAGTATGTACATAATTAGATGTTTTGATATAACTTCTGTTTATGACAAAAATATACTATTCTACCAGAAATTAAATCTGGATTTTGAAATGAGATAGAACATTATGGAATATAAACTTATATGCGACAGCAACTGCATTTTTCTCTACTAACTCTCATGGAAGAGATGAGTAATGTTTGCAACTTTCTGTTTAAAAAAGCCATAAACAGAATTTTAGTGAGAAACTAATATCTGTAGACTAATTTTGTTTGAAATTATTTTTCTCTGACAAAATAGAATTTGTGATATTACAAAGCATCAATTGAGATATTTAAGGTATTAAACAATGGAACAAAACAATGTTGCCATTGTGTAGTATTCAGATTTGACAGATGAAAGCAGATTTTCTTAGCAAACATGAAGTCTGATGGGACTTGTCTGTCAACTTATGAGCTGAGCTGGGTGAATGTAATACATTGTCATAATGCCCAAGAAACACTGAGAAATTATAAACATTTTGGGTGCATTTAAATATTTAAACAAATATTTTATGAGAATGAGTATTTTCATCAATGACCTGTTAATAAAGGAGTTCACAGGTTAATTATAACTATTTAGTAAATGATAAAATTGCTGTTATGTTGTCTTATTTCTCAGTTGAGTATAATATTATATGTTTATCTTGTTATATTTTACAGCTGTGATTATTTTAAATTATATGATTTGTTTCCTTTTTTTTAATGTCTTTTTAAAATAAGTTTCAACCTGTTTTTTTTTACTGAGTTCAGACACTAAATCAACAAATCAATATCATATCTTGGGGTTTATAAATTGAAATAAGTTGCACAAGTGGTAAAAAAGCTTGTGATAAAATGTGGAAATTTTTCTCTCCTAAAATTGTTGACTTAAAGAAATACTACAATATAGAAATCTCTTGCCATTTCTCAACCTTAAATCTTGTGACGCCTTCAAAGATTTGATTTCTCCCAACTGGTGAATTTCCTTAAAGTGAAGTAACATGATCAATGTTTATTCCAAAATAAAATGCAGGACCACACTCTATGCTTGATTATGAAATGATGTGCAGTTTCTTTTAACTTGGTAACACAGACATCAGCATGTGAAAGTTCTTTTAGTATTAGGTTACACTGCAAGTGAATTTGAATTCAGAAAAGTCATAATATAGAGAGGCAAGTAAAGCAGACCAATCTTCAAGTTTAATAATCAAACAGTAGTAAGCAATTATTTCTGATATTAGTATCATGTAGTAGTAATCTTAACAGGAAATTAATCCTACTGTGGAAGTTGTTCTGCCAGAATACTGGCAGGCAGATTAAAACATGCATTGTATTTATTTATTTTTATTTTTATTTTTATTTTATTTATATTTTCATTTATTTTTATTTATTATTATATTATTTTTATTTTTGTTAAACTTTCTGGAATAGTTTGCTAAAACAATGCTCCAATTACATGTTTTATATTTGGGGACTATTGCTATTGTTTCATGGGCCATCACTATAGGTTCATACAAATCTATAAGCTTTGAAGTTCTTACTGCTTTAGAGCTCTTTCTTCTTTCTACAAGTTTCTATATTTCGTTTTGAACAGTGGATCATTTGCACTTCTGCTAAGGAACACAGATGTTAAAGTAAAATTGACCAAATATTTCTTCAGGTTTGTTTAGCAGATATGATTTGGCTATTAAGAATTTGGGATAATAATGCTAACTTTTAACTTGATTTCTCAGCGTTTTTTATTGTATTAAACCTTTATACTCTGTTGAATGAGTGTTTACTCTTAACAGGTTTTCTGGCTCATGTGTACATGCATTCAAACCTACACTGACCTTACTGAACTTAGGTTCTCATAGTTCCCTATTCTTTCTCCTGTATTCAGTCAGTTCT
The DNA here is from genome assembly GCF_011077185.1 of Oxyura jamaicensis. Lineage (NCBI taxonomy): Eukaryota > Metazoa > Chordata > Aves > Anseriformes > Anatidae > Oxyura > Oxyura jamaicensis. The sequence continues at coordinate 14,663,114 of NC_048897.1, read as the reverse complement.
GGTAATTATCTTAATGTCAGTGGTTTCTGTTTTGTTTTGATTTTAACATAGTAAACATTAACAAGTGAAAGGAATATAAGGTAAGGTTGATCTTCTCCAATCGAGCAGAACATAAGAACCTGATGATAATTTTCTAACATTATGTCTTTGATTCTTTGGAATACAGCAGTACCTTAAATTTAAATTTGATTTCTCAAGATTTTTATCTACCTTCCCTGTATGTTTTCAGACATATTTGAGATTGATACTATAAAATCAGCATCTGTTTTTCACAGGTTGTTGTTTTCCTTTTCCTATTTGATGGTAGTCTAACCCCCTACCAGTTTGGTTAGGGTCCCAAACTGCTCTTTATTAGGTAAGGTCAATTAATGTGCAACACCCTATGTAGGTAGAACTATTTAAACAACAGAAGTCTTTTAGTCATCTACCCTTTTTTTATAATGTCATCTCTTATTATAAGAAGTATATTGCTTTTGCATTAAAACGTTCAGATTTTGAGTATGTCCAAAATTTTTCTGGTGAAAAGAGAGCTATGTTTTATGTAAACAAACATGCTATATGAAAACAGATGAATTTGGGGGTTGGGGCTCTTTTGCAGATGTCATAAATGCCAACTTTTTTCACATGGTACTAAAATCTTAAACAAAAGGAATCACATTCTATATGTAATTCTGTATTTTATTATTATTATTATTATTATTTTAATTTAATTACTAGTTATTTTCAATTTAACTGCAAGGTAGCCTAAATTCGTTTTAGTCCTTACCTGAACTCTGGAATTTGAACCATGACAGTAGAAGCAGAATAATTATTCCCTCACTGTCATTAGAAAAGTACCCAGGGTAGATATTTTCTTTTTACTGTACATTAGCCAAAGGTAAGTGGTAGTTAAAAAACTCACAATTAATTGTTAACAGAATTGGATTTCTTTTATAGCTCGTGTACAAAAAAGCAGTGTGACTTGACAGATGTCTTAGATCTTAAATGGTTTGTTCTTAAGAATATGTTTAAAAGTATGATTTGAATATTTGAAGTTTACTTACCTTACAGCTAATTTTCTCTTCTAATAAATGGGATAGTTCTGATTTTTAGCCACTGCCATTTTTTTCTCAATCTTTCTTATATCTCTTCTGATAACATATTACTGTAGTTATAGTATCAAAAACCACCCTACATAATTTGTGCTTGTTGACAGAGAAAACTACCTTCCATTTATGAACTGTGTTCTACATACCCATTTAATGTAGTTCTGTGTACATTGTTTTACTCAGGTACAAAAATACTTTTTTCACATGTAAAATTGACCTTGATTATATTTCTCTCTGAATGATTTTCAGTTTGTATTAGTAAACCCAAGTTTCATCACCATATCCCAGAACTCTCCAAGGGCCTCATGGTGATGCCCCTGAGGTCTCTGTACGAGTCTTGGAGCTGACAGAATCAAAAGCGGATCAGGTCTTTAGTGAAGTGGAAGTATAACGTTGCTAGGAAAGAGGTAAGAGCAGCAGGTCCATTGCAGGAGAAGCCAAGCAGTGCCCATGTGTTTGTGCTCCTGCCTGCTGTGACCCTGAGATTGTGATATACACCTTCCCTCAAGAGTGTGTTGACTCTGATGCTCATCTGCTCTTGTGACAAGCTAGCTCAGGCAAAAAATAAATAAATAAAATTAAAATCAGCAACTATCTTCTCCCCTCTCCTCTCCTGTTCCTTCAGAAGGGCAGTTTATGTTTAGTTTGTTTCCTGAAACAGAGCAAGGGAGAGGGGCTCCAAGGTGACAATTCAGCTTGGTGCATACTTCTGTGGAATCCCAGCTGGAAGCTATAATTTCCAGCTAATATTTTGAGCTGGAACAAACTGCACTTTATTTATCTATTTATCTATTTATTTATTTATTTATTTCCCAAAGGAGAAAAGCAGCCTGGCCCTAACCTTAGCCACCCATATCAGGACTGTGCTGCTTTCCTTTCAGCATGACCATATAAAATCAAACAATCTAGGAACTGATTCAGCTAAAATCTACATTTTTTTTTTTTTTTTTTTTTTTTCCCCCGCAGGGTACTTTTCAGCCAGATCAGTTTCTCTTACAGTATTACACAAGGGAAGGACAAGTGCAGGGAGTGAGAAAAACTGGGAAGGGACTAACTGAGCCTACTGTTTTATGACAGGGTTTATGCTGGCTAGAAATGTTAATTTAATTACATATTGTGAAAGGCTGTTGTAGTTGCTAAGGGAGATTCATGAGGGTCCACAAAGAGTGTAGCAGCCAACGGAAGGAATTGATTGTCATTATGCACAGAGGCTCATAGCAGCTGATGAGAAAAGCCTAGACCAGATGTGTTGAAAGTTTCTTGCAGCTGATGGAAAAGGTCCAGGCTGTCTAATGCGAGAGACATATGGCAGCTGATACAGTGGCCTAGGGGTTCTAAAGAATAGTTATGGTACAAAAAATTGGTCAGGAACTTGAAAGTGTGTGAAGCTTTTTTCTCTCCTAAACAAAAACAGGTTTGCAATAACCTGCAGAGGCCCAAATCCTTCTCCTCCCACACCCCAGAGACTCACTAATTGTGAATTTGTATTGTTCTTCTGTGCAGTTTTGCCTATGGCCTTTGGCAGCTGTTCTGCTGATCCCACCGTGCTCCAGACCCTGGTAACAAGAACCCGGCTGGACATCTGTCATCAATCATTATGGGAATGTGATGCTTGCTGCATTCAAGTAGCATTTGATATATAATTGCAGACAGGCAGGTTGTATTTTCAGGTAGCACAGCAGAAGACCTTGAAGAGATAAAATGAGTGAATTGGTATTTAATTTCTTAGTCTTCTAGTATCTTTGTGCACTTTTTGAATATAAGGCTGTAAGTTGGATATTAACATCAACTAGTTTAGGTATAATCTTCTTTTGTACCCTCAGATGTCAAATTTTGTAGTTCTGTGTAGCTACTTTGCCAGATAACCATTCTTATTTGCAGCAAAACCAAATGGAACTTAAATTGTTCATTTTAACAAAACAGTACAGGTACTGTGGAGACGTTCTCCATTAAATAATATTGCATTTTTTTTTCTATAATGTTTCTAGAACTGTAATTCTTCGGATGTAAAGATGCCTAGCTCAAAGAGCAACAAATGATATATGTTTATTTGTCAACACAGTGAAAACACAAAGACCTCTAATAGAGATCTTCACCTTAAACTGCAGCAACTCAGTGCTGTGCTTGAAGCTGCAAAAAGTCAAGTCTGGTTCTCAGCTCAGTGCCAGCTGGGCTCCAGCTTCTGTTAGATTTAGTAGGATCTGGCAGCATCTGCTCCTGTCGGGCATAGGCTAGAGGATCTCAGCAGCACTGAGATCCTTGAGACCAAGGCTTATTCTTATGGCTGGGTGGTGTCTGCTGGGTCTCAGAGCAGACCAATGCTGCCAGTCAGTGACAAGTGTAATATAGGATCCTCAGCCAGTCAACACATAGTGCTCCTATTTGGTGCCATCAGGTATGCTGACTGTCCTTTCCGAGAGTGCATCTGTGTCCTTAAGTAAAAGTAATTGAAAAGATGCTGCATCGGGTTGGCACAGTACACAAGGAATTAATTCAGTTACCAGAACTTAATAGCCTAGTAGAGGTGCTGCTTCTGACATCCTTGGCTTGCATGTCACCAGCTGCCCTCACCGATTTCCATTTTGTGTTCAATTCTACGATTGGGTTACAGGGACTGACATGGATTTCAGCATACCCTCTCACCTGTGTGAGAGCTTTATGTTTGGAAGTATTTGAGAAGCATATAAGCTAGAACTGCTATGTCTTTGGGTCTTGTTACATACTTGCTATTATAAATTATTATTGTAATTGATTTGGGCAATTAAACTTAGCTGAAAGGGGATCTGAGAGGAATTTTTATTTTTATTTTTAAATGTTATTATCTTTTGCAATGAATGCTTTAGAAAAAAGAATCCCATTTGGTTTTTATTTTAGTATACAAAAGCCAGGTGTTTTCTTTTGTTATGTGTCCAGGTGTATGATTCTTATGTAGGTCTTACCTTTACTTTTCTATTTTGTCAGGCTTTCAATATTACTCCTTTTATTAGCATTTGAATATATATTTACAGGGAATGTTGCTTTAAGATTTTAGTGGAATATCTTTAGGACATGTGGAGATCCTTTTTAAGAAAAATTGTAATTCATTGTATTCTGGATCTTTATTTTGTATTTAATCTGAATACTCAAAAGAACCTTCCTTAATCTGAGCAGGCTCAGTGATTTTGTGCAGGTAATTACTGATGGTTGCTGGTTAATATGTAAATGACTTTTACTGCTAAGCTTTTGTTAAGACTTGTTGGAGGTCTGAAACCATGCCACTGATAGGGGATATTTAAAGGGTCGTAAAGTCTATAGGCAGTTGTATAAACGGTGAGTTTAAAAACGAGTAAATAAAGAAATTGATGAGGTTTCATGCATTCTCAAAGGTCCTAGGGTCCTCAGAGAATTAATTCTATATAGTAGCAAATTAGGTTGCTATTATATGACATAAAACTGGAAGATGTTTCTCTATGGTGATATTCAGTTGTGGGCTGTAATTCTCAGGTAGGGAATTCTCAGTTCTCTTTTCCCTGTTCTGGAAACACTAGCTTTTATTATTTTAGAAAATAATAAAATACGGAATGGAATTGGGCTGTCATAAGTTGCCCATTCCCCTTGAAACTGTTTTTAGAAATCAGATAGAAATGTTTAAGTGAAATGAAAATAAATGTTTTGAAATCTCCATATTGTTGTACCTACTGCCTTAGACTATTATGTATACCTGCAGCTGCAGTTTTTTCTTGTCTCTTAATTTTATTTATTTATTCTTGTCAGTGGTGATTTGAGGCCAGTTACGTCCTAATAAACCCCAGGATTACTATTTTGTTTGCTATAATTTAGTAGGAAAAATTGTGAGAACCAATGGTTTTGTCCCAGAGAAGTTATGAACAGAGTAATGCAGGGAGAACACATTTTGCCAGCCAGATTCAAATGTGGGATATCTATAGGATCATAGATATATAAGTACAATTATATTCTATAAGAACGTAGTATTATAAATTAAAATCACGACTTCGTTATTCTTTCAAGTGTCCAGGCTGAAAGCTGAAATGCATGGCCATTCTCTGATAGAGTTGGGAGTTGGATCAAGCCCTGAATACCGTAATGGTCCTTTGTGTGTATTTTTATTTTCTTTTACTTGCTAAGTATATACATATATATATATTTTTTTCTGTTTTCAGAGGAACTGAGAACTAAACTGCAGTTAAGATTTAGATCAGTTTAAAATGCCCATCTTCTGCTCTAGTCAAGCATAACTGCAGTTATGCTTGTACTTGGACTATTTCAGTTGTAAAGACTCCTGATACTTTGTTCTACCCACTACTGTGTGTGCAAGAAAAAAGTATCCTGTAGATTACAGTGTGGATGGACTGATTTTAAAAGACAGATATGTTGCTAACATAAAGAGAAAGTCTTTATAAAAGAAACTTTGTTTAAACTGATCTCAGAATACTGTAACTTTCCAACTGATAGCATACCTCTTTTTATAGTTTATAAACAGAACCTTTTTTCCTAACCATGTATGATTCTAACTTGTTCTCTGCTGTTCTTAATTTAGACTATTGTGGTGAAGTACTGAAGCCAGATCCCCTACCTTGTTATGCTGAGAAAATCTGTGTTCCATCATTTTCTTTATTGTGAAAGACTCTGTTTATTCAATGTTTAATTTACTATCCTCGAGGTGACCTAAGAGTCATCTGTTTTTTTATTTTTTTTTAATAAAAAGTATGTGTAGAGAAAAGTCAAGGTAATCTGCATGTGACTATTTTTGTCCTATGTTTAATTCCTTTTTTTTTTTTTTCCTCTGGAATACTAACAGAAAAAATGCCAGAAGAGGAGTAGTGAAATCAATCTGTGTCTGTTTGTTATAATCATTTCAACTTAAGCCCACCAAAATACATTGGAAAGGATATTAAATCAGAAAAGAAGTTGACAGAAAGAAATTACACAGATCTAGGAGGGCCCTGAAATATGTTTTTGACTAATATAACATTGTTATTACCTTTGGCATTTAATAGGTATTTTCACAAATCTCCAACTTTTGATTGGATCAGATTGATTCAATATTAATTATAGATTTATTTATTAATATATTACTGATCAAAAGAATCCAATTCAAAACGTGCATGGAAACAAGAATGGCAATGGTAGATAGCAGGATTCTTGTATTAGTTGAGATGGATCACAGAAGAATATATATATATGTATATATATATTTAACTGTTCTTACCCTGTTTTTTACGGCAGCCTTTAAAATCTAGTATTGAATAATGCAACTGGAGATAGAGCTACAATCAAGCAGTGCAAGTCTTTTCTCACAAGAATGAAATTCATTTCATTCTAGAAGGCCAATCAGAGTCATTAATAGCTCTTTCTGTAGTCAGCCTTAGCACTTGCTTTCTATTCAAGGATTCATTTTAATCTCAATTATTGAAGAAAACTGGCAAAGGCCAGAACTCTTTCATAGTGGGTTATCTGGCCACATGCTGGTTCCTCATTGGCTTATTTCTGGGGATCCTAGCTGTAGGATTCCTCAAGTTTTGTGAGCTTTGTGGGATTTAGGTAAAGATTACACTTTAGTCTTTAAGGATATTGCTAAAATACCAACTCATTTACTGGTCATGTCCCAACAGTGAAGGTCTAGAAACAACAGATTACAATGCAGAGTGCCATAGAAGGTTATGTGATTTTTTTTCCTCAGTATCTCATAAAACCTTTGAGTTTCTATTTCTAAACTTTTGAGTTTCTATATAATTTAGGTCTTCATGAAGTGCTTGATAGACATGGCAGATCTTGCTTAGGTTTTCTGAACACTTAATAGGAGAGGATGCGACATCACAAATTGTTAGCACACCATGAGCTTCTTATAAACATAGTCCTTCAGTATAGTACAATACTTTAGGGACCCTAAAAATGGAAGATACAAGATAGAAACCATCTATCTTCAAGCAGATGGACAAATCCATATTGTTGTGCTAAGTCTTTAAATTTTATCTGATTCATCATCTCTCTGAATATCAGGCAAAGATTGAAGTGGAAAGACAGCAAGAGTAACGTAGAAGGCTGCTGACTGAAAACTGGACCTGGAAGTTTAATTTTAATAAAAGAAAATTATATTCATAGTAGCTTAACACAAATTTCCTGTGTTGTGTATAGTTTCACCTTTCCCTCACAACAAGAAATGTGCTTCAGATGTAGTAGAGGTAAGCATCCTATGGAAAAGTTTAGTTTTCAGTTGCCAAGTACATGCTATTCTTCCTGAAACCTGCAATTCTGAAATATTATTTATATCCAAATAGTATGTGTAGGTATTTGACTCTTAAGATCTGAAGTCTGAATATGTTGACATAGATAACTTTTTGGTCTCATCAATAAATCTCTTGAAATTGTGGTGATGAGAAGATGAAATAAATGTGTACAAGTATGTAAATATTTGTAGGTAAAATGTGGCCAGACATTTTGCTGACGTAGGCTTTCATAACTGGTTAATTTAAGTGGAAGACTGGTGTTTTCCAACATTTGAGAAGTCAGGCTAAAATATTTTTATGTACATGTACACAAACGTATGATAAAATGTATAAAGCTAGTCTCTTAATTATTTTTTAACGTAATTTAGTTTCCGAGTACATTACAGTAATTTTAATTAGTACATAGTGTGCCAACAGCGAATCATATATAGCACAGAAGCAATGAAGAAATGATGCCACTCATCACTGCATTGGCATCCAGGCTGAGTTTTGATCAGAGCTAAAATGAGCTGAGCAGTTGTACTGCATTGCTAACAGTAACTTCTCTTTTTAGTGTTTAGGAGCTGGCTGTTTTTATCAAGACAGAAGTTGGTTTTTATTCTTCACCTCTGATCATCTTGCAATTTACTTTGTCTTACCTGAAATTCAGTTTTACCTGGGATGGAACCATAGAGTTGTATTGATAAAATGGAGGGCCCTATTTGTTTCTTCTGTCTTTTGCATGCTGTGGCATACTGGCTAAAATTGGATTTAAATAAAAGTAAGAAAACTTTTGTTATAGTAAGGGTGGGTAACCACTGGAATAAATTGAAAGTGCCTGACTCAGTGAAAATTTAAAAAAATTAAACAAAAACTTATTAGGAAAGGTTTGGAGATAACTGGACTCTGGTCAAGCAGAATGTTCTAACAGCTACGCTGAAGTTGAAAGGTTGAGAAAGATTTTAGAGAGAAAGATTTTAGAGAGAATAATTGTGTTATTTTGAGAACTGAGCAGTGTCCTTAAGTACTGTTGGTGGTAATGATGAATTTTATATATTATAGCACTGCAAATTTGTGCAGAATTCACTTAGAACTGGTCCACAGTCATTACAATTGTCATATGTAATGAAATGGTCCAGACTTTACTGATTTTTTGTCAGTATTTAAGATGACTGAAAAAGGGATGTTTCTATATTTTTTATCAGGTTGACACTGAATGTCTGATCAAATTATAGAGAACGCAGTTTACTGATTGGCCCACTATAAATGCAGTAGCTGTGTACTGAGCATATTGTGATATTAACCATCTATTGATTAAACAGAAATAAAGGTTGAGGTCTTTAAAAGTGTCAGAATAGTTTGGATATGATTCCTCTACACTCAATACCTTAATTTATAAGTAATCCTCCTGATAATAATAATAAATACTGGATCATTTATAAAAATCAAATCACTGAATGCTGCTCATAAAATAACAGATTTTCTTGTACTTTTCATTTTACTTGGTCTTTACACCTCATGCTTTCCTTATGCCTTTCTAATAATTGTTTTATTGATACCTCTTTTTCCTACCAGCCTTTATTCTGAAAATCAGTTTATTGATTATCTTATCTGTAAACAAGAAATATGCCATTATTTTTTTAGCTTTTCCTGAGATATACAAGATATGGTCCAGCACAGTTGTAAGATGCAAGGTAGGCATGAATCTCCTTGATTCATAACTGCCTTATTCTAATTTTATGCTGATGTACCTTCACTGACTTTAGCATGATGAATTAGATTCACACTGAGAGGGATATTTCCGTGTTTTATTTAAAGATTTACTCTGCCTTCCCTGTCATTTATGGAAACTGTACTAAATTTAGTGACCCTTTTTAAGATTCAGAAGATAGGAAGGAACCTGTTCAGATGATTCTAAGTAGAAAATTTTTGTGCCTGTCTGGTTTGTACTCCCTTCACCAATGATGGTTAATTTTGGTGTGACTTGCCAGTGAACAACAGCTATGAGGAATAGGAGCCCTTGTGAGCAGTGAACACTTCCATTGTTTCTAAGCACTTTTCAATTTATTGGACATACACATTCACCTGTTGTGTAGGTTTGAAAACTTTGGAAAAAAGTGCTTGAATCTGCTGAAAACATTTGAATGTCTTGAAGGAAATGAGTAATCTTGTCTGCTGCAATTACAGTATTTCTGTGCTTACTACTACATCGTGTTGATTTACTGGATGTTATTCCGGGAAAACAGCCTCCCCAGAAGTGAGATAATGGTAGTGACAGCCAATACGGATCACCTAATACAGTTACATCATTCCCTGCATTAATTTCACACATACAGTAATATTTCTGATAAACATGGCTACCCTGTAGTTCTGTGTAAGTCGTGTATCTTTACTGATTTTTAATTACAGGCTCTCTCTGTAAAAAAAAAAAAAATTAAAAAAAATTAAAGGATTTATATTTTATTTATATATGTTTTCACTTCTTTTTCTTTTTTTTTTTTCAGTTGGCTATGGCCTATTTTAAATTATTTGAGGAAAAAAATATTGCTTGTTGTAAAACAGATACCCTCAGGAATTCAAGACCATTTAGTTCCCCCCAGCCCCCACAGTTATGTTTCATCAGATTTTAGTTATCTCCCAGTGAGCATGGATTTCATAGATTAAAACAGCAATTGATTTTTTTTTTAATCTTTTATTTGAATTTATCCATTCCACCAAAATACATTATGTGTCTCCAAAGAAAGCAATAAATTATAGACAAAGCAAAAGTTAAAATTAGATCTGAGTGTGGTGTAATGCCCAAAGGAAACTGTTTGGAAAGGTTACAAGCTGTCAAAAAACAATTTGTATGGTTAAAAGCCACACAGTTAGATGCTGTTAATGGAGTATCTGTAATGATTATTTAGGCATTGGTTGCTTATTATGTCTTTGAGGCAGCTATTCACCGTGCTACTTTGGAGGCTATAAAGACCTGTAATTCAGCACCTATTATACAGAAGAAGTGTGTGCAAGAATGCACTGTACCACATCAAACAAACCTCTCCTCTCTATTCCCTAGATTTTTAATCATTTTTCCCTCTTGGAATTATGGTTGATGCTGATTGTGAGAATAAAGACTAGTTACTGTAGTGAAAGGATCATAAAGTCAATCATGTGGATAAAATTACTTAGCAATTCAGCCAGCTGGTCTCTATTTGGCTTCACTTCAGTTCATTAGTTTATGGGGAGAACTCACTCCACATTTAAAGAAAGCAAAAACTGCATAAAAACTAGTTTGAAATTAATTGCAGCTTTATGCATAGGAATAAAATTGCAATGTGAGTATGTCCACTGGGCACTGATTTTTGATTACTTTTGCTATCCTTTTAAAAATAAAGTTATTTTGTATTTACAACCTGTTCTAGACACAGGTTGTACATGCAGAATTCACCTCCTTTTCTTTAAAATGTTGTGTAATACTTGAAGAGTTTTCAAATCACAATATTTTGCTAAAGGAGCAGACAACTTTAAACAACTTAGGAGCTGTTTGGAAGAGTAGCTGCATAATTCTGGCATTCTGTGCCAGTGCTCTCATGCAGGTGATTAGGTGACATTGTGTGAACATAAGCATATGTTTGAAGTGCTGTACATCATAAACATATTGTGGTTTGCATGCTTTGCAAGAGTTAAATAGCTAATTTTAATTACTATTGTATATAACACTGCCAGAAATAACAAATATACTATTCTTCTAGTTTGGAAACCTTTTATAAAGAGCCCATAAAAGCAGCAAGGCAACTAGGGAGCTTATACCTTTCTAATCCCTTAACAGGATATCCACTATGAACCCAAATTACTCCCAGATTCTTTCAGGTCTAGCCGGAGAAGCCAAAGAGGCCATGGCCTCTACATTTATGTTAGCAGTTTCACTGAACGGCTAAAGAAAAATGGTACGAAAATTTAGTCCAAAATACTTTTGTAACAAAAATTTGTAACTACTGAAAGGAGCTTGTTGCTTGTCAGGCCAGATCAAACACCCATGCATTAGCTGAACATAGAGCAGTGGCCTTTTTTTCAGAAGTGATACACACAGAATGCAATCTCTGAATATACCTTGACTTTGGTGGGTGATAGTGAGTATTGAGTGGAAGTAACTGTAGGTTATCCTCCCTGATAATGGTACTTGAAATGTAGATTTGTAAGAAATATCAGTGTTTCAAAATGCATTTCAGTGTTTAATTAGATCAAAGTAGATTCTGAAACACTGACATTTCTTACACTTCCACATTTCCACAAGAAATGTCCTGTAACAAACAATATTATTATTTTGGGAGGTCTTGATACATGCTGCCTAAATCTTAGGAACTAATGTTATTTACTGAAATGACACTTTCCAGTGGAAGATATTCCTCTGGCAAGTTTACAGCTGGCTCTAGGGTTTGTGTTATGACTCTCCTGTCAGCATGTAAGCTGGCAGAACTCAATGATATTCAGGAAGGTATAGGGCATCCTCTGAGCTCTAGGAAGGTTTCTGTATTATTTCATGAAATCTGAATACAGTTCAGTTTTCCTGAGGCAGTGTAGCTGTGTCTTTTAGGCATGTATAATCATTAATTTAACGATTTGCTTATACAAAGGACTACATAATCAACAAAATTTAGCTATGGAAAAGATAGCAATGAAGTTCTTATCCCCATTCTTCTGCTTGTTACCAGGAGCGCATTTCTTTAGTTGATTCACATTTCTTTCAGCTTTGTATAGTGAATATTAGTGGCATAAATGGCAATTTATTTTTGACAATATTAAGAATTACAATTTATTCTGTTTTGTTTTTATCATCTTTAATATGTAGATATTATTAAAATAGAAAGGAATGAAGGAATTGGTAAAGTCATTACTATCTAGAGAATATTGGAAATTTAAAATTTAGAGAAATTAAACTGAAGTGGCTTTCATAGGCCTTGGTTAATACTGCAATGTTAAAACAGTCCATGGAAAGCTTAACATGGAAAACCTACTGCAAATACATATAATAGGAATCAAATCTTTTGTTTTAATGTCAAGCAACTGCACAAAACACTGAGGAGTCAATAGCATAAAGAACGTGTGAGCACAAGTGCCTATTCAAAATTCTATTATTATGTTCCAAAGTAGAAATCATGAAAAATGGGATAGGTCCCTGGCTGAAGTCTGGACTAAAAAAAAAAAAAAAAAAAAAAAAAAGTAAAGCCCCTCATAACTTGTGCCTATAAATAGTGTATGCCAGGAAAAGTCTGATAGCAACAGAAAAAAAAAAAAGAAATTCAAGAAAAAAGAAATTCAAATTCAACAGTTATAGTTGTATCCTAAGTCTGCTTTAACCTATCGTGAATTAAAGAGACCCAAAATACAGTTGCTTTTATGGACCTATCCATCCTCAACACTAAGTAGAAATTCTATATTAGAAGCGACAGGCTGGAGAGTCATATTATTAGATAGTGCATGGGAATTTTTAACTCCCAATACAGTAGTTAACTACTGTCATGTATTGCAGCTATTGACTGCTCAATTTCCTTAAGATTATTACACATCGTCATTTCCTGAATGATCGGAGATCATTTAATTACAGAAAATGATTAGCTAAAACACTTAGCAAGTATGCCACCTCCATCTGTTTTATGAAGTACTGAAAATAGAAATCAGCAATGTTTAAAACATACATTCACATATAAAATTCTTTTAAACAATTTTATTGGCAGAAGTTTAACAAGAGAATCAATAACGGGTCCTAATAACAGATTGTATGATCCAACAGGTACAGGTTAAGTCAAGATTGCAAAGAATAATTGGTTAACATGCTGAAGAGATTGAAATGATATTGTAGCTAACCAACACATTAAAGATTTCTAATGCAACTTGAGAGGAATTGAAAGAATAACACATTTGTCTTCCATGCAAGACAGTCATGTTTACTTTAAATAATACTCCAAACAAACAAATCTTTATTTTCATAGTTAGCAGTACTATTATGGTTGGTACTGGTAAGATAGAGATTATTTATCTGGCTTGCTTAATACCTATGGAAATATTGAGCACAGAATGCTGAAGGTACATATGACTAAATTAAGGATATTTTATGGTGTTGTAAAACTTTGCATAGCGTCTTGTTTTGCAAGATTACTGTGAATCACAGAATCACAGAACTGTAGGGGTTGGAAGGGATCTCGAAAGATCATAGGGTCCAACCCTATTGCAAAGCAGGTTCCTCAGAGCAGGCTGCCCAGGTAGGCGTCCAGACAGGCCGTGAATATCTCCAGAGAAGGAGACTCCACAACCTCTCTAGGCAGCCTGTTCCAGTGCTCCGTCACCCTCACCGTGAAAAAGTTCATTCGCATGTTGGTGCGGAACTTCCTGTGTTCTATTTTGTGGCCATTGCCCCTTGTCCTATCCCCACAAACCACTGAGAAGAGGTTAGCAAGAAGAGGGGTCCTGTCTCCCACCCCTCAGATATTTATAGACATTTATAAGATCCCCCCTCAGTCTCCTCTTCTCCAGGCTGAACAGACCCAGGTCTCTCAGCCTGTCCTCATACGAAAGATGCTCCAGGCCCCGTATCATCTTTGTGGCCCTCCACTGCACTCTTTCCAGGAGATCCCTATCTTTTTTGTACCGGGGAGCCCAGAACTGGACACAATACTCTAGGTGAGGCCTGACCAGGGCAGAGTAGAGGGGGCGGATCACCTTCCTTGAACTGCTGGCCATGCTCTTTTTAATGCACGCCAGGATCCCATTAGCCCTGTTGGCCACCAGGGCACACTGCTGGCTCATGGTCAACCTGTCGTCCACCAGAACCCCCAGGTCCTTCTCCACAGAGCCCCTCTCTCCAGCAGGTCATCCCCCAGCCTGTACTGATACTTCCAGTTGTTCCTTCCCAGGTGTAGGACTCTACACTTGGTCTTATTAAACTGTATCTGGTTTCTTCCTGCCCATCTCTCCAGCCGGTCCAGGTCTCGCTGAATGGCAGCACAGCCTTTGGGCGTGTCAGCCACTCCTCACAGCTTTGTGTCATCAGTGTACTTGCTGAGGGCAGACGCTATTCCCTAATCAAGGTCGTCGATGAAGATGTTGAACAAGACTGGACCCAGCACCGACTCCTGGGGAACACCACTAGTCACAGGCCTCCAGCCAGACTCTGCTCCACTGATCACCACCCTCTGAGCTCGGCCAGTCAGCCAGTTCTCAACCCACCTCACTGTCCACTAATCTATCCCACATTTTCTCAGCTTTGCTAGCAGGATGTCATGGGAGACAGTATCAAAAGCCTTGCTAAAGTCAAGGTAGATGACATTCACTGCTCTCTCCCCATCTACCCAGCTGGTGATGCCATCATAGAGGGCAACAAGGTTGGTTGAGCACAACTTCCCCTTGGTGAATCCATGCTCATAACATTCTTCTCTTCCAATTGCTTGGAGATGGCATCCAGAACAAGCTGCTCCAACACCTTTCCAGGGACAGAGGTGAGACTGACTGGCCTGTAGTTTCCCGGATCCTCCTTCCTGCCCTTCTTGAAGACCAGAGTGACATTGGCTATCCTCCAGTCTTCAGGTACCTCACCCATTCTCCAGAACCTTACAAAGATGATAGAGAGCAGCTCGGCGACCACATCTGCCAGCTCCCTTAGCACACGCGGATGCATCCCATTGGGACCCATGGATTTGTGTGCGTTGAGCCCACTCAGACACTCCCGAACCACTCTCACATCTACCAGGGGGGAGCCCTCAATTGCCTCCTTTTGCTGTTTATATACTTGAAAAAACCCTTCTTATTATCCTTTATCTCTTTAGCAAGCCTCATCTCTAGGTGGCTTTAGCCTTCCTTGTCGAAAAAAACTTGGAATTAGTTGAGTCTAGAATCTATTTGATGTGGATTGATCTATTTGTTGTGTAATTTGGTAATGTACGTGGAATTAAACGTATATGCTGGTAGTCAGAATAGGCAGAACGGTGAAACACGGAAGATAAAATCCCCAACAGTCATTTCTCAGGATGAGATGGTTCTGTTTAATCTGAGTGTCTGTGGTTTATGTTGGTTTTTCAATATAGTTGAGAAAAACAAATAACATCACTAAAATTCACACAATTCATTTCTTGATACCGTTAAGTTTATCTACAAAACTTTAAACTACTCAACCATTATCCTAGCGTAGCATGAGGAGCAGAAATAATCAGCCATAAGCGTCACTGCTGCTTAAGCCAACAACAAATCATTCTCAGTCCTAGGCTTTCTGTCGGTTGTTCAAGGCCAGTTGAAAACGTGCAGCCAGAATTCATCCTCCCTCGGAGAGGCAAGTGACCCCTCTGCCTTGGAGCTGGTGATCCCTGCACGTTACATTGTAGAAATTCTTGATTTTAAGGGCTTCTGTTCATCATTAATAAAATTTAAAGTATAAAAATAAATGATTAATATAGTCTCCTGTAATCAAGATTACATATATACATTTAAAAAGAGTCTTTAAATGATGGAGGAGTCATCTGCATCCTGGTTATGTGTACCTACATTACTTCTCAACCAACAAAACATACACTTTTTAAAATTACAAAAATCCCCCACCCCATCTATTATGAATTGCCAAATGTTTTATTTTATAACAAAAATAAATAAATACTGCAACAACATCTTACAAATGATAGATCATATTTAGCTTGGATATGCAGGCAAAGTATGAAAAAACACCTGGTATGGGATTACACAACAAACCTCAACTTTACTAATAACAGTTATGATATAATTAGGAATTAACTGTTTCAACTGCCTAGGTATGCGGGATGTCCCACATATTCTACAGAGGAGTACTAAAATGTCTTGCTTCATATGAGAGTTTTCAGTGCTTCCACAGACTTAAGTCTTCTGTTGGCTTCCAACTTTTCCTCCTCCCTTCCTAAAACATGCTCTGTTCCAGTTTATATGCCAGTATTTTCTGCCTGTAGATATATGAATATGTGCATATATTGTGAATATGTTCCTCTGTTGAATTTACAAATGTATTAAACAATTTCCCTTCCCAGCTGTAGCTTCTATTTTATTAACACTGCTAAAAGAGTAAGTCTGACTCTTGGAATAAAACTCTTTGTTGACCACTGCTACTGCATAAGCAGTTCTCCTGTAACATTAGGTCTTCTTTCTTTGATTTCAGGAGGGGGCTACCATTAATCTGTCCAGCTCTTAAGACCAAGAGTCAGCCACAATGTGGGTCTTAATTTATAAACTTTCCCTGCTTGTTGCCTTCTCAAATCTTCTCTATATGGCAGGTTCTTCAGCCCCTTTTTGGCCCTTTGCTGGACTTGCTCCAGTAAGCCCATGGCTTGCTGGTAGTGGGAAGCCTAGTGCTGGACACAGCACTCCAGATGCAGCCTCACCCATACTGAGCAGAGGTGAAAGACCGCCTCCTTCGGCTTGCTGGTGATGCTCTTCCTAATGCAATCTAGGATGCTTTTAGCCTTCCTTGCTGCAAGGGATTGCTGCTGGTTCATGGTCAGCTTAGTGTCCACCAAGGGCTGCACAAAGGGAGGAAGACAAATAGTGGCATCAGTGGAGAAGCTGGATCTTACCCACTCCATGACTGATATCACTAATGTTGTGCCTAGTAGCAGTTCATCCAGGAGATGAGAAGCAGGGACAATATTACAATAATATGTTTAAAAAATCACTTCTGTTTAGATCACAGTGTCCTGACCAAATGAAGGAAACAAATATTTTAATGATAATAAATGTTAACTTATATATATAGCTTCCCAATAGAAATGTTCAGTAGAGTGACCTAGAATTTATTTAAAAAAACAAAACAAAACAAAACAAAAACCAACCAACCAACCAACCAAACAAACAAAACAAACAGAAAAAGCTTATAATGCTTTAATGCTCTACTTCTATCAGAGCTTTTAAAAATAATTTTAGTTTTGGTGGAGAAGAAAACTCAGATTTCTTGATTAAACTACATACCTAGTAAGTACTCCTGAATTAGTTTTAGGCAGAACTTAAAGTGTTGTGCTGAACTTAGTTTTCTAGAATTAGGAAGAATTACAATACATGTAAGAGGCACCTGCTTACATTAACATATAGTGTTAGTTACATTAATTACATGTAATATTAATATTATTAATTGCATCTTAATTGAATGTATTTTTTTTTTCTTACAATGTAAAACAATATTATTTTTAAGTCTTGGCTACTCAGTATGTTTCGATGGCTTAAGAGTGTAAGACTGAAGTGGAATTAAATCTTCTTTGTCTAACAAATTTGAAAATGTAAGAATGAAGAATTATCTCAACAGCTTTTTACCATGTCCAGTGTCCAGTTACAGAGAATCATCAGTACCAAAGGTAGCCACTGCAGAAAGAACAGTTTTGGAATAACGTAGTTTCAGTTTTTCCTAATACTTCCCTCCTTCCTTAGTGGTTGATTTGAACATTGCAGCAGGACTGTGAGTACTGCTTATAGTAGAAAGTACCTATATAGATTCATGCATACGGATAGCATTGTTCGAATAGTTGTCATGCTTATAGACAGTGATTTAGGGGCAAAAAACAAGTCACCTTACAAGAAGGAGCCTCATAATAGCCTAGGTTAAGAATTGCTCAAAATTTTAATTCCAGATGGTTGTGTTCTATCTGCTTGGAGGGTAAATACACACAATCTTCCACAGGCTCTTTTCTTAATAATACTGATTAAATACATTACATCAACTTTTATTGCTTATTTAGTTAGTTCTTTGGAAAACAAGTCAAAACAGTAGCAAAATCTAGTGGAGAACTGCACTGTTCAAGGAGCATGCATACAGATTTAAGTGTATAGGAAGCCATTTATTAATATATCAATATAAGCAACAGCTATGAGATAAAATATTTTGACAAGGTTAGTAACAATACACTCTGAGAGGGAGCACAGAGAGGGCTAACTAGACAGCAGGAGCTTTAGGCAACTGAGCAGTGATTACTATATATATATATATTAAAATATAAGAATTAAACCTTTATTTCTCTGCATTTATAGAAAAGTAAAAAATTTAACAAAGGACATAAATACTGAATGCCTTATACTGAAGAATTACATATTCTATTTTTGTAAGAGCTGGGGGAACTTCTATTTTTACTGCTTTTTTTCTACATCTTGTAGCAAAAATGTTCACAAGTTAATGTAAGACTATAATGTAAAGTTTATGCAATTAAAGACCATAAGAGAGTTTATAGACCATTCATCATTGGATATGGGTCATAAACTGTGAGTTTCAGAAAATAAGGAAGGAATTCCATTTGTAGTTCACTGTTGCCTGAAGCCTACCTAATGAAATCTTTCTTAGTCATAGAACTAACAGTGTATCTAGCTGAGAAGCACTGAATATTCACCGTGCATATTAAACTTGAAAAAGCAGAATAAAATCTTGCATACTCGCAGGGGCTTTTTGTTGGGTTCAGTTCAACCAAAATTAGACAGCTCTTGTTCATTTAGTACATGCAAAAGGAGATGAACCTTTAAAATTCCACATTGTCAGCTCCCATCATTTCATATGACAGCTGACTGTTTGAGTGTAATGCACACAAGCCATACCAAGTGAAAAGCTGCTAATGAATACAATTGCTTTTTTTAAACCAAGGGAAAAGAACACATTAGCCAGTGTTTTGTGGATATGTTCTGTGATGTAAAAAGGATTCTCTGCTGGTCTTGTTTGATCTTACCTGCGTAGCTGCATAGAACACTGGTATGAAGTATTCTATGAGATAAAGAGATAAAGAGATAGAAGAGATAAAGAGATACTGAATCTTCTGTTCTTTTCTGACTTTAATATGATATATAATTTAAAAAATTAAATACATGATAAAGATAATTTTTTTAAAGCAATAATAATAATAATAATAAAATTCCTAAAGATCTGTTTGTAAATGTTGTACTCTCTTAATCTCATTTCCTGAAGAGTTTACTATCTTTGTCTTTCATTTCAGTCAACTGGCAAAGTATTCAGCAGGCTAGAAATCAGTCCCATTTTACATGTAAAATCAGATTAATCCAAATTATTTTCCTGTATTTCCTTTTTTTTTTTTTTTTGAGGACTTTTTTTTTTTTTCTTAAGGTGACTTTTGTAGTTAGAAAGCAGGGCTCTTCAAACGTTAGAGAGCTGAGATTTCCAAAATCCTCTGTCAGCAAATTTTTTGGCTCTTAAGGAAGAATGGTGTCCACTGGACTGGATCCTCAATGACAGTCATAAGTGAGAGCAGAAGATGAATCTGTCCTCTCATGTACAGAAAATAGTTTTTAAAATGTAGGGTATTTTTTTCATGTTAATAAGACTATTAATATGAAATTTTACTAATTAAATGTACTATTTTAGTGCATTTTGCAAGTAATACAAAGAGTATTAATATCTGCCACTTTAAAACAGGGGCTGTCATACACAGGTTGTGGAAAGGTCTCTAGTAGTTGTGACATACAATAACAAAATACAACAAAAAAGAAAGAAAATTTATTTTCTTAAAATAAGAGGACTTGAATACAGAAAAATCTAGGTTCTGTTGTGACTTACTGTAAGAGTCTAGTGTACTTACCTATCTATTGCCTTTATTTTTTTCATTTGTAGAGATGGGATGTGTTATCATTTTCCTTAATTCATTAGGGCTTGTAAAGCACTTTGAAATGCTTGGGCAAAACAGCTTGCAGCAGTGCAAGTTATTATTTGATTAATTTGACTTTATCGGAGGTAAGCCCACTAAATTATGGTTTAATCTCAATTTCATATGAAAGACAAAGTCCTTTAAAGACTAAGGAAAGAAGTGATATTTAAAATGAAATGCTGGTGCTACTTACAGACAGGTGATATATTTTAAGATTTTGAAATATAGCCTACATCTGTCACCATGAAAAAGAACACAATACCATCGAATTATATTTAAACATGCTGTATGATTTCAGGCAAAATTAGAGTTAGAGTTCAGATTCAAGAACAGCAAAATTACAAAGTTTTGTCAATAAATTGCAGTCTTACCAGCTGTTGACTTCTGATTTATTTTATTGTGCTTTGAAGTCTCATTAACCTTGATAGTCTTGAACACTTTCAGGAAAATTTCTATTTGAACTGATAAATGGGCTTGGGTTGCTGTTTTGATGTAGCACAGAAGTTGTAAGAATACTCTAAATCTGTGCTTTGAGCTCAAAATCTTAAATCCTTTGAAAATTCAAAATGTTTTGCATAGTCCCAACTTCTGCTAATTACTGTTATCTGAAACAAATGCTGTTTAATTTTAGACATATTTTTATTACACTTTCCATTCACTTTGTGGGGTTTACTGGATGACAGTTGGCTTATCATTCTGGAAATTATAAAGATAGCTTCTCGCTAAGGATAAAAATTTCTAAAAGAGGAATCTCCAAAGGGAAAGAGTCCTCTCATTTTGTTGTTACGCAGCAACCTGGCAAGACTTGGAAGTAATCTGGAAACTGCATATTACATTTTCTTTGAAATCTCCACAATTCCACTTTCTTGTATTGAACTGCTCACCACTGTTAGTAATATGGAAAAACTCAATTTATGTTAAACTCTAAAATTACATGGTGGAAAAAAAAAAATTTGCTTTGAGCTTTGAAGTCTGCATGTTTGTTTTGTGTTCTGGTGGCTCACTGTATAATATAATATGTTATTCCAAAGACTTTTCAATAAAAAACACTTTCAATAACATCTATGATCAGGTTTTCTAAAATGCACATTAACATAATGGGCAGAAGGTTTAATGTTGAACATTATTTTCATACTTATTTTACTTATTTTTTTTTTAATGTAATTTGGATTTTTTTTTTTAATTATTTCCCTTTATTTAAAATCACTAAGAGAATGTAAAAATCTAAATGCTTTGTGAAAGTTAGTTCTAAACAGAGCTCCTTGTGGTCTGGATGTGCCTATCTCCCCCTCATAAAATCAAGCTTATCCTTTACTTTCTTTTGGCTTGCCTAAATATACGTAAAGATCAAAAACATATGCTGTTGCAGGTGTGCTTGTGAGCAGGCACCACTGATGGGGTTTTATGTAAAGAGATAAAAATTCTGTGCATGAGCTGTCACAAACTGTTTGGCTGAACAAAGTCACTGTTACTAAAGCACTGCTGATATTCTTAAATGGAAATGCAATGAGAAACACCTGTGTTAAAACTAGATTAGTAGAATTGAAAATCATCATGGAATCCAGGTCAGAACTAAGTAAATAAGATGGTTCAGGGAAGGTCAAATAGTATCCATGTTCTCAATTGGTGATGAAAACTTCAATTGTAAAGAGTCCAGAAACAGGTGTGATTGTTGTATGGCAGGAGAATGGAGAGCTTTCCTTTAAACAGAATGTTTAAAATTCTTCAATTAAGAATGATGTACCAGAAAAGGGTACTACAATGCTTACTTATGAGCCTGGATGGGTTGCAGAGTGCCTGTAGGAACCCAGAGAAAACAATCTCCAACTTTGCCTTGATATCTATAAGCCATAGAGCACTCAACAGAGTATATTGTCCAAACAGGTGCACTGGATAGCATTATGCCTCTTTTTTTGAGCCCATGTAAAGACCTGACACAAACAAACAATGGAGTTTGGTCACACATTGCATTGTATGACTGGAACCTGAATTCATCACATAGCGCAATGCATCCATTCTTCCCTCTGCTTTCATGCTTCCACAAGTATAGCACTTCCTTTGAGTGATGGGTTAATCCTGACAGGCTTTATGGAAAACTGTCTTCAGAAGAGCTATTTAAATGAAGAAGATGAATGATTACCATATGAAAACAGAAAACTGAAAATGTTTCTAGCAAAATTCAGTTTTGCTTTTGTTCAAAAGATGTTTTGTTTATATCTGCACAATTTGGATATGGCTGATCTAGCACAAAAAAGTAGATTAGGAAAAGTAAAGATCACTGGAAAACAGAATACTTAATTAAGCCAGGCAGAGACAGTCTATTCGCTTTAAAGTTTAAATGGAGGCATATGGCAAAGATTGGTTCACTACTGGGACTGACAACTGGGCTCTGTTCTGTTGATTCCAACAAAAGCAGCAGGAAGAGAGAGAGGAAATAACAAATGCAGACATGCCATAAACAAGCCTAGGGAATTACAGGGGACTAAGCTGTAAGAGTATGCTAAATTACACCTATACATTAACCTTCTTTGTTTTCTTGCTGCAAAGGAGCACATCTAAATGTTTATAAATAAACATGGGAAAACTTCAAACCAGCACTGCTGCTAGAATGTAGTTTTTTTTTTTTTTTTTTTTTTTTTTTTTTTTTTTTTGAAACTCCTCATAGGTTGAATCCTTGCTTAAATCAATTGAAATTTTAAATGAGACATCTATATACTGGTTTTTGTTTGGGTTTAGGGCTGCTTTAAATAGTAATTTTGTGAGACTTACATAAGAGGAATTCTAATACAAATTAATTACATAGAGAATTTGTGCAGAAGATAGTTGACATGCATATCTTTGAAACACTACTTGTGTTTGTGCCAAAACTGTGCTAGCAGGGTGAAACAGTTAGAAAGCTTTATATGAAACATACATGTGCAATGAAAAGTACACTCTTATTTATCACAGTATTTTTTACATAAAGGATTTTCCTCTTTATTGAAAATACATCAATGTATTTATGAACATACTGTATTCCACTGTAGTTGTTCACTAACTTTTCTTCCACAACAGCAATATTTCAGGGTGATTTTTTTCATTGTGAGATTTGCCAATACACATTTGCATTCTTGTATGTAAAATAGAAGCAATACATGTTTCCCCCACATCTTGTAAAAATCATATTCCTCTACAAATACTTTGCTGTTGTTCTTGATGTATCATGAATATCTCAACGCAATGCACACTGAAAGCTAACAGCATAGTTGGATTATCCCTCACAGTGTTCATCACTAGCATTGGTCAAGCCTCGCACCACCTTCACTGGTGTAACTTTCCTGTCTCAGAAAGAGAGCTGGTACAGTGAAATCAAGCTGAATCTTTTGTATTAATGGAAGATATTTCTTGATCTTTCATTTTTTTTTCCACTAATGGAAAAATTTCCACATCCTTATCTCCCCGCTGCCTTTCCATGCAGTTCCTAATTTCATATGGTAATGGAAGAGAAGGTCATTTTAAACAGGTAGATGTTCCTTACAGACTGTTCTCTTTTCCTTTGCAGCAATATACATCAGAAACTGTACTACTAGCACCAATTTACTCACCCCACTGTCATTAATTACTATGAAAATACAGAGAATGAAGTACATTTTTTTTTTTTTTTTTTTTTTTTTTACCGATGAGTTGCAAACAGCTCTTGCACTTGTATTTTAGGAGTATTCTCATGGTCTATTGTATGCTAGTAACTAAATCCAGAATCTGATCAGCTAGTATTCTTAATCCAGAATCTGATGTGGAATTACTAGGTGGAAAGGTGTAAGTAAGAATTAAAATTTTGGATTTAATCCTTCTCTAAAAGACTAAAGTGAAAATCTGAATTGTAGGAGTAGTAAATTAGGCAGTGAGGGTTATATTCTTTATATTTAAAGCAAACAAAAAGACATTTTTAATCACCTTATAAAACTTATTTACCCACAATTCTACTGACACCAAAAGCTTGCTAGAGCTCATAGACAGATTAAAAATTTACAGATATGCTCAAAACATTTGCAATTTGCCTAACTAAAATTTCTGGAAAAGGTACAAAAATGGTTTTAGAAAAAAATTATTAATTCTTGGGTTAAAAACAAACACACACACAAACACAAAACAGCAAAAATCACTGAACCCATTATCAGCTGGTTATTTCATCATTTTGCCTTAAAGAAAATCTTATTCAGGCCTGTGGAAGTGGCCATTTTATCTTACAGAGCACAGCTAGACAAGACCTGAAATGATAAATACAGCTGTTCTTACACAAGTGAACCAGAAGTGTATTACAAAGAAATGCTGCAGTCACTATTAAGCATGTACTAAAGACATTATTTGACTGTAATACATTGTTTCAGCAGCTCAGAAGAAAATTGTTTCTGGCATGAAGAGCTAGGTGTCACATCAGAAACAAATATTTGACATTTTCTTGTTTCCATCATGCCTTGTCAGTATAGTTTTATAAACATCCATGAAGTTTTGCACACAGTAAGGATAAAAAGGAACACTAATGATAGAGTATTCACTGAGTGGATGTCACACACTAGAATTTATACTGCAGTAGAATTGGAAAACTCTTGCCAGTAAGAAATGATGTAAAATTAATTTTTATCTTAGCATTGTTAATGATAAAATTATGCTACATTAATATATATAGCAGCACAATAATGTAGCAGCTTTAGTATTAAAACGTGTAACTTCTTTTGCTGTCAAGCAATAATTTTTAATATATTTATGAGTCAATTTTGAGGTTTATTTCATTATTTAATGCCACAAATTTTGCCAGAATTCTGATGCTGATGTTAAAACTGCCTTTTTCAATGTGCATTCATTGTAGAAAGCTTGTCCTCTTCTTATTTTCTCCTGGAAGCTAATTAATTGTTGTGTCATATTTCATGGATGTGCCAACAAAAAATTATGAAGAAAATAGAAAAAGTATACAATCTGTTACTGTTTTGGGTACAAGTAGATCTTATATCCCAACAGCATAAAAAAGATGAAACCATTTCAAATGTCCTGTGTTTCACATCTAATATCAGTTCTGAATCATACAGATTGCCCAGAAACATAAAAACCAGAATACCTGATTATAATTCCTCTTTATTTTCAGTTAAAATGAAAACATATTAAATAGTAAGTAAATCAAAGTAAATTCAGATCTGTCATGGTTACGAAGCTAAGGTTTAGAATTTGGAGCATATACATTATGGTACTCTGACAAAAATTGTCAGCTGCTCAGGTTGATGTTTTTTGATTAGGCTATACTAGCAAATAGTAAACCCCAAAGTTCCATAGTTCCTTGTCTTAATTCTATGACTGTGACTAATATTTCAAGAGAATGTGTAAAGGAAATGTGTGACCTTATGGCCAGCAGTCTTAAGGGATATTATAATGTTTTATAGCTATGTAGGAGAGCGTGGATTTAAATGTTGCTTCCTGTTCAGTTTGGATGTAGCTTTTATGTCATTTTTTTTAGGGTAATCTTACTGAAGATATGGTATTTATGATTTTTGAATGCCTTCTCTTGTATCCCAACTCATTTGTAATATAGCACAATTGAAATGAAACCAAGACACTGTTTTATATTGCTGAACATTTTTTCTATTTTTTCTAGCTGAGAAATTCAAACACACATGTTGACTGAGAGAATTTTCACTTAATATTTTAAACTATAATAAAATTAATTATCTATTTCAAGCCCCACCACAATTTGATCTGTTACAGTGTTCTATTAATGATATTTAATAAATACATTTATTAGAAATAAATTTGACAGATTTATTTTTTAAAAGTAAGCTTTTTTGAAATTCTCACTGTTTTAAATCTGAATTCATGTTTGAACATGGAAAATAAGAAAAGAAATAAGTGTCATGGTAAATTTGTGTAGTGTATAGTAAGAAGAAATATATGTATGTATATGTATATATATGTATAATATGTATATTATATTATATATTATGAAGGAATAGCTGGGTAAGGAATGTTATGATGTCCTTCAGTAGGAGTGAGCTGAATCCGTATTTTTTTTTTTTTTTTTTTAATTTCTGCATCAATTAAACTGGTTTTAATAGTGAAAAGACTGATGAAAATGTTCATACCAGTATAAGAATTTAAGGACGTTGTATGTATGATTATGTCACTCTATTTTTGGAAAATTGCTTTTGAAGCGATGGAGCATGTATTTGCTTCTGCATACATTCATCTTGAAGGACTCTTGATACTACTTTTGCAGTTACTTCACTATCTTCTTGTTTATACTAGCTTCATTGTATTTTTTATGTTTTTCTAATCATTAGATATATTTTGATATAAATGGATACAGAATTGCCCCTTGAGACAGTGTAAAAACGTTTTCTTTGCCAAAGTAAGCAACTTTCCCACCACTCTGTATCAGAATGCATGTAATTATCATTACAGAAGGTTGACCAATGTGACAAAAACAAAATAAGTATCGCATGAATGAAAATGACTGAATGATAATATAAATTGTGTCCCTTCTGTTTTCTCAGCTGTTATTGCAAATAATAAAGATTTAAGAATGGTATTACAGAAGTTTCTGTGGAAACTCCAGTGATATTTTCTGTTTCCAGCTCTTTTTACTTCAAATAATGGAGGTATTTTTGATATGTAGATTACAAAATTGAATTAAATGTGGGCCTGAAACAATGAAACAATTTTTTTATATGTTTTAAGTGTATATGTATGTATATAACCAAACAAGTTGTAGGTAGCACCTGCAATTTTAACCATTTATTTTATTTTATTTTATTTTTTTCCTCATAGTAAAGGATTTCCTCCTAACATCTAATCTAAATCTTCCCTCTTTTAGTTTAAAGCTGTCCTTGTCCTATCACTATCTACCCATGTAAAAAGTCAACTTTTTATAAGCCCCCTTTAAGTAATAAAAGGCTACAATGTGATCTCCCCAGAACCTTCTCTTCTCCTGCCAGCACATTACCAGCTGTCTTAGCTTTTCTTCATAGGAAAGGTGCTCCTATATTATATCACTTTTTTTTTTTTTTTTTTTAGTATCTTTGTTTATAGTTCCTATTACAACCATATTAAAAATAGCTTGCTAAATCTCTGAATATTTTTTGTCAGTAAAAACAAATAGTTTATTGGACAGGACATAAAAAAAATTAAGCAATTTATTTCTACTGATTCTAATTATAATAATGGAGAAGGTTTTAATTTATCAGTGCATAACTGTAAATGGGTATGACAGTTTAAATGCCCAGTTTACCTTTGCCTTGCTAGGAATTAATCTTGTTTTAGGACATAGAATATTATTTTAAGAAAAAGTATTGCAAGCATTTGGAAGAATTACAAATAAAATCAGATGAAAATCTATTATTGTTTCCCTGCTTCACATCTCAGTTTTCACTATTACTTTTCTACTGTAGAAATCCAAATGAAGGAGTCCGAACTTTCCACTTGTTAGGGAGAATGCCTCACAACATTTTAAATATAGACCATCTAAATTTGTGTGAAAGAAGATACCTATATACATATTTCCAAACAACTGTGAATTGTTAAGTATTCAAAAGAAATATTTTGGTGGGTTTATTTTACTTTTACTTTATGCTTTTATTTCTGTTCAGCAGAAACAATTTAAAGTCCAAACAATTTCCTTTCTTTTCACTAGCTATTCTCCAGAAAAAAAAAATAAAAAAAAAAATCTGTGAAATAGAACAAAAAAGTGAAATGCCAGTAGAAACACACGTTAAGCACTGCTAAGAAAGAAAACCATATCATTCAGTGGTTAAAGACAAATTCAAAGGCAAGAGGATCTTTATTTCGAATTTCTAATTTGGAAGTCCCTCAACCTCTTTCAGCCACACTCAACTCTGTTGGCAGCATGGGTAAAACAGCAGGACATCACTATAAACCATATATTTCCAGATAGTTTATCTGGGTAAATAAATACTCTGAATGCTTTAAAATGTTCATGTTTTCCTTTTTTAAAAAAAGGCAACTCACTACAACAGTGCATCTTCATCAGATTTGGGAGCACACATTAAGTAATATAGAGCTGTTACAGCAAGAGGAGAATGTGAAAGACAAGATACAAACCATAACACTAATCTTGAGAGCCCTCTTAGAGTTGTAGAGGAATGGAAAGAAACCAAGATTATGTTAGTCAAACAGTAGATGAATAACCAAATTAATGAATAACAAATGAAATGGAAACCATTCTCTGAACAAAGAGCAACATCTGCTTTCAGTCATGTCAGAATGAATCCGGAACTTCAGTAACTGATTTGAATGAACTAGGTTAACACTGCAACAGTGCATTGGTGTATTGTTGTTGTGGGGTGAATGTTTCTATAATATAGCACTTTCTGATCCAGAGAAAGAGAAATAAGCTATACAAAAAGTAAGAGTAGTTTTTTTCCTATCTGATATATTTAAGTGCTTAAATAAAGAGGTTATTTATTATTATAATTATTTTATATTTGGTACAAAGCAAATTACTATTTGGTGAACAATTTCTTCTAGTAGATCAAGTGCCCTGTTAGGAGGCAATATGTTGGAAGAATTCATGAACAGATCAAAACTCAAGATGAAACAAGGCCTATACTATGGACACAAATTAGACCCACCTGCAAATTGCTAGGCCTCTGGTTCTCTCTCATAGTTTCCCAATGTGGGCAGGAAAAAAAACAAACATATTCTCACATATTCATTAGGAAAGAATTCATTCAGCATATCTCAGTTTACTGTAAAGAGATGTATAATATTTTCCTGTTAATCTCAGGACTACGGTCAAGAAAGTAGCACTACCAGTCCACTAATGTAAAAGCTGTTTGTCCTTTAAAGTGTGGTTGAAAACCCGCTAACTTTATTTTCACCAATTTTGTTAAGTTTCTCTGATTGCAGACTTGCTAATGTGCATCATCGTGTGTGTACCTTATTTTAAATATTTAAATATTTAAATATTTTTAAATAGTTTTATGGAGTTTATTCAGAGCCTTTATAGATCATCAGTGACACGTGTCAGCAGTTGAGAGTCACTACACTGGAGCATTGTTTTCTGGGGAATGGAATTCAGTGTTTCTTAGTCATAACATTTTCCTGCTTTTTATCAAATATCTCTCACTTCTACTTCTTCTACTGCTGTTTTGTACGAAAGACGTTAATCTATCATTATCATCTGCTGCTCTGTTAGCCGACGTGTATGGCAATTCTAAAGATTTCAACTCTGCTGAAGACTTAAAAAAAAAGGTGGTAAATTACATATGAAAGGGTTAAATGACAGAACTAAGAGTGGAATTTAATGCAGAAGTTAAGAAATGACAGATTAGATTGCATAAGTAAGCTTCAATTAAGTCCTGTTACATATCTTTAATTATAGCTTGTTGTATTATTATTCCACAAAATCTTGCCTCTTCAATGCCTAGAATGGATCTGTTGTGTGAAAGAAGTAGGGCTATGTAGTGAACGATACAATTGTTTGTAGGACCCTTGATTCACCTGTTCATAAGTAGAAAAGCATATAATTAATGAGTCCGGATAGCTCATAAATAAAAAGGCAGTTTCTGTTGTCAAGACAATTTGATGCTGCTGTAGAGATTTAGAGTTTAATCCTGACTTTAACACTTACCATCAATGGGCTGTTTAAGAAATCAGTAGAAAAAGACCTTTAGCAGTGTTTTTTGTTATTGTTTTTCTTTTCAACTAATGGTTATTCCCAATTTCTATACACTTATTTTGAGACCTTTGAAAATGACTGTCAAAGATTCAGCACATGGAGGCTGTGCTTTGTACCTATCAAGTTCTGTCACATGCTGAATAGCTTGAAAAAATCAGGTCCTGGCACTGAAAATTATTGCATATTTTAAAGTTGCTCTTTGTATTGCTCAGTTCTAACTGTAAATGGGATTATTACCTCTCTTCTTCTTTATTGTGAACAAAAAAAATATTGAAAATGAACAGAGATTATAGTAATAAACAAATAGTAAAACAAGTAATTTTATCTGTGGAAGTACGTGTGTATAACGCATGGAAAAGTAAGAACAAAAGAAAATAGGATTTTTTATTATTATGCAAATGCTAGCCATTATGTGCAGTTGGGCTTCTTTAAAAATGTATATGGAACTATCATAATGTATTTATATATATACACACAAATATATATACACACAACTTATGCATACTGAATCAAAGCTGATGTCAATGCTTTCCTGTGTGATTTTACTAGCCTTTTTAACCTTTGTGTTTTCCATGTAATCTCAGTTTGACGTAGATCACTGTAGCATATGATATTAACCTATGATATCTTGTCAATTAACTTGTCAAACTATCCTGTGTGGTTTAAGATGAGGCAGCTTGAATGTGTGGGTCAAGAGGGGGAATATAAGAAGAATCCCAGCTGACACACAGGCATAGTGGTATTTAAAGGAAGTAACAAGTACCTGCCAAGAGGTACTGAAAGCAGAAGGTAATGCTACTATTTCTTTTTCTTATCTGTTATAGAAAAAAAAAAAAAAAAAAAAAAAAGAACAATGTTGGTTTGTCCTAGTTCCACAGTTTCATGGCTCGAACCACTTGAATGAGAGTAGAAATGCCTTTGGACTGAGTTCAAACAAGGCAGCTGACTAATAGCCTCTTCTGTTAGTTGATAAGGGTCGCCTATGGAAGAGTGCTTTTTTGTAAGATTGCAATTTTGCTCATTTCATATTTTATAAGGAACATTCACTAGGGAAAGACACAGGAAAAGTCTGCTCCTGGGTATGATAAAAGCTGTGGAAAAATTAATCACCTGGATCTGCTACACAGTTATCTAGAGACTGCAGTTTTGACCGATATATATGTTACTATTTTTTAAGGATCCAAAAAGCAGCTGGTATTGGTTGACAGTCAGCAAAGACAAGTAAACATGTTCATAATGTTGCAAGATTATGGAGTTGACTTCAAAAAGCAAAAGATTTAGAAGTGGTGAAAAGTACAGAAAATAGTTGGGATGTTAATAAAGCTGCTTCCTTCCAGAGGCAATATCTTTTTTTTGTGCGTGTGAGTCTGATTGCAAATTAAGGTGAAAAAAATTAACCCCAGGCATAAAAGAATACTCAGTCCCTACCTCCATGGTTTCTAGAACAAAAGACTGTAGTCTTTGGTTTTAGATTTGATTTTTTTTCCCCTGCTCATTGCCATACAAAGAGATATAGCTCAATAAAATGAAAGATACAGTGCACTGTGGTTCATATTCTTGGCCTGAAGGAATTCTTAGTCAGGTTAATGGATCTGATGGTTTTTCTTTCATTGATTTTTAAGATGATTATATTTTATTTATAGGTGAGAAAATAATAGTTAATCTTAAATTTATTGAAAAGTTATTGTGAGATTGCACAAATTGATAATGCTAACAATACATTCAGGGAAGCCAAACTATTCCTGTCTTTAATCCTGTAAGTGGTGATATGAAGGGAATCTATTGACTTGAAATTAAATGTGCTTTTACGTACACCTGTGTTCAGAATGGAAGAGTTATATTTTTCTTGCTCTTATGAAAGGTTTCATTACATGAAGCATTGATATACCTCAGGTGTTTCTTTTGTGAAAACTGTATGTGAAATATCCAAGAGCTGAAAGCTCTCGGATAAGAGCATGTTGTTCTCTGGAGGCTATAAGATCTGATTTCTAAGTCAGCCAAGTCATTTGTCAGATAAAAAGCTTAGTGGTCAACTATAATTGTGTCCACAGGTTTGAATCTTAACACAGCATGTGGGTTGCAAATTTGGAACCCATTTGGAACCCAGGAAAAAATTTGGTAGAATTTGGAGGACAGCATGAACAGCTCGTTGTAACTCTGAAATTCTTGCCTTAATTTAAAATATTAATTAATTAATATTAATATTAATTAATATTAATATTAATTAATTAAAATACTTTAGATGGGCTCAGAGGCCATTTTTATTTTTATTTTTGCAAGCCAACAGATGATAACAAAAGGCATAACATAATTTTACAATATTAAGCTATAAAATGGCATTCACCTCTCAGTAGCACTGAATTTCAGTATTCAGCTCATCTTACAATAATGCATTGAACTGGGTGGCTAAGATGGAGAGATGCTGAATCAAAGTTATGCCTCAGGCAACCATGAGCCCTTGTTACACAATCCTAATGTGTGGTGAAAGTTCTAGAGTGGCATTATATTTTGACAAAAACAAACAAACAAACAAACAAAAAAAAACCACTTCTCAGCAATTTCATTAGTCATAATGGTCCAGATTCTGTACATTGCTGTGAGATAAGCTAGCAGAAAGACCAGTTTGGGAATGTGTGGCAGATTCTGTAGGAAACAAAGTAAGAAAAAGGGAGAGAGATCAGAACACAGCAATTACTGTTAAATTTTTCATGCTTATAATGCATTATCTAAAGCTGGTACTGTGTTAATGGCTGTATAAGGCCTTTGACTGGACACCTACATTAATTTTAGAGCTCCTCTATTGTTTTGCTTGAAGCAAAATTTGACATCAACACGATGTTTCACCTTAGATTGAACTTAGTGGGGAAACAACATGAAAGTAAATTAAAATCCCTGCTCACTTCCTACCACTTTTGTAATAACATCTTTCTATTTTACACCAAAAGCTGTCTAAAAATGTTTGGAAGATATTTCCAAAGGAAAAAAACTATTTCATATAAGTTCCTTTCCCTGACTCCGAGATGTACCCAAGGCAATATATTAAAAGTTTAAGTAGCATACAAAAATAATTAGATACACTGTTTTTCTTGTTTGTTTCTATACTGATGAACTAGTGTTCTGTGTATAATTAAAAGGGAAATAAAATGAAGAGAAGAGGTGTCAGAGCCTTTCCTAGGGAGCTGCATGTACTGACTCTGAAACTACCATATATGTATAAAGTATTCCTGTTGGGAAAATACAGCTGTCAAAATAGATTCACAGGTAGTGTGTGAATTGGGGAGTTTGGGACAGGAAAAAAGGGCAGAGGCTGAACAAAACCAGCAGAGGTTTGGCCTCCAGATTTGGCTATAATAAGAGATGATCTGAACTATTGCCCAGTATTCAAACCAAAAGAGAAGTGAACTTGTCAAAAGGTTCAAAAAATATTTCCTATTTTCTTGTTCCTCTGCACTTCCTGGTTCTACTTAGTTCTCTGAGCCAAGGATCAAGGCAAAATTAAAAAGGCTGATCTTGCACTATCGTCCTTACACTGGCTCCAGTGAAAGGAAGGACCACAAAAAATCTGGTCCACAAGGAAGCTTCTTCTCATAAAGCAGTTAGGTAAACACTGTCCTTAATTACATTAGTTCAAATAAGACATGGAAAATTCATCAAAATCAAGTCTGTTTGATCTTCCCTATAATTAGACATAAAACAGTTCCTCTAATTTTCTTCAAACAACAAAATAATTATATTAACTTGATTAACTGAGTGTCAGAGGTTTCAAACTAGTGCAGACTGTACAGACCAAGATTCTGTGAGCCTGCTCTTTCCTTCCTTTCTCTCTTTCTCTCTCTTTCTTAAAGGTATTAGATGAAAGAGAACAATCATGTGGCATT
Organism: Oxyura jamaicensis; assembly: GCF_011077185.1. Lineage (NCBI taxonomy): Eukaryota > Metazoa > Chordata > Aves > Anseriformes > Anatidae > Oxyura > Oxyura jamaicensis. Next base: position 14,629,661 of record NC_048897.1, on the reverse strand, counting down.
TTTACAAACAGTACAAAAAAAAGCCTTGGGACTACTCAGAATGCATAAACTTGAGCATATGTGCAAATCTTTGCTGGATTGCGCCCAAAGGGCACATCTATAAAGAGCTACAAGTATAAAATACTGAAATTACTTGCACATGTGCTACTTAGGTCATTATCTATAGCAATTCAATGTAAAGGAAGGAGTTACTTATGTTATTTGTATCTATTTATAGGCTTTGTCCAAGATTTGAAGGAACTCCCTGTGAACTATTGTTAATTGACTATTACTTACACGTTATTTCAGGAGCAGCATGATGAAAAGAGAATAAGGGAGGAAATTCTAAGTAGTAAAATATCTTTTTCTGTAATATAAAACAGTCACATAACATAAAGGACTAGGGCAAAAGATGATCTACAGTGACAATGGTAAGAACAGTCTTTCATAATTCCAAGTCCTTGCAGTTACATACTTGAGTCTTAAAACTTTTCTACAAAACAGTATTTACTATCTGCTTTATGACTGTGAAGTATTTGTGTTTGTTTACATACCAAGAACAGAGAAGTATTTTGATCTGCCACATCTTCAGTTTTTGCCTTTTTAATGCCTTATTAAACATTTCCATCGCTGTAGATTTTACCTTTGGATATAATAATGGATTAGATCTCAGCTCTGGATACGACGATGAGTTAGATCTCAGTCTCTGTCTACTGTGTCAGGTAATCTACATAGAATTAGTACACTCTATGTACTAATTAATTAAAACCACAAAATTTCTAGGAAATCACTCTGATTTGTAGAAGTTAGATGAACATTAATAAAATTGAAAATAATAACCAATTTGAAAAAAATAGAAAATAATCTAGAAAATACAGTAATCTCTTATCCTTCTTTTGGAGAGTGCAGTGTAAGAATCCTTAGCTAAGTTTCCTGTTTTGCTGAGGACTCAGCTCCCCCACCCTCCACCCCGAAATAAAGTTTTGGAGAGACCTTTGTAAATCTGTCCAAAGGAGTTTCATAAGAACATTTTTCATTTTCTAACCCAAGTCAACAGTAATTTTCTCAGTTTATAAATTTCAGTAAAAATTGAGGACTACAGTAGGCATCATAACTAACTGCAGTGCACTCAAGTTATGAATACAGCAATGACGAAACAGATTATAGGAAATACAAAGAAATGTTGTACAAAATCTCACATGTAAACAAAACTAAAGATGTAACAAATCTTCCATAGGCAAAAAAGAGACAATGAACTTCCTATTTTACTCCATATACATTAGATCATTTTAAAATAGAAGTTTTTCACTTAATATGATACTGTGTGCTATATATTCATTCTGAAAAGGCAGAGATGGAAGACAAGTTGATGTGGAGGATTAGTATTATGTATGAAAAATCATCTACCATGAAAAGAATAAATGTCAAAACATAGTTTTGTATATAACATTTTAACAATTACGCAGTAGAAAAAGATAATGTTTTAAGCAAGCAGATTCATAAACTCTTCCAGATTTTTGAAGAAAGTGATTAATTTTCTAGTATGCACTGGAAAATTATTCTTTCATATGATAAGAGTGAGTGGTTGTCCTTAGTAAATTACATGGGAAGGGACTGATCACCCAAAAAGGTGATAGTAAGCCTCAGAAGTTATAGTTCAGACCAAGTAGCTAAATTAAGAATTTAATGAGAGTAGGCAAATAAAATAATGTATCACAGTGAAAATAGTGATTATATACTTGTGATCTTGCAAAAATTGAAAAAAAATAATCCAAGAAGTATTGTATTTCTCCTGTGTAAACAGGCAATTATGTTTATAGTATTTTATAGGCTTAGAATGTATGATTTGTTTGTATCTTTTATATTCTTCTACTGAACTATAATATTCATAGCAATAATAATAAGAATAGTGCTTATAATAAACCCTAAAACTTTACTCTTGCATTTACAAGTTATTTAAATAGTTGCTGATAGTGTCATTTACTGCATCTTCTATCACTGAGACTCCCCCACTTGTGTCCATTTACTTTCAGTGTTTTTATGTCCTCAGCAAGTATGCAATCATTTATCAAAGAAGCCAGTTTATTTTTGCTAACAGTAGCTTCTTTTTTACAAACTCTTTTCTTTATCAGTACCAATGTTTTCTAAATTTGCTGTTAAATATGAAACAAAAACCCATTAAAATAGACACAAAGTGCAGATTCCACATAACATTGCTGAATCTTGCATGTTAATTATGTACATAGTTTTCTTGTCAGTATTTTAAATATTATTCTATCATAGGAAGGTCATGCAGAGGTGTTGCTAGCCTTTCACTTGACCTTATTTTGGAAACCAGGGCTACAGCTTTTATGCTAGATAGGCAATCCAGTTGCACTAGCTTGTCAGCACTGTTGAATGTATAAAGGGCACATACCGGTAAATGAATGGAAATGCAGAGGCAGAAGAAGTAATCTTACACAAAATATGGTTTAATGAGTGGAACAGTGTGTTTATTAAGTTAAACAAAGGAGAGAAACACATTTAATGCCAAACTGTACTTCTCTACTAGTATCAAATAATTTTTGTGATTGATACACATAATTTCAAAATATTTTTTCTTAGAGCATCTGAGAAAACAGGACTTTGAAGAAATTTTATGTGATAGTAACATTTTTGTGCAGTATCTTCTATAGAGAGAACTAAATTTGGGTTTGGGTTTGATCTGGATGTTGATATTGGCTCTTGAGAAATTCTCCATTTTTATCATCTTATAATTGCTATTAAAAAGGAAAAAAAAAAAAAGTTTAAATTCTGTATGACCATCTCTGTTCCAGGACATATGGTTATGTGTAAACAAAGCAACCTGCACTTAGCATATAGCATACCCACTTTGCCATCTTTTTTTTTTTTTTTTTTTTTTTTTTTTTTTTTTTTTTTTTTTTTTT
>NC_048897.1:14611428-14626655 GCF_011077185.1 Oxyura jamaicensis | reverse complement strand
CAATTTTTTTTTTTTTTTTTTTTTTTTTTTTTTTTTTTTTTTTGTCTTTGAAAAAGCTGATCCAAATACTTGGACTACCCAGGATAAGAGCAAAAATTGTTATTGCCTACAAGTGCAGAGTTTTGTATCTCCTAAGGAAGAGAGTACTGTTACATCTAGAGCACTATCTAAATAGGTTCTCTTGTTGTTTAATTACCACTTTTCTTTGTATACATTGTATAATTTCATGTACAAGTAACTTTTTAAGTGTGATCCTCTGCATAGGAGATCAGTCATACTGTTATAAACTATATAGTTATAAAATGTGATATATAAAATGATTATATGGTTATTTCTAAAATATGATTTACATCATGCTTTGACCAGAAGGATTTTCTATTTTATGCATATGTAATATCTACATTTCATTCTCTGGTTTGACAGCACTGTATCCTAAGGAATAGTTGGAATTTCCTTTTATTCATAAATTCTACTTTTCAGAAAAATTCTTGCAATGGATATTTTTACAAGAGAAAGAGATTAATTAAATGATACAAATTGTAAAGGCTCTGTTGCCTTTGGTTTGTCACTTTAATAGTGAATAATGTTGATGGATAGAGATTGGAGTTGTATTAAATCACAGCCTGCTCCTAATCCTTTCCTTTTCTTTGAAATACAATATAAACAGAACATTCCAAACTGCTCTTCAGTCAGACAGGTGTTCATAATCTTCTCTTATAATGCAAGGATTAGGGAGTATGGTGTTACAGAAGAATGCTGAATCATCAACAAACTTAAAAAGAAAAGAAAAGAAAACAACAACAAAAAACAACTAAAGCCATAATGGCGATTTAATGTTTAGATTCTTATGGCATAATATTTGAAGTTTATATTATCTTTCTTCACCTTATTTGGCATGAAAACTTTATCTTGTATTTCTCCTACAAAGATATGAGCTGAACAATTTCTTTACATGTAATTTAGTCTGGAATACAAATACTGTTTAGTCTTTTCTTACAAGCTATTTACAAAGCCAAAACCCACAAAAAACACTGTCCACTTAAAGGTGGAGATTGCAACTGTAATTAAGAAAAGAAAAGGAGAGGTCAGAGTACATAACTTTCCTTTGGCTTTTTTGTAGCTTGATTTTCATCCAGAATAGTTGATGTGGGGTTCAGTGGGAGACTGGAGAATGGTCAACATAGCATAGATGGCTATACAAAAAGGTATCTCCTGGGATTTGCATGCAATTCCCTTAAAATTGAGGAGACCAAGAACCTTTAGAACCTTTCCCATTCAGATAATCCAGATCGTATTTTTATCACTGCAGTAGTAACACAAAATTATTTTCTAGGTATTTGGCTTTTAATTTGGTTGTCTCCTTGTGTGGAGATAAATTAGATGCTAGATAAAGTAGCAGAAGAATTATTATTATTCCCTATAACAGTATTTGTTTAAAATAATTAAGAATAAATTGACAGAACTGCAGATACATTGTAATGTGCATTTTCCATGAAAATGTGGTGATCTACATTTGGAAAAATCCCATCCACAGAAAAAAATAGATGTTACATGTGTCTTTCAGTTTTTAGGTAGATACTTAAAGTCCTAATTTCACAGTCTTACTAAAATATCATTTATTAATAATGAACTAAATGTAGTTTTAACAGTGAGTTTGAAGAATTGAATGCTATTTTCAATTGGTCTGTGAAGGTAAGAATGTAGCTTTCATGTCTCTTTGGAAAAGCATTTTGGACCAAAGAGTTGAAGTAGAGAAATACGATATTTTTACCACAATATAACAATATAACAGTATCACCTTGAACACAACTTCTTCAATGGAAGCGGAATGGCATTTCTGAGTTGCAATTTGAAATAAATAGTATCTCTGATTTAGAGAGGGTCTTCCTTTTATCTTCTCTCTCATAAGTTTTTTAGCAGTTTACATGTTTGTGACAAATTTATCAATAGGCTATCTTGATGAGATTTCGTTAGAACAGTGCTTTTCTACATTGATAAAATAAAGGATATTTTCCTTCCTACTCTAAAATTGTGTTTAAGTTGTTTAGAATACGCATATGAGTTGATTGATGAGGACCATAATTATGAGATGATTGATGAGTACCAAAATTAGAAGTATTTCAAACTGAGGCTGAAATAAGTTTCAAGTTTTCTTAAATTTCAGAAACAGACAAACAGGACAGTTTTAATTCCTTGATTCATCACTTAATTTGTACTTAGGCACTCCTCTTACTGTTCTTAAGAACAGCAGAATGTAACTTAAAATACTGCTTTTGTAATCCCTGGTGCTTTTTTATTCTGCTTAATTATGACTGTTAGTTAAAATAACTCCGACTTTCTGGATGCTTGATTTGCAGGGAAGAGAACTGGTAGTGTCTAATATAGAATAAATACTACAGGAATCCTACAGGAGTGTAGAAAATCAATATATTTAATTTAAGGCAGAGCAATAATGTGACAGATTTTCATCAAAAATCAAATAGGATTTTAACATCAGCATGTTCCCAAAGATCTGAACATTTGGGAACTCTCTATGGCCTTAAAATGACGAATGGTTGCGTATTCCTGTGACTCATTTCTAAATAAGTAATATCCCATAACAGTTTTCTTAAATGCGTAGGTTTTACAGATGCTCTCTTTTTATCAACTGATTATCGATCTGTACATGACATCACTCTTGCAGATGATCTGTCTTGCAATATTTGTACATAAATAAAGAAATACAGGAAAAGACAGGGTCTGACAGTTTCATCAGAAATCTTCAGAAATCCTCTATTTTTTTCATACAATTCTGTTGGTGATCCTCTAAACAGTTAGATAATGTCATTCCTTAGTTTAAATCTTTCTGCCCTCTTGTTATGGTTACTTACCTAAAAAAAATAGGTCTTATTCATTGTTACAATTACAACTGAATAAATGAATACATTTCAGTAGCTAAGCATGATGAATTCAAAGCCATACCTATTTTTTACTACTATAGCCCCATTTTACTATTTCATCTTTTCTAAGTAATTAGAAATGGTAATTCAAAATATTGTTGATATAGCTTCACTTGTAGTATTTTGTTGCTCCTTGGGATATCTTTCCAAAATAGATTCTCCTCAGTAGTAGTGTTTTCTTTTTCATTTTCCTCTTAACTCATTTTTATTAACTGACTTAACTCTAATTTTATTAACAGAAGAAGATTTTAACCCTATCTTCCTAATGAAAGGATGAAATATAGGACTGAATCCAAACCCTACACCTATAAACACCCAAATCTAAGTGATATTTGAAGTCTTGAAGGTAACAGTATGATTAAAAGGAAAATGTATCAAATTTATTCAATATCAAATTTAACAGAGAAATTACCTAAGAAATGTTTCACAAATAATGAAGACTAAACAGATTTGATAAAAGATTATATGTTGCAATGAATCTGTTTCCTTGCCACCACTGATATTTTGACACTTGTTGAGTAAACTGATGTTAATATAACATTAGAAAAAATTATCCTCCTGAGAGGCAATCTAGATAAACAAAGTGATATTAATGTTTTCTATGATATTTATTTAGCTAAAATGGCTGATTAGATGTTAAACAGAATGGAGGTTAATGATCTTTGTTATTGGTGTTATAAAAATTAAAAAAGAATAAAATAGGGTTAATGATGTATCCCATTATTGTTATTATGGGGATTAAATGCATTCTGTTGTCCGCTGCACAGAAAAAATGGGCCTCAAGCTGTGAGTAATTAACAAAATTATATTATTATCTAACCTTATGCTGTAATTAATTACTCTCTTCACTGTATTTTTCAGTGTTGACTATATGCGGTTTAGGTATCTCTTCAGATTTGCAAGTAAAAATGGATGAAATAATCTTGTGACTGATTTAGACCAGCCTGTATGCAAAAGCTTTTATTTATTACATAAATGCAGAATGAAATAGAAGAGTGTATAGGACAAAAGTGGACTAGATTAAAGATTAATGAAGAATTTCTTTACCATACCTAAAGGATGTCATTTTCACTTCATTTTCACTTTTGTTTTGAACATTTACATTACAGCAAAATGCCCACTGGGATTTTTTTCTTTTTTTAATTAATATGTATATCAACTGGTGAGATAAACTATCTATTTATTATTGGTTGTTTTTGTTATGATTGTGTATGTCAACCCAGAACAAGACCTTATTGTGCTAGGCTCTTTACAAACAGAGAATACCAGATGGTCCCAGCTCTAGAGAGTTTATAGTCTGAATCAACAGGGTGAATCATGAGGCATAACATAAAACAGTAGTGTGAACAATGTGATGGCAGCAAATGTTACATTAGTTCCATAATTTCTTGCTGAAAACAAGGAGGGAGGTTTTAGTATGTTTACTGGTGAATTAGGTCTAATATGGTGAAGGTGACACTGTTAGCACTTTGCAGCGCTGTGAAAACTTTTGAGGGTGACACTGTGAAGCAGCCTCATGGCTACACACTTCCATCTTCTCCCTCCAAATTGTCTCTGCACCTCTGGAGTACTAGAAAGGTGTCGAAATGAGGAAAAGGTTGACTGATTAAACTATTGTAGAGGAAGGACAATTTTGGACCAAGCAACTAATTGTAATTTTAGCCAAAAAAAAAAAAAAAAAAAAAAAAAAAAAAAAAAAGTTATCCACTTTGGTAGCTTTACTTTCTTCTGCTGGAGTCTCTCATTGGCTTGATTGTCTAATTTTTTGTTAAGAATCAATGGTCAGAGCGAGAAGCCATGTGAAAACCTCTACCATGCAGGGAGTTTCCCCTATGGATGGTGTTTCAGTTCTTGCATGAGATGCAGAAAGAAAGACTCTTCTACTGCTTGCAGATGCAGATCAAACTCTGTTTTTTTTATACTTCACCTTCATCTACAACTGCAGTCCATATGAACCCTCATTCAACCTGTAGAATAAAAATTATTTGATTCCTCCAGATTTAAGGAGTTCAAGGCAAGTGATACATCTATCATCTTCATTTTGTTGGTCCTGCACAATCTCATCAGATAGAAGACTTCTACTTCAGCCAGTTCCTTTATTTAACTGATGTTCCTTCTTTATGCTTTTTATCACACAAGGGATATAGAGATGCTACAGTTGCTTAGCAAGAGTAGGTACAAGGCCAAAGTAATACATCACAAAAGTTTTTTCTGAATGCTCATAATATCAAAAGTTCAGAAACAACAAAAACTTACAGTGTTTTTAAGAGAATATTAAGACAAGAGAGATGAAGTCATATGATATATAGGTTAAAAAATTCTAGATTTAGTTTACAGAGAACTATATCTTTTTCCATAATTTTGTCTGATGGAAAAGATAAGAATTGTTTCATTTTCTGAAGATGGTTCATGTTTCATCTTCTTTGGGAATTGGTCAGATTTTTATCTCCAGTTGGTAAATTCCATGAGATTCTTACAGGGTGCATAAAGTGTGGGTTTCTTTCTGTTCATGTTTTGAACATAGCTTGTTAGTGTTAGTAGGCTTTGTGTCAGGCCTAAAAATTGAAGGAACCTGTCCCACACCATAAATGATTACAGCAGTCTGACAGAGAAAGCAGATGTTCTTTACCAGCAGTCATGGACATGCAGCACTGCCAGTGATGTATCCAGGTTTTCAAACCCACACCAAGCATTTTGGCAGATACTGACTTCATTGCATGTTCAGAGCTCCCTTTTAGGTCAAAGGGAGATTGAAAGACGTACAGGAGGCACACAGTCTGTCACAATACATATAATGCATACTGATTTAGGTAAATCTTAGTAAGAGGTATGTGGACATTGTTCACATAGAACAGGTCTGAGAAGCAGCTGTATGTTGAAAGACACTGGTCTGTCTTCTGTGAAAATCTCACCCATTATTTTTTTTTACAGACAGACAAGAAGAACTTAAAGGAAATACAGGGAAGCACAAAGCATTTTTGCCTGCTCCAAAGTGAAGCTGTAATTCAAAAGCATCTAAACAGAGCCATCAATTCTGTCATAAAGTATAAGAACAGAGTAGAATATAGTCACACAGGTGTTTTGTGCAGCTTCCCTTGACAGGTGAGTAAGCCAAGAGATGAGTGAATTACAGGAACACAAAATGAAAAGTATTTGTGAACAATGCAGCTCAGAGCTCTGTGCCAGCTATAAGGGGCATATTCACTGAGTGGGAAACTGCAGGAGCAGCACTGACCTATCACATGTGACAAAGGCAATCAAAAAAAAAAACACAAAAAAAAGCCAGAAAAATAGAAGAAAAACAAAAGAGTTTTCTACAGTTCTATGTCTCTATATACTTTCCAATATCACTTGCCTTCAGTAAAGCATAAGTTCTATGTCTCTATATACTTTCCAATATCACTTGCCTTCAGTAAAGCATAAGAAAAGATAGAAGCCTACAAAACATACTGTCCTTGTCCCTACTGCCAGTCAGAGGAAAGAAGTACATGAACATTCAATTTAAATTGAATTTGCTCAATGGAAAGTGATAACTCTAAATAATAAAATAGGTAGTTAGAGAAGGACCTAAGTTGAAACAAAATATTTCAAAGCAACCTTGACTAGTTCTCCCAGCTTTATATTCTATGTATTGTGAAATTAGGTTCAAGTTTTAAAGAAACAGTAAGAATTACTCCCACATATTTTTAGCAAATTACCTTAAAAGTGAGGAAAGATTCTGTAATTGCATGGAGCTTAGTGTTTGTTTTCAAACAATCAATTTCTTTCAGGTTTTGAACTCCTACATTTTGTTTAATCAAACAAGATGTGTATAATTTACTATTTTATTTAAATGTTGGAGTTACCTTTTCTAGCATAATAAATTAAAACAACACAAATGATACAAATGCCCCCCCCCAAAAAAAAAAAAAAAAAAGTAATTTTGTAACGACGGTACCTAGAAAAAAGAATTTAGATGTGTTCATCATTTCTCTCCTATATGCCATCTCTGTCATGGGACTGTAGAATTCGGAGTCTGAGCAGACGTCAAATACTTCTAGGATTTAATACTTGTATAACAGAAGGAATGGAAAACTGGAAAGAAATTACAAGAAAAAAGAAGTAGCAAATTGTCACTGGAGAATAGGGGAGGGTGCTGAGAAACTGTCAGGGACAAGCAAGAAGAAAAATAATTTGAAGTAGGAAGTGTAAACTAGGCTGAGACTTGTGACTGGTGAGAAATAGTCAACCATTGAAATGTTAACACAACATGTATCAGCACTATAATACATCTTAATGAATGAATAATCTTAAGTATATATTATACATACTTTAAGTAATTTTTTCCACTAAATATACACAAACACCTATAAGCATTATTTTCCTTTTCTAATAGTTGTATTTTTACTGAGTCCCTTATTTGGGATTGTTAAAGACAACCCAGACTGGTTAAATTCTAGTTGTATATAATCTCTCGTACCAGAACAGAAAGGATATTTGGGAACACTGGCACTTTATCCTCTAGGTACCGTATGGATTTCTATCAATTTTTGTAATTCTTTTACTTATATTAAGACTACCTTTTATAATTTAACAGCACTGGGGACACTGATCATTGGGACAGCTATATAAAATTACAGTAAATAGAAATAAGAGAACCTAGTATGGTGGAAAGTGGATACATTTGCAATAGGAGCAAGCAGAAGAGATGCCCATCTTATGACTGTTATCTGTTCCCTTAACTATGAAATCATCTGCTTACAGAATGTCCTTTTTGTTTTGTTTTCTTTTCTGGTGCAGGGTAATGGCACGCCAAATATGAACTACGTTAGTGATAATCAGACTGTGCTATTCATATTTTCTTTCCACAGTACTAGCCCCTCAGAATGGTCCTAGAAACAGTAATGGGACTTCTGATAAAGAAGGATGTCTTTAATATATAGACACCACAGACTATTTCTGATTAACTTCTCTGATGTGAAGTCAAATATTTAACCTGTGTTGTCTGAGAGTGCTGGTCACTGTTTTGAACTCTGTAAGACAGTTTTCTAGCCATATATTTGCATTTCTTTAATACATGCTTTCTGCAAACATATTTTGTCAACACTCCCTCTGTTAGATACCATATATTTAACTCAATGTTTTTTTCCAATGTAATTTGTGAAGACTACCTCACCTATATGGAAATACAGATGGGTATAATTTCCTAGGGATTAAGTTAAGAACATAAGTGACAGTAATAAAATAATCAAAACAAATATTACATCACTGGAAAGGAACCATTTCAGATTTTCCAGATTTCCAGATTTTCCAGAGCTCCGAATTTTAGTTCAACTTTAGTATCCAAAACATAGCTCTCATGTCAGTTTGGTTAAGCATCCCCTGGTGTTCTATGAAGCAATCAGAATTTTTAACTTCAGTTTGCAGCTTTGTGTTTAAGTCAAAGAATGTATTTTGAAGATGTTTATAATGATTTGTATCAGATCTTGACTTGCTTTAATAACCTTATTTACCAGAAACAGGTATTTAGTACCTTCCAATAGTCAGACTGTTTCACCCATATGCACTAGAACTACTGAGAGGTAACAAATGTAGTTGGGTATTTATGGCTATGTCTACACCCATACCATTGGTCTTGTATTTGAGTATCTTGACAAAAGAGAGTTCACTAGTTTTATGAGCCTTAGTGATGATTCTGAATGAACTGATCCAACCATTTATAATAAAAAGATGCATCCTTTGGTAAAACAAACAAACAAAAAAGTTTTATTAATAGTACAGCAAGTTTTTAAAAGTTATTGTTAACGAGAATGGCGTCTTTGTTTTCAATGTTGACAAGTGATGCGTGAGAAAAACAGATATAAGCAGAGGAAGATCTGGAATGGCCATCTATCTAGCCAGCCATTGGACTTAAAACTTCATCAGTATTCTCATCATATAAGTCAGCATTTTAAGCTTACTTCCTCATTGTCATGCTGGTATGTCATTTAATGCTTCCATGTAGCTATTCCTATGTAGTCTACTTTGCCTAAGCAGACGTGAGATATGTCTGCTTCTTACTTCATCTGTATAATATCTGTAATGACAAGCTCACCAGTTCAGTGAAGCATTTTGACACGATGAGGGCACAAGTTATTTTAAAATTTGCATTAGTATTTGTTACATGTTTTGGGAAAACGTGCTTCATTCTTCAACATATTAAAATATCACCATTTGCTTATATTTCAACCTCAGCGAAGGCATTGTCTTGGGAGAGGACGGTCTTAAGCATGTTATGTGCTTTTTTTTTGATTCAGAAGCTGTAATGTTTTGCACCTGAAAACATGCAGAGTTATGCAAATATGTGCTTTATAGACATTTTTAAAAGAAGTTGGCCATTACAATGTCAGCTGAGTTATTTCTTCCATAAACAGAGTTTTAGGATTTTCTGTATGAAGGAACAAAACTGGCGAGAACATTTTATGAGTGAAGGAAGGGCAGTAACTCAGGCTATCAAAGAGAAAGTATCATATAATCATTATTTATATGGTGTCTTATTTCCTTCCCTACAGTCACACTTATCTTAATTATTTGTTTTCCTGATAATTGCCCAATTTTCCATTGTAATTCATATGGTTCATTTTTCATCTTTAGAAGAATACTACTTGCCACAATATGGTGTTAGTAAAATAATTGAAAGAAATATGAAATAATGCATGATAAAACAATTAATGCAAAGTATTCAAATACTTTGTCCACTATATTTAAGGTCACTGTGCATAAAATGTAATTTAGCCAATGGTTGTTCCATTGCAAATGCAATATGGATGCAATACAAAATTATATCTTTGGTACAGGAAATCATAAGATTGCACCCACAAATGGTAGTGTTTCTCCCCATGAATGTAACAAACAAGATTAAAAGAAGTTATTAACATTCAAGCAGAATCAACCATTCTTATGTTGAAAGTAAATTTTATTCAGGCAATGACTTCTGAATTTGAAGTCTACATTGTGAGACATATTTTGGTATTATCCTAACTTTTGAGCTTGCTGTCATTTATTCCACTCAAGTAGAAATTTTGGAAACTGTTGTGTATTATTGTAAGGTGTATTTTTAACCTGGGGTCGCTACAAGGTAAAGACAAGGAGTAGTACACTGTTTGACCCGTCACAGGAATTCCAGATAAAACCCCAGAAGTTGAGTCAGAGATAATCACAAGATCTGGAATCTGCAATAACAAACTGTTCATATATCTACCTGTCAGCTGTCTTCCTCTAAGGGAGGGACACAAGGTCACTGAAATGGCCATTTTCCATCTTTTTTTTTTTTTTTTTTTTTTTTTTTTCTCGTCATACCATAGGGTAAATGCAAATCAAATATTTACAGGAAAATATTTCTATTTTTTTTTTTTCAGGTTCCCATAAGAAATAGTAACTAAACCATACAATTTTGTCTGAGAATGTTAAGTCTATTTTTAAGTTCAATTAATGAAATATATTATAATTAAATAAATTAGGTATTACCTTTTTCATTAAATGAAAATAAGAATGTATGGAAGGAAAGACAGAGATACAAAAATGGAAGATGGATCACTTACTGAATTCAGTAAACCAGTTCTACCTGCAACAATGCAATACAAACATCACATCTTACCCCACTACCTTCCCATCCTATTCCATTATAAATTTTAAAAATTATCTTAACTCCCTAAATCCACAAGAGGTTTTGATATAAGAGCTCCTAACACAGTTACAGCCATAGCTCTTCAAGTAATGAAAGTATCATTTATTGTCCAATAACAGTGGTTAAATTAATGAATAATATTAGGTAGTGATGTCACAATGCCAAACTCTAGGACTTCATTATTATTGGTTTTCTTAATGAAAAGTGTTGAAATTGTTAGAATCAGACAATTTTATCTCTGTTTTTCTCTATTACAAGAAGTCTGATTATGTTAAAAAAGCAAAAGTAAACAAGCTGGCTCTACAAGAATATTTCATCCATTTTCAATTGTATTTTGCCTGCAAACTCTGGAAAGGTAAGAGTAAGGAGAGCAGAAAAAGCAATGTTTCTTTGACTAACTTGGATAATTTAAAAGAGAAAATAAATTTGAACATTTCAGGTATATTCAGCAATCAAGACCCCTGTGAGGCTACTGAGAAACAGAAATAATTTTATCTCTGTGCCTATCCCACTGTTCTTTATACAGTCTGGGTGTCTTATAGCCTTGCATTTATTTAACAGTGCAACAGCCAGCTTTTGACCAGTGCTATTCTCATTTTTTCCTTGGCAGGGAGGGAATTGTTTGCTGCCTGGGTTCACACAGGAAGCCAGCGCAAGAGCAGCAGCTATTCTCCTGGGTCTCACGTTGGCACTCTGACAGCTGAACCCAGCTTCCTGTGCTCTGAGCCCGGACAGGACACAGAGACACATTCATTTGGCCAAGGGGGAAGGGAACCCCTGCATTCCTTCCTTATTTTGCTTATTTTGTTTGTATTTAGGAGGGGCCTGTTGCAGTTTTCGTGCAGGGCAAGGTTATTTAAATTTGAGAATCAGTAGCCACGTATTTTTCAGTATTTGTTAAAGTACATAGGGGATGAATTCCAGACAGTCTGTATCCACACCAAAAAGCAGTCCAAGGCTTTTACCAATGTTTATAATGAATGCTAATACTTTGTTGTTGGTCAGTGTGTATCTTCATCTATTATATCTTATATGCATATAATGTATTTTTACAGGTGAAAAGAGCAGCATGAATAGCATATGTGAAATGAAAATAATTTTTCCCTTGGGAAAAGAACTGACTTTATCTGGAGTTATATATTAGAAGTGACATTTAGAATCTTTTTTTTTTTTTTTTTTTTAGTTGAAAGGAAGGACCATTGTTTTGAATGACTTCATGATCGAGCTATTTATAAAATAGAATTTGTTTTCCTGATTTTCTGAAAAAGGTGCCTTCCTGTTTAAGTTAATTTTATGTGTATGTAATATACTGCTGTTGTACTAAAACAGAGTACGGTAGTAATATTTTATCATACTTATTAGTGTCAGTATTTATTTTTTTATTTATTTTGCTAGTTCTGTTAAGGTAGCACTTCTCTTTTTCAGATAGCATCTCTGTAAAAATGAGACTGTACATTTTCTGGGGAAAAATACATTTTTTCTCATATGCAGGATATAGGTCTATGTTACTTATGTGAATCAAACACATTTTCATAATTATACAGTCAGTGTATTGTAAAAAAATATCAGGTTAATTTTCTGTGTTTGAAGAAAGATGCAAAACTTTTCTAAGGAAAGTAGTGGAGCTCAGTGGAGCTAAGAACCTGAGAGTTCTGGTTTTACAGCCTAAGATATGTCTCATTAATCATGTGCCTTTGCAACTTCAAATCAATTGTATATCTGCATGTGCATTTTTGTGTAATATATTGTGCACTCTGCTTTGTAATGGGCTGAACTTAAGTAGTAGCTGTCAGTATGTCTTAGAACAGCAAAAGTGATAACACAGAGAATTATTTTTTTCCTATATAATTTTGTCAATTATACAATGAAGGGAAGTAACTATTTTTCTTTTGGAAGTGTAGTGTGTATATCACAGAAGAGGGTTGATCTAAGGGACAAAGCTGATACATGACCTCATCACTCTTGATTTGGTTGCTCTATATAGACTTGTTATAAAAGAGAAGATTTTAAAGGGATGAAGTTGAGTTAAGAAAAATATTCAAAAAATTGTAAAAGAACAACTGATAATCAGTTGAAAATCAATACGTAAATTTTGTTTCCACTTTTGTTGTTTTATTGAATATAGGAAACTGCCTATTAGCACTATATTTATTGTAGATGGAAGGAAGTGGGTAGAAGAATTATTGTGAATAATTGTAAAGGAAAGGAAGAGGTTTTTAGAAATTTTAAATAGTGGAGGGAGAGTAGCAAATATTAAAAAACAGAAAGTAGAAAATATAGAAATTCAGGTTTGAAACCAACTAAGGAACCTGAAGGTGCTAAGTCTGTGTGACCTGATGAGATACACTGAGGGACGTTCTGAGGGAACTGGCAGATTTAGTTACTAAGCCACTAACCATTACATATGAGAAGTTGTGGCAGTCTGGTGAAGTTCCTACTGACAGGAAAAGGGGAAACAACCTCATTTTTAAAAAGGGAGAAAAGAAAGACTTGAAGATCTTCAGGCCAGTCAGTCTCACCTCTGTGCCCAGCAAGATCATGGAGGAGATGCTCCTGGAAACCATGCCAATACACATGGTGATTGGTTACAGCAAACAGGGCTTCACTAAGGGCAAATTATGCCTGATAAATGTGGTGGCCTTCTATGATGGGGTTACGGCATTGGTGAATAAGAGAAGAGCAACTGATGTCATCTACCTGGAGTTGTGCAAAACACTTGATACTGTCTCACATAATATCCTTGTCTCTAAATTGGAGAGACATGGATTGGACAGATGGACTACTTGGTGGTCAAAAATTGGCTGTATGTTCATACTCAAAGAGCTCGATGTCCAGGTGGAGACCAGTGATAAGTAGTGTCTGTCAGGGGTCAGTATTGGGACCAGCACTGTTTAACACCAACATCTGTGTGGTGTGGTCACCATGCTGGAGGGAAAGGATCTGGAGGGAGGGATCTGGACAGGCTTGAGAGGTGAGTCTGTAGGAACCTCATGAGGTTCAACAAGGCCAACTGCAAGGTCCTGCATCTGGGCTGGAGCAATCCAAGAATAAACACAGATTGAGTGGAGTGTGGATTGAGAGCAACCCAGAGGAGAAGCACCTGAGGATGCTGGTTGATGAGAAGCTCAACAGGAGCTGGTAATGTGTGCTTGCAGCCCAGAAAGCCAACTGTATCCTGGGCTGCATCAAAAGAAGCATGACCAGCAGGTCAAGGGAGGTGATTGTCCTTCTCTAATCTGCTCTTCTGAGACCCCACCTGGAGTAATGTGTTCAGTTCTGGGGCCTCCAGCACAAAAAGGACAAGGTCCTGTTGGAGTGAGTCCAGAGGAGGGCCACAAGAATGATCAAAGGGCTGGAGAACCTCTCCTAAGAAGAGAGGTCGACAGAGTTGGGGTTGTTCAGCCTGGAAAAGAGAAGGCTCTAGGGAGACCTTATATCAGCCTTCTAGTACCTAAAGGGAGCCTACAGGAAGGCTGGGGAGGGACTCTTCATCAGAAAGTGTAGTGATAATACAAAAAGTTATGGCTTTAACCTAAAGGAGGGTAGATTTAGATTAGATATTAGGAAGAAATTAGAAAGTATAAGTAATATAATATAGGAGCACCTCTCCTATGAAGAAAAGCTAAGATGGCTGTCAATGTGCAGGCAGGAGAAGATAAGAAGGTTCTGGGGAGACCACAATTCAGTCTTTCATTACTTAAAGGGGGCTTATAGAAAAAAATGGAGATAGACATTTTACATGTACAGATAGTGATAGAACAAGGACAGCTTTGAACTAAAAGAGGGAAGATTTAGATTAGATGTTAGGAGGAAATTCAGAGGGTGGTGAGTAGGCTGCCCAAGAGAAGGTATGGATGCCCCCAGTCTTTGGCCAGGCTGGATGGATCATCCTGGTCTAGCAGGAAGTGTCCCTACCCATCACAGAAGAGTTGGAACTAGGTGAGCTGTATGGTACCTTCCAACCCAAACTGTGCTATGATTCTATTATTTTATGGCTTTAGTGTAAGTACATTAAGTGCAGTTTTTCTCCTGTTTCTTCACTATCTTGTCTTATAAAAAAATATATTAAAAGTGCATATTTTAGGCTTTATGAATAAATTTGTTTATATATACATGTATTCATATCTACGAACTATCTTAACCTGATTTGATTTAAGCATAATTTAGCTATAATGATTCCCTTCCCCAAGATCTATAAAACAGGATCCTGGGACTTAATGTCTAGCTCCACAGAGCATGCTTTGCTTTATCTGAAGACTAACTGAAGATATCCCCATTTGAATTGCATGTTTTAGATAGAGACTTGGCATCTCAGGAATCATGAAAGTTGAATCTGTCTTCAAGTAATTGTTTGTGACAATGAAGACTCTGGTTTACAGTAAGGTACTGGGACTCATGCTTGTCAAAATTTGTGAAGTTATTAAGAATCCATCAGAGTTATAAACTCAATCATTAAACACCATCAAGAGTATAATAACTTTCTTTTCTTTTTCTTTTTTCTTTTCTTTTCTTTTTCTTCTTTTTTCTTCTTTTTTCTTTCTTTTCTTTTCTTTTCTTTTCTTCTTTTTTCTTCTTTTTTCTTTCTTTTCTTTTCTTTTTTCTTTTCTTTTCTTTTCTTTTCTTTTCTTTTCTTTTCTTTTCTT
>NC_048897.1:14609808-14611418 GCF_011077185.1 Oxyura jamaicensis | reverse complement strand
TTTCTTTTCTTTTCTTTTCTTTTCTTTTCTTTTCTTTTCTTTTCTTTCCTGAAGGAGAAATAAGATCAGTCACTGGCGATTCTACAGAGTGCAAAGTAAGGCAATGGGAAGCTACAGGTGTGCATAAGTTGAATTAACTGTAGAACTTCTTAGAATTTGCATAGCATTAGACTGATAAATTTGTACCAGAAAATGGTTTCCAAGAGATTGATTCATTACAGAAAGAATCCATTGCAGTCATTCTAATATCACATAGTTTAAATAAATAAAGAAGGAATATACTATAAACTAATTTAATCAGTTGTAGGAGAAGAATTTCCTTGGTAGGAAAGCATATGCAAGGCAAACCTCTCATTTCCTACTTGCTGAGGGACTGAAGTTATTTGAAGCAGCCTGCAGAATAGTGTAGTCTTGCTTATCCCAAGGGGCGGAACACTCTTACTGCATCAGTCCTTGCTGACAGGGGTGAACCTGGCTGCATACCCAGATTTTGCTCTACTTAGATACAGAAAATAAGGTCTTAGATACAGAAAAGAAGGAATAAAAAGGCTACATGGAAAGAATAACATATTGTTTAAATGGAAATTATGAACTTTTATTAAGTCAGCATGCAAAATATGGCAAAAGTACAATTTCCCATTGTTGACAGCATGCATAGCATTTGTCCCTCAATCAGAATCAATAAATCGAAGTAGGAAACTAGCAAAACATGAACCTTCCAGAGAACCTGCTGTGCATTTTCTCCAGAACATTCATCAGTGTGGGGGATTTTTCACAGCTGCTGCTAGATGATACTGGGCAGTTAAAATGTTGTGTAATTTTTGGATTTACATTGTGAATACGCAGTGAAGTGAATGCAGTCACTTTCACACAATACCATTACATGTCACCCCACATATCATTAGCATTTCATTTGGTCCACTTCAGAAGAAAGCTCTTGCCTGGTGTAATCAAAATAAATGTGGCAAAGTAAATATCACAAAGGATTTTTTTTTCTTTTCTTTTCTGAGAACCCTCTCATGCCTTTGTCATTTTCCACTGACTTCTTAAAGATCTGCCAAAAATAAACTTTCTTATGATGATATCCACTTATGTTCAGTTGTAAATATGATAACAAGAAGTTAGTATCAACCCACTGAACCATAAATATTTTTTCAATAAGATACTATCCAGTTCCTGTGGAAGATCATTATGTTCATAAATCACTTGAATAAATAAATGTGAAGGAATTTGAATTTGATTCTAGGTTTCCATTCCTCCTTTGGACATTCAGTTCCTGCTTTAGCAGCTACAAAGGGTTTGATTGTTTATTTGTTTATTTGTTTCATGGAGGCAAAATGGGCTTCAGAACTAATTCAGAGAACCTGAATATAAATACCACCTTCACCAAGGAAATCATATCAGAACGTTATCTACCTTTTGCACACAGGTAGTTTATCCTTAAATACAGACAAATTACTTGGATTTTAATAGATCTTCTTCCTTGTTATCCTCTTAACTTTAGTTACATATCCCTTTGTTGTGCTTATTTGAAGATCTTTCTTTCTTTCTTTCTTTCTTTCTTTCCTTCCTTCCTTCCTTCCTTCCTTCCTTCCTTCCTTCCTTCCTTC
>NC_048897.1:14560562-14609798 GCF_011077185.1 Oxyura jamaicensis | reverse complement strand
TTCCTTCCTTCCTTCCTTCCTTCCTTCCTTCCTTCCTTCCTTCCTTCCTTCTTTCTTTCTTTCTCTTTCATTTTTTTTTGTTGTTTTGGAAGTGGAAATCAGGAAAATCATGAAGAATTCCTAATATTCAAACTGCTTCTGATATATATATATATTCATGCACTTAGGTCCAAATAGGTCTACATTTCCATCTACATTTTCAAGTCATTCGAATCAAATTATTTGTGGATATGAAGTAATATCAGCAACCTGAGCACTATTAATATTTATTTGTATTTATCAAAATTTATGTGTTACTATACCATAACAAATGAGGAGGAAAGAGATTCTCAGTTTTATACAATTCCTTTCTCTTATAGCACTGCGCTCTTCTGAGCATTCTATTATTATTTTTTTTGTAAGTACTCCCATTATGTTGAATAAAATTTATGTCCTGGATGTTATAGCTGAGAGAAATGTAAGTATAGGACAAAAAAAATCTTTACATCACCCAGCTTCACTAGCCACTGTATTCTTCCACATCTCCACCAAAAAGTCATCTTGTCCTTTCTGAAAGATGAAATCTTTCAGTCTATATAATGCACTATGCAGAGTAGACGTCAGATCTTTTGCTTCTCTTCCTAAAAAAAAAAAAAAAACCTTCTTAACATTCTCATGCTGAACACTTGTCAGGAGAAGTCATAGCCAAGCTATATGTAATACATACAACTTCACGTAGGTATCCCTTACTCCATGTACTGAGTTTCTGTGTATATCTATCCATGTATCTAATTCATGCAACTAAACCATGAATCAATATTATTGTTCATGTATCTTCACCAAACCACTCATAGGCTAGCACAGACCATACGTCAGGGTAAATTAAGGGGTAAGTTCCCTTATGAGATGGAATCAAGGTGGATTTCTAGAATTCTAGTAAGACATTATTTTTTTAGTGGCTGAGGCAGATTTTTTCTCATTGAAAACAGGAGATACCAACAAGTTCTGGTTGGCTAAAATGCTGTCACAATTTTGGAGAGAAGTAGTAATTTTATGATTAAAATTTTGTTCAAGAAAAAATCTTACACTTTAGCATAATTCCTGATAGATAATAAAAGAACCTTCCACTGTATATATGAACATTATTAAAGTTGGGATCAAGTTTTCTTGAACTCTGTTTATAATGACTTTGTCTGTTGAAGTCAGGTTAATTATGAGGGAGGCCCCATCTGAGGGAGAAAGCACACCACAGAACAAAAGGGATCAATTTTTTTCATTCTACTGTTCGAATTTTATCCTTTCTTCTTTCATCTGTTTTCATCTTATGGTAGCTATTATAAGTGCTAATGAGACATTTGATCTTGCTTAAGGCAGTCATTTTCTGGTTAACACAACAGGGGTATCAAGCATCTATTTTGGTGTTATAGGAAGGCAATGGCCTGAGGTCACATATTCTTGTCTCGTACCTATCCACTTCTGGCAATTCTTTTCTGTTACCTGAAATACTTATTACACTATTTTATTTTTCTTTCTGCACCTCTTATATGAACTCCTTGTCACTAATTTATGTCAGGAAAAGATATAACTCTTACAGGTGTTTCCAATTTAGAAGTCAGTCAGAACTATTTGGAACGTTTTTTCTTTTGGGAGCTAATTCTAGTCAAGTTGAGTATTACAGATGTGTTGTTTAGTTCAAGAAACAAGTGGTGACTGATGAGCAGAAGTATTGATTGAACTTGGGACCCAAGAAGTAGAGTTTAATACTTTGGGGTATCAGTCTACAGAGAACAGTACCATTTAAAAACATGATTTTTTTTTTCATGCTGGCTTAATTTTTCAGAAACTATAACCAAACCTGACAGTTCTGAGCTATTAATTTCATCAGTCTTATTTATCAGTGGAAAATAAAAGAATGCTTTTTGGCCTGTATTCCTCAAGCATTGACAATTATGCATATAGACAACACTGCTAGTATTATGTACTATATGCAGTGGAATTGGAGAAGTTTTGATTTAAAGAAATCACCCATGGATAGACCCAATATATGTGTAGCAGGCAGACCCAAAAGCAGATCGATTAGCAAGAACTTTGCTTTGAGGAAATAACTCCATTGCTCTTTGGTTATGGCATGATCAATTTTTCATTCAAAACTTGTTTTCATGTTGAGCTCTTCATTTTTAAATTAAAGTTGGTGCCAATTAGCCATTTACAATACTTGTGAGATTTCTCCTAGAAGTGAACACAGGAGAACAGAGAGCCTAATTAGTGGAAATACTTCCCTATAATTCAGTTCTAAATCATAACAGTAAATGAGAAACAATCGTATTCTGAGGCTTACAGCAAATGCTGCTAAATATGTGCCTGCATATAAATATGCATAAAATTTGACAGGTCAATGAAATGTGTTCCCCAGTTTTTTTCACAAAGCAGAAGGGTATATGACCATCAGTTGCATTCACTATGCAAAATCAAATTAGTGAGTTTTCTGCCTTTTCTCCCACCTAATATTGGGGTAGAATTTTGGGCTTAATTTAACAAACGGCTTTTACTAGAACATTTAAAAGCATGCAACTGTAGGAAAGAAAACGTTGGATTTGTTTTTGGTGTGTAGAATAAAAGAGAATAAGCCAAAAGAGAAAAGAAAAAATATCTCAAACAAAGCCCTCAAAAGCTGGTAAAATGTGAGGAGTTTCTGTTTTTTGGGTTTAATCCCCCCCATAAAAATGTTTTAAATACTGATAGTATTTAAAATTTATTTAAATACTTATTTATTTATTGTTATTTAAATATCGTTAGTTGCTTGAGGAGTATTTGAAGTTTTAAAACCTCAAATAAATTTTAGATTGTAGAGATGAATTTCAATGAAAATTTATTTTGATTTTTTTTTTAAATTTGTCTTCAAATGTCTGTAAAGTTTATGAATATTTTATTAAACATTTCTGCAAGTGGACTTATTTCTTAGACTATTCCTGAAACTTAAAGAGAATGGAAATAAAATCAAAGCATGTTAAAAAAGAAAAGAAAATAAAAAAAAAAGTACAGAACTCCTTTTTTTCTGATTATTAAGCAGGAGCATATGGAATTGAGGATTCTAATCTATAGTCACTCAGTGTATCCTTTATTCTTATTATTCTTAACTTTACAATTATCACAAAATTACACAAATCAGTAAATACACTTACATATATTATGCTAACTATGGTAGAAGATAGTTCTAAAAACACATTCATTTATTTATTTAAATAATAACTAGATGAATTGATTTTACTCATAGTATAACTAAAACACAGATATTGCAGATTAGCAGGCAAGAAGTTTTTAAAGTGTTTACTTAGAACATTGTTAGGAAGGAGAGGATGTGTTTTTCGAAATGGACAATTTTCTGACACATGCTGTCATATTTAGAATATTGGTTCTTGACATAGCACTTTTTTCCTCCTTCAGAATATGACTTGATGTATCAGTAGTCCTCAAATTCACAGGCATATGTCAGTTTCACCAGCTGCTCATTAATTTATGTATTTTAAAGAAGTCAGAGAAACATGGAAAACTTGTTTCTTATCAAGTGAGTCAAGTGTGCATGTAAACATAATGTGGAAACATAATGGGTTAACAAGGAAAACTCCCACACTTTATTCCTTCCTGTTAGATGAGCTCCTCCACCAGAGTTTGATCCTAGTAATGTGCACGTTTCTAGCACAGTGTTTCTTATTTTAAAACAGTTGTGATTCATTGTACGGAGGTGGGGGAAACTGAGAAGTTTGTGCTCATTAGTTATTTTAAAAGAGGAAAAAAAAGACTTTTCCTCTGCCTTCACTTTTCTGGTAGAACTTTAGCAGACACAATATTTAAGCATGATGGTTAATTTTATATCAAATTTGATCTGGCCACCAGTTACTTTCTACTTCTGCAGGCTGCTTACTCTGTCACTTAGTATTAGATGTATTACCCACAGAGTAGTAATTACATTTGACACACAATTATTATGGTTTTGATGACAAGAAGGCCTTTTCTTTTCCTGCTTTCATAACATATATTCCTGATAGTGCTGGCTTGCTGAATACAGTTGGTTTAAAAGCACTTGGATTCAAATTGAACCCTGGGACAAAGAACAAAATGAAAAGGAAAAGAAAGGGCGAGCACATTTGAAAATTCCACAGATGATCTCACACAAGTAGATTTTGCACAGGAAAGAAAGCCTTAAAGTGTTGTTAATGCAAAAAGAGAAAGAGCTGCCTCACTGCAGCCATGCCAGATCCCCAACAGGAAAGGAGTGCTTTTAAAGTTAATAAACTGAAGGAGGTTTGGAAAAAACGGAGGCTCCTGGCAAGGCCACATAAACTACACAAATGAGTTTCTAATCTTGCCACATGGGCATTTTTCCAGCTCTGCACTCTGAGTCACCCCCAGCTGCAGGCCTGGATGAGCAGTTTAACAATCCTTCGCTTTTTTTTTTTTTTTTTTTTTTTTTTTTTTTTTTTTTAATGATCAGCATCAGAGTATCATGTTTCTGGAGCCTGGGGGCTGTGAGGTATTCAAGCAGGGTGAGTGCTTGGAATTCCTCCAACCATACCTGCAGCTGCCTCCCAGTGAATGTTAGAAACCTAAAGCTGTACCGTTTGTGCTATTACCTTCTTGCTACCTCATCTCCTCTTGATTTCCTATAGCATGCATGGGGCAAAGTACAGATGGGAGGGTGGTAAATGTCTTTTTAAAAAGAAAAGTTATGAGAGATAGATGGAACAATGTTAATGCTGGGAATCCTTCACCAGGAGTTGAGCAGTTTTGAAGGAAATCTGAGGGGAATAAAATGACCTGGCTTCCTTCTCTGATCTAAGGCCTGAACATCAGCATCAAGGAAGTTGTACTTAATGTACAGGAGAGCCTTCCCTTTGATGTGAGCTTTTCAATTAGAACTGAAACAATGATAATCAAATTAACATACTATAAAGCAGCTCTAATTTTAGCCTGATTTGTTATTGTAAGCGTTAGTAGGGAAGGGTAAAGGAGGAGGTGGAGGCTGCTATGAATGACTAATGCTGTATTTCAACCTCTTAAGCCATATTTAGTAATGCGGGATATAAAAATAAGCTTTCAGTACAATTTTTCCTATTTGACTTCTGTTTCCTTTCTTCTGTTCCCTCTCCTAAAGATGGATTTAACTAATTACTCTTTTAGCTAGATGTTGATAGACAGGTATTTATTATTGGTGCTGTAAGCCCTAAATTTTTTTTTCCACAGTGAGTCCACAGACATATACATTAAACACCGATTCTCTGGGGCTGTCAGAGTTACAGACCAGCCTGAGGCATAGCAGTATGATAAAGTTTTCAGGCCCTGTTTAGTTAAGGCTGAAAATCTGGGACCCAGCCAATCTATACCACTCAGGGCTCTTTTCACAGTCCAAAATGATTTGGCTTAAACATTTCCAACTGTGATGAGGTCCCATTTCAGTGATTATACAGTCATTCACTTTTCCACATCAACATCAAAGTCATTAACAACTGAGTATTATTGCATTGGCTGGAATTCAGTTAAGGACTAGAGGGATGTTGCTCTTTATTAAGATAAATCATTGCCTTGGTTATGTCACCCATGAAATAATCAATTTACTGTGTTGGTTAATTTCCTCCCTCTTTGATCTGTGAATTAAATTCAACAGATCATTGTTTCACACAACTGCTGTGCAAAGGATGCTTTAAAAGAAATGTGCCACATTTTCTGATGGTAAAGGTCTGGTAAGTATGTAAAACAAGATGACTGCAAGTGACCTGAGAACTTTTTTTTTTTTTTTTTTTTTTTTTAACATTCTTCATTTCAACAGTTTCCTTTGAAAGCTTCAGGGGAAAATGAACCATCAGCACCTATTTGGGTGATCCTCCCTCAAAATTCCTGAGGAATTAACAAGAGGAAAGAGAAAAGCTAGCAGAATTAAGTCTGAAGCCTTCATAGGAGTGAAGTTTGTGCCAGAGCCAATGAAAATGTTTTCATCTAGGTGTATGGAAATGTAATGATAGCTTTTATGAGATTTACTTACTTGGATGCTTAGAGTAAAGAATTTTTTAGAAAAATTCTACTCTCATGACAGGCCAAATATTCTTATCAAAATAAATCTGAATAATACAATGCATTGGTATTAGTTTCTATTCCAATCCTCTTTTTCATTGCACTATGCATTCTAAAATTAAGAAAAAAGTAAATTAAGTAAATCTACATCAGATATGGACCTGTTATGCTTATCAATGAGAAATTGATTACAAGAAACTAAAAAACAAATTTGACTTGATTTTGCAGAATTTCACAGCACTTTATTTTTCTTATTTTCCAAAGCTTGAAGTCTTTTATTTTCCCCATAGATTAAGTGTCACAATTCATAATAATTAGAATCAACATGAAGACTTCCTCAGTACTTTTCTACTCTAATTTTATCTCAGATCCACACCTCTTCTCAAACTTGAGCTCTTCTCATGTCTATTCTTCAAATTCAAGTCCATAGTTCAGCATGACCTTTGAAGAAGCAGTGTTGGATGTAGTTTGAGAATTAAAACTCAGATTATGCTGAAACATCTGCCTAATTATTCCCCTACCTATAGTGTGGATGGGATGGGATGGCTAAGACCATACCTGTTTGGTCAAGTCCATTAGCAATTTGAAGGCAGACAGTGAACAAGTTAGAGAGAACATTGCATCCCAAGTTAGAGAGAACATTGCATCCTTGCCCAGTCCCACATGCTTGTGCTACTAAGGTTACTGAAAATACTAAGTATATAGTTCAATAAGACCTTCAGTTAAACTTTATGCAGTGTTATGCTTCTAACTGTGGAAGCAAGATACAGATCTTGTGAGATCTTTTATGGCTTTAAGACTCTAGAACATATATTAGCGAATACAAATGCTGGTGTTTTTGAAGGAAAAAACATACTAAAATATTATTACTAAAATAATTGAGCTAAAATTCCAGACTGAACTAAAAATAAATGAGTATCTTCACTATCTCCAGTTCCCCTTGTATGAGAAAAACTTTTTCAGTCATCCTTAGATGAAAGATAGGGATTGTAGTAATGGGTCACAAGACTCCTGATTTACTTTAAGAATGGCACTATGAATTCACTTCAAAATTCATGAAAGTTAATTGCAGATTGATGTCTATAGCAACTACTTACAGTGTTTCTCCTTGGATTTAACATTTTAAAATGTTCTCTCCACCCTTTACAAAAGGATATGATTTCATGAAAGAAAACCAATTTGCATTAACAAATGACTCTAGTGTATTTGAAATTCTTTGTGAAACAAAATATTACATATCTGAGAATGGAGGAGAACTAACACTGGTGAAAGTTCATAGTGAAAACTATGTATAGGAGAACAATTCATTGTAAATCAGCCAAGATATTCAGACATGAGGAAGCTTAGTATTGAACAGCTGATTGTAACTGCAGTAAACCTGATTAATGCACATGACAATTTAACCCTACATTGCTAATAAATCTTCTCACTTGGCAATCAACCAATTATTTTGTAATTAATTCCATTTTTTAGTTTCTCCTTGTCAATTGTTTAATATTCATGGTCTTTTGACCAATTAGTTCACCTTTCTAACTGAAGCATTTGAAGGGCAGATAGTAAAACATTGCTGTTCTTCATGCATGATTACCTATTTTGTCAACATGAATGCATAGCAACTGCAAGTTTCTTCAAGCTGTTGTGGGATATTTATTTCTTAGAATTTCCATGAGGTCATACACTCAGAGTTCTTAGATGACAGAAACTCCTAGTGGAGTTTTAAACACACATTTAGCTTTTGTAATTCTGCTTCAGGCAGTAGCAGGCAAGTTAAACAATCACTGATTGACTTTTATTAATTCTGATTTGTAAGGCTGATAGGCTCAGGAATGCAACTGATAGATTTTTGAAACCCAGCCAAGACAAGGATCCTATAGAAATTCCAGAAATAGGAGATAATACTGTTCTTGCAAACTAATTTTTCTAATTTAAATAGTATTCGTCATTTTATAAGGTGTTCTTCTACTCTAGATATTTGACATGAAATGCTCATTAATTGGTTTGTAATTATTAAAAAAAAAATAATTACCTATTAAACACTTCATCCCTTGCCATCCTATATGACAGTAATTTTTTCCATGAATGTAGTTGAAGAATCTTAATTGAAATGTTAACTGATGTAAAATTAATGTAATGGTTTCTTTGGTATAAACTGTGGCTTTACTAGAGTCCCCACCTGGACAGGGTAAATCACAATCCTGCAAAAAACATTCTCCATGCCATGCTGTTTTTCACATCTATTCCTCTATTCCTCATATCCCATGATCTCCCTTGATGGGTCAGATCTATACAGGTTAGTTCCTGATTGTGTAAGCTTCTGATTTTGATTGTGAAATCTCAAGTCCTCTTTTATTTTATTTTTATTTTTTTAATTTTAATTTTATTTTTTTTAAGGTTTTTGTTTGGATGTAATTATTTTACAGGATTTAGTGAATCACTAGAGCTTTAAATAAAACCAATTTCTACAATGAACATATAGTTATCATTACATATTTTAGGGAAAAACTGTAATTAGTGATTTGGGTTGCATGTCTGTGTTTTATTTTTCATTCCTATGTCAAAATGCATCTGTCATAGTGTTTGGTCCTGCAAGCTTTCTGTGTATGTATTCCCAGACTTCAGCAGCACTTTTTTAATTTTGAAGGGCTTATAGAAACAGCATCAGAATGTCTAAGTGCATTTATACATTTGAAACCACATACATTAGTTGGATCAATGTCAGTGAAATGCTTAACATTCTTTTCCAAAACAGAATCTTGAAATCTGTTAGCCTCCCTCTCATTTTTCCATTATCTTTCGTCTTGCTGACTGCCAAACAGGAATAATTTTTCCAAAGACTCAAATACCAAATCTATTACTCTGTTCTGTATTAGTTCTTATACCTTCCCTTGAGTGCTTACACAGTGGATGAGCAGTGAAAGGAGCGCTGTATTTGCAATAGCATATAAAAGCATGTATCTGTCAGCAATTGAGATGTTACTGTAAATTGACTTTTCATTAAAATTCTGCTTTTGCTTGTCCATTCAGCTGCTACACTGCTACTTTATAAGAAACCAACAGTCACTGGAAGTTCATTAATATCAAGTAAACAGCCAAATGATACTATTACCCAAAT
The DNA here is from genome assembly GCF_011077185.1 of Oxyura jamaicensis. Taxonomy (NCBI): domain Eukaryota; kingdom Metazoa; phylum Chordata; class Aves; order Anseriformes; family Anatidae; genus Oxyura; species Oxyura jamaicensis. Next base: position 14,600,641 of record NC_048897.1, on the reverse strand, counting down.
TTCAAATGCGAGCTCTGATCATCACCCGTGCTGGAAGCTGAGTGGCAATGAAACTAGATAAAGACATTTCCTCTTACTCATGCAAAATGGTATTGCTACCTCTCAGAAGATTACTGTATATGATGAAGAAAATATTTAGGGTGCTTTCTGATTCAACAGAACAGACAGTGCCTCTCTCTCCCAGACAGTGAGGTTCTGTGGGCAGTTAGGGACCACTGGCAGCACATATTTTTGGAAAAACAACCAAAAAAAGTACATCTTCAGCTTTCTTAGATAAATATTTTCTGCCATACTTTCATTTCCTGTTTGAATTTGCTTCTGCTGAAAAAAAAAATTACAGAAAAAAATGAGTTATCTCAACAGCTTGTCAGAAGAGAAACATATTCCTGAAGTGACCTACCTGCCTCATATTAAAGCTTTTTTTTTTTTTTCCCTCAAAAAATTACTGTTAATAAACATTTGTTCAACTATATATCAAGTGTTTTCAAATTAATGATTGTGTGATTTTTGTTACTGAAATAAAATATAACTGTGATCATATTCCTTAAAACTAGTTTCCTTTCTCCACTTGTTCTATGCAGATATGTTCATTTCCTTGTAATACTCATGAGCACATAAATATGGAAAACTTTAAAAGAAATATTTTTCACTGCACAGATCCATTGTTTGAGATCCATTGTGAGATCAGCATTGAGACCACTAGTTTTTTTTTGCACCTGGAATCTGATCTAAGGACAGAGATTTTTGAGAAGTGAGATGGAGATACTGGTTCCTCATATTCTGCACAAGAGCAGACAGTCTTCTCTGAACTAGAAGAACAGACTCAAGTTGCATATTTCTCCTTGTCACTTTCACTTAATTAAACTTCTGAATATTGCTGGGCATTGGAGCACTTCTGTTTAAGTGTGAAGAGGAATATCTAAAAAAAAAGAGGGGCTGAGACAAATTAAGCATTTCCATTAATTATTAAGGTGATGTAAGGGATGAAGTGATTCAGACTCAAATTCCACCTTTAAATGATTCAGAAGAGAAACTGAAATCAAGATTTATACCTTTTGTACATGTGAGCTAGTCAGTACTCTGAGATGGCTGTCCTGTCACTGGGAATCTATAAAATATTTAAACAAGTTGGAAGACTTATAAGTTGGTTATTATTATTGCTGGGTGATTATGGTGCTCATCTCAGTGAGTTCTCTGCACTAGTGAATATTAAATTTTATACATTAAGTATCTAAGGAAAAAATAGTGCTGCTTTAAAACATACACCATTGTATTCATTACGGTATCCCCAAGAGTGGGTGTTTCAAGAAAAGGGAGCTGACTCTTGGTTTCTCATACCATTTATGAATTCACGATATGAAAGCCTTCCAATTTTTATGTAGGTTTCTTAAATCATCTGTTTTAAAATCAAAATATAAAACCAGATCAAACTCTCAGATACTTGTTTGGTGGCATTTTTTTTTTTTTTTCATTTTACTTGCCAAACCAGTATCTAGTGGCAAACAGTTTGAGATTTGACTGAGCCAGAAAATACCCTGCTAGGGGTGCAGCAGAGATCCTTGATATCACCCAAATTATCTCTGGGAAGGATAGGTACAATCCATTACAATAATTTTTGTTTTATTTCATCCAGCAGTGTTTTTAAAAAGATGTGTTATACAAAGATATTATTGCATTCAGTGAAAATATATATGTATCTAGTTATTTGAGAATAATATATTATATATAGCAATTACTACTGAAGGATCTAATCAATTTTAATAGACATCTTTTAATTCTGCTGTCCTTTTGTGTTGATACATGCTACAACTTCTGGCAATATTCTTCAATACTGTCACTAAAAGCAGATCAATTACAGCATATCCTCTTAACAAGTTTGAAACAAAATATGCTAAGTATATTAAAAATGTGCCAAGTATGTTACGCCCACTGCCAGTTTCAGTACTAGTAAATTATCCTGTTTTGCAAGTCATTGCCTGTTGCTATTCACAGATTATGTGAATAAACTTTCAGCTTTCATTCATTACCTTCTATTTTTGAGAAAGAATTTGGAGAAAAACTATATTTTTAAACGTTTGTAAGTGATTAGACCCAGTAATGAAAGTAACTAAAAACAAATTTGGCGTGTTTTTCCACCTACAGATTTTCCTTTCTTTACTGTAGGATAAAATAAGTCTGACATTTCAGCATCTAGCTGTAATATAGTTTTTTCTTATTAACACAGTTTGTTGCAAGAAGTTACTTTAACGTAGTGCTAATTAGGAAATATATTCTGAAATGTATCAATTGTGATTTAAGTGGAGATCACATGGGTGAAGTTAAAAACTGGTGAAGCAAACCAGCTTAGAAGAGATAAGAGCTTTTTTAAACATGATGCATAATAGATTGAAAGCATATGGTAAATGTTTTTCGCCCACTAGTCAAGTACTCAAATACAATATGAGAAGTGGTATTCATAGGACTTCAAATCTTCAATGCACTTGAAAAGTGTATATCATGTTAGCTTGCTCTCTTCCAGTGGGTAAGGCAGACAGTTTTTTCAGGAGGCTGCGGAGCATTAATAGATCAACAATGCGTCTGGAGAATCTTGGGTTTTGTTGGATTTCATTGGATACTCTAACATTAGCTGATGAGAATTAACCAGTCTTCATCTTCTTCATAGCATTCACCTGAATCTTCTGCATTCATTTTTCCCCTGCTTTCCCACATATCCACATAATATTCCCTGTAGCAGTGCAAAACTATCAATTAAATAGTACATTAGATAATGTTTTCACACATCGTTGCTGATAGTATGCTTTGCCATTTATGTTTTCCTTTAGTGAAAAAACTGTTGGCTCTGATAAGTTTAAGTTTTCATGTTTAAGTTTGCAGCTTAGTTTTAAGGGGCAGTTATTGGAGGGAAATTTGCCAAAAATGTTGGAGACAGCATTGTTAGCTCACAGCCTGAATGATGGGAACCAAAGCTTTATGTACATTCCAGGACACTGGATCCCAGTTAGCCAAATGGGAAGGACTGGCCTGAGACTGTGACAAAGAGTATATCTGGGTTGCTGAGTTGTTTGAGCATTAACCTGTGTAATTTAAGAACTTCTGGACTGAGAGGCTGTTTATAGGCAGAAAATCTGAAGTGGCTGCAAGTCATCACTAATAGAAGTGTGTGTAATTCACTTGTTACGGATTTGCTAGTTATAAACAGATTTAACTGGCAGATAGAAGTCTTCTGTAAAGTTTATTGAGAATAATCTTTATCAGAGCTCTATTTTGTTTTCTATAGCCAGTTTTTGGACATACATCACCACCAGGGAACTACCCTTGGTGTATGGGAATTTCTTTGTTCAAGTAAAATGTGATGAGTGGTATATCAACTTTAATAAGTAAAGAAGTTACTATGGATACTACTTATTCACTACATTTGTGAATTAAATATAAGCTATGATATACACCAAAAAAAAAAAAAAAAGAAAAAAAAAAAGAAAAAACAACATGCAAACATCCTCTTATTCCATCTTCAGTTTCTCTTTGGAAGGGATTTAAGGACTCTGGCCATCTGGATGTCTGGCAACTCAGTCAGAGCTGTGGCTACTGTGTGTGTGCAGATTAACTGTGTAGCACATGCACAGTAAGTCCAATGTGTCCAGTACACATCAGACCTGCTGCACATGTGCTGCACAGATGGTCTGTGCATACACAGTAAATCAGATATGTTAAGCCTACTGCGCATACGCAAACCATCTGTGCGATGCACGTATATATATATTTCTGCATGGGAAATCCCTGGTCAGACCATGAAAGCTTGTGGCAGTGAGGAACTCCATTGGCTGAGAGACCATGAGAGACTCTGACAGTGGCATAAATTAAAGCCGCTCCTTGTCTGGTTTTGGTCTTTTCTGGACCAAAGCTGCAACAAATCAGTTCCTCAGAATCAGAAAGTGTGGATAGCTGCTTAGCAGTTTCCCTCTCTGTAGCAATTGGCTGAAGGAGACAATCTGCATCAAAACCATTAGTTTTATAGGCAGTGAATAGCAGCTCCCTATTATCTCCCTAGACTAGCTAGAACTGCATTTATTTCATCAGGTAGCTCAAATGAATGAACAAGGTATGGTATTTTACTTTGCCGATAAAATGGTGGTGATTATTCTGCAGGCCTCAGCAATATGTTTAGCCAATTGTCTTTCTTTTATATACCATTAATCCATTTTCTTTTGTTCTAAGTTTCAACATTTTTACCTAAGCTGTTTGAGCCTGATAGGGATTTGTACTTGTTAGGACATAGATACAGCTATATATTTATATAAAAATATCATGTGTTCAGTGTAATTGCAAATTTAGTATAAATTGTATTTTTAATAGATGACTACTTTTTTTTTTTTTTTTTTTTTTTTTTTTTTAAATTCACATCCTTAAATCCCAGTCCTGGTAATGGCTACTGTGATCTTTAAGGTAGTCTGTATCTAGTGAATTCTATGGGTCTGATCTTGAAGGGCCATTTCTTTATGTCACAAGGTAACACTGTTTGTCTAACTATACAAATTATTCAAGTTTCTTTCAAATGTTTTTATTTCAATGTTGTACCATGTTGTTGCATTTTATTATTTGCCAGTTTCCTTCACAATAAATGAAATGATATGATTATGCCAAGTAGTGGCAGATAGTTTTGTACCTCCTCTTTCTCATTGTGTTCTCATGGATGGTTGGGTGTCTAAAAAACTTGCTCATTTAATTAATGAAACAAAAATGTAACTACATATGCAAGGAGAATACTGCAAAGTGAAATTTGTAGTAAATATTCAAGGTTTAGTCTAATTTAAATTGGCTACAAATGAAAATTTTTGTGGCAACATGTAACTGCATAGCTCTTGGATTCAAAAATACTAAGAAATTGTAGGCCTGAATTACAAAGATCTCCATGAAGAAAATCCTTTCCTATTACAAAAGGAGAAATGCACATGAAAGGTTATGACCAATTCATAACTGATAAGCATTTCTGAAGAGGCAAAAATAGCTGTGATGACTGGTGGGTCCACACGCACCAGGTGGGGGTAAGAAAGAAAGGTCTGTGTTGGCAGATAGAGGAAAGCAAACATGGGGGAGGGAAGAAGGGACAGTTCCAAATTTCAAGGGCTTAAGAGCAGATTTCTGAAAAATGAATGCTTATATGAAATTCTAAATTCTATCTAAATATTTCTGAGATATATATAATAAATGCATAATTGTCTATATATGTAGCAATTCACATTATATTAGGAAATTTATATGTTATTATTTATGTCTCTAATGATATAGCGCTTATATGCTGCAATTTTTTGCTAAGTGGAATTATGGGAATAATGGTTTTGTTCTTTCTCTGAATATGAAAGCAAAATTCCACTTCTCACAATATTTGGAAAATTGCCTTGGAACTAGGTTTGATCCATCCCATAACACTTCAGTGCAAGTGTCCACGACTTGCAAGGCTATATGAGCACATGCAAATGAAAGTCACAGTAATGCTAATTCTAGCAAAGTCTTTGCTAACAGAACACTGAGCTTGTAAAGCCAAGGTGCTTATCTCCTCTTGCCACTCTTTGTCTTTGACCACTATTCTCTTTTCTTCCTACCCCCTACCTCTCCATGCTTTACGTTATATTTCTGCCTTTATTCTCACTGGAAACTGCCACTATCTATATGCAGTGAATTTATCTCTGCTTTTTTTTTTTTTCTGGGAAGAGCTGTAACTTTATTGGCCAAAAACGATCAGACAAAATCAGCCTCACTTGAATACTATCAATGGGCCAGTTTTTACAAGTATTTTAATATAGCAATGACACTGTGTAGTAAATCATATGGAGTCAATGTTTGAAGTGCTCGGTTTCAATATGCTGTGAATAACCCACTGAACCAAAGGGAAATACTAAAATGAATTAAATAGGCAGGATTTTTCTGTAAAATAAATTAGAAACATATACTTCAGTGTTAGGATGATTTTGAAAGAGAATACTGGAAACTTCATAACAGGGCAACAAACAATAAACTATGACATATCAAGTGATCAATCATTTCTAGTTAGAGTTCAGTCAGCCTCAGAAAGGAACAGGATAGATGGAACAGTAGAAGAAAAATAATGGGAAAAAAAAAAAAAAAGAAAAAAAAAAAGAAAGGAATGAAGGAAGGCTCAAGGAAAGGGGGATAAGGGTGGAGGTAGGAAAATTGTAGAAGATTATTTGAGGCCATCTCCTTGACCCCAGCCTACCCCCACTGCTGCAGCCACTGATCAGGGTGAAGTAAAGCTGACAATAGCTATTCATCATACTGTTGAGTTGAATGTAAAATGAAAACCACAACTACCTCACATGATGCAAGTAGGCACAGGAAGTGATTAAATCAATGGAAGATGTTATCCCAAAGCAAAGTAGGAATTCTCATTAAATTCAGCTCTTCCTAGAAGCAAACAAGATTTCCTCCCCTTAAGCTACAAACACATTCATGTAATACACCTTCACACCTAGTTAGGTATGTTGAAATTCTGGAGGAGTTCCTTGACCCACTCCTACAATTTCTCATTGTCATTAAGCCAAATAATGTTCCCATGGATCTGTTCATCTGCTTTCACAGATGAACAGATTATGTACCATGAGGAAAAGAATTTAACATTTGCTTTCAGGGAGAATTCTTAGGTTTCCCTTCTCTATTTGCTTCAAAAGCTGGTAATAATTTTGATTTCTGTCTGAATTAAGAAGTCACAAAAGATATTATCCTTAGAAAACTCGTTGTTCTTTCCTGCAACGACTTGTTTCTTAGAAGACAAAAGTACAGCAGGCATCAGTTTATAGTCAAGGAACTTGTGTAGCAGGGCTGATATGTGAAAGTAAATATTCTCCCCTGAAGCACAGAAGATCATTTCTTCAAGTGCAGAAAAAGAGTTCTTATTTTAAATAAATTAATAAAAATTCTCTGTTCTTTCTCCTTACCATCCCTGAAGGAGGGAAATTCACCATCAGGTGTCACAGTATTCTAGAGTAAATATCTCATAACAGTCTATTAATCTTGACTAACAAAACACAACATTTTTCAAATTGCTTAAGGCTGTGCTGCAATTCTGGGCCAGTCTAGGAAGAAGTTCCATTCTTACAAAAGGGAACACAGTTTGCTTCAATTGTGTGCACACGTATGCGTACATACTTTGAATAACCCTTTCATTCTACAAAGAATACAACTGTCCAAAAATATCTTTGTTTTCTGCTCTCGGTAGCAAAATACATTAATTAAAATTAACTGGTTAAAGTGAATTTACTATTTTTAGACCTGCTTAATAGATTATGCATAGAACTGTTTTAAACTGCATCTGTCTTGTATCCATGTAAAAATACTGTAATACCTTCTTTTTCTTCCCTTAGCCCTAAAAATAACAATTGTCACAACTGAAACGTACAGCAGTACTTGAGTTAAATTTCAGAAATCATTTCACAGACAGTGACAGCTCCAGTTCCTCGTTATAACTGGACAGGAAAAAGCTAAAGCATATCTAAAATAGAGGTGTTGGCCCTTTCACTGACAAGTGTCATGGCACTTCAGCATGTCCAACCTCCTTTCCCAAAGATAAGATCTCCTTCAAAGCTTTTAGAAGATTGTTTACTCTTAATGGAAGCTGTCTATTTAAAGAATTGGTGCGTAGAAATGTATTATAAATCATTTTTTAATCAATTTCATCAGTATAAGTAAAAATTCTGTCTGCAGCTACTGATCTTCATAAGATCTGCTGCTAATTGTGTCACTGATTCATCATTAAAAACATAGTTTATTCTGTGGAACAGATCCAAACCATTAACACACTAGCCTTTCATGATGCATTTTAAAGGCACTATAAAAATAATTTTCATATATTTTCAGCTTGTACAACTCATGTTTTATTCAATTGCTATGGCTGATTATTATGTATATAATTTATATATAATTGATTTTCCATTCTTTTCCTTTTTTTGAGCCTAATTTAGGGCTCTGTCTTTGTAGAATAATTTAAATGGTGAGAAAGCCATTATTTTGTCTATAGGAACATACAGACAAATGTTCTGTGTGGAGAGATGGATTTACAACTTAATATTGGATGAGCAGTTCCATTTGAAATACTGCAGTCTTTGACAGAGAATTTCTGTTTACATTTGCTATCCATATACATTACTATCATTCAAAACAATCTGTGTCCAAAATCAGGGTATGATTATTCACCTCCTTTATATGTGTGAAATATGGGTGGCTTAAATACATACAAGATTGAAATTTACCAGTATGTAATTGATGCTGTACTGCAACAATCGAAATATTAACAGCATTTCTTTCATCTGTGAATTATATCATGTTTCACTTGCATTTTTCAGTTTGACATTTCAGTTGAATGTCTGACTTTAACTACAGAAAAGTGGACATATGGTTAATATCATAGTATTCAGAAATGGAAAAGACCAGCTAGAGCATCAATTCTCTATTAAGTCATAAAGGTAAGAAGACAACTGGCCTTGAGTAGAAAAAATGTAAACAGTCAATATATTGCTAGAGCTGTGGAAGTCACATAGGTTCTGGTGAGTGATGCCAATTTCATTTGAAATACCTGTAATATTACTACATAACTGTTTGAGGTTCTGATATTTAGACACTGTTTCCATTTTAATGTTCTATATATTATCATTATATTATTATATATATACATATATATTATATTATTATTATATATACATTGTAATATAAAATGTAAATAATATGTGAATAGCAAATAACAATCTTCATATTCCTTATTAAAAAAAAAAATGTCAACTTGATAGATTTAGTACATAAGTACAAAAAAAGTACATATCTAAGTTATAGAAAATTCTCTTCCTTCTTCTGAATTTTATTAGGACGTGTTTTAAAAGGTCGTTATTAAATCTATTCACCTGCTCAGTTTTCCTGAAACTTCAGCTGGTCTCAATTACATAACTAAGAATCTGAAGAAGATGCTGAGGATGTGTAAGTCAAAGTTTCAGATATTCCCTAGACTTTTACAAAAAAGAAATGAAGATGTAGTATTATTTCCAACATCATGATGAGAGCAAAAGCTTCAAATAGCCTCCCACAAATAAAAAAAAATAAATAAAAAAATAAATTATCTTTGGTCAGTTTGATATCTTTGTTTTAGATCTCCTTCAGTAATCAACTAACAAATGCAAGTTGTAGGAATTCTAACAAAAAAAAAGCAAAATTTTAAATATTCCTGTTTACAAAAAGTAACTTTTAAATACAGAAGTATGATTTTGATTCATGGTTAGAACATGACCTTTTCAGGAATATAAACAATATCATGGGACTTATGACATCAGCTACACATACCCGCTAAATAGAGCTCCCTTTGATAACCTTTTGAAATAAAGGAATTTTGTAAAAAAGAATTTTGTTTATCACAGAGTAATAAATACAATTGAAGAAATCATTACCTCTTCTTCTTCATACATTAAAGATTCATTACTGAAGTTGAAGATCCATTTGATACTAATAAACACACAGAAAAGACTGACTGTTTCAAACATGATTTTTTCTTTGCTGATATGAGAAAACACAAAATCTGGTGTTTTTTTCTAATGTATTTATAAAATCTGATCTAGGAAAAAAAATTGAGAATTCTCTTGATTATTTTTTTTTTTTTTTTTTTTTTTAAATATTGATATAACTTGGTCTGCATATGTTACTTTGTTTTTTATACTTCTTCCCATTTTATATATTTTAAAATTTTCCTTAAAACCTTTAAATCTATTTTTGTGTTCACTAGTCATTTTCATACAGACATCTGTTGCTTTGCTTTTGTTTCTTTGTAATGCATTGCAATGTAACATGATCACTCAGAAGACAATTTTAGTCTCTAAAGTAGTGTTGTACTTAAATTGACCGTGAAACTTTGCATCTCATCTCTAATTTCTTTATTTTTTTTACCGCTATCCAGTACTTTTGAAGTACTACCATACATTGATGTAACTGTTACTGTCATTTTAACTGCAGAATGCACTTTTAGATGGAGGATTTGTTTTGCTTAGTTCCCATTGCAAAGCACTGGGAATATAGTAGGAAATAGCTTCTCCCCCTCCATCAATAAAAGGAACTAAAAATCAGGACGAACTAAAGCTCCTTCCTATTGGAAGGAAGGTCATGGATTTCATGTCTGATATCTGAGGTTTTAGGCTGTATTAAATTCAGTTTGTTTTTAGTAATTTCTATTTCTAGAAACTTGCATTAAAAATAAATAAATACTTAAAATGCAAATTTCTAAACATCTTCTGCTTGATTGCAAGGAAGAAAAATAAAATAAGCATTCCCTGACAATACAGAATTAGCAATGCTTTTCTTATTCACTACTTAAAATGTTTATCTAATTACTACAGCAAAATATGGTAACAGAATCTCAGAGTCTCTTCGCTTAGCTAACTGGAGAATATTAGAATTCTGTATGGTGTATTAGAATTCTGCATGGTGTAGTTCAATACTGCTCACTCACTGAAGTAAATGTACTTATTCTAGTTATATATAGTTTTACAAAGACTGGTGTCTTTGGAGGTGTATCTGACATTAAGGTAATACTTACCTGAAAGGAGAGTTTCAGAAATGTCTCGGATTGAAAGCCAATGAAGGGCAGGAAACAGCTATCACCATTCATCACACAGATAGAATAAAGAGCCCAATCTGCTGGCCACAAAAGATAAATTGGCTCTAATAAAAGTTTTTCTCAATTAAGGATAGCAGAATTTGACCCAGAGAGAGTGCAAGTGGTTAAGTGCAGGAATGTACTAACAAAAGAATAGTTAAAAAACTACTGCAGTTAAATAATTAGCATGCTGTTCCTCATTAGAAACAGTCATTTTGTGGTCTGTAAGTTGAACATGATGAGAATTATAGTGCTGTGATTTAAGAAGTCCTGTTGTGACTCACCGGTGTGTTAAATGTAAATATATGTGTAATGTTGAGCTCAAGCCAAAATTGCTGTTGTGAAAAAAGTCTTTGGGTACATTGGATTCATCTATAAACAGAGGTGCATCCTTTCTTTGTTAGAGCTCTGGGTTTAAATACAGATATTCTTCAGATCCAGACTCAGATCCAAATTTCTTGTTGTGGCCATCTGGCTAATATTACCATGCTGCAGTAAAACAGTGTTCTTCCAAGGTCTGCATCAAGCTTTTGAAAAAGTTTTATCTTTCATGATTAGAGATTCCCACATCCATTTTCACTCAGGAGAAACGAATGTAATTCATCCTAAGAAGAGAACTTACACTGCATATGTAAAGAAGTTCTACATTTTTTGTTGTTGTTGTTGTTGTTGTTACTGTTGTTCCTTCGATTTGTTTTCTGAAAAAATAAAAAACAACAAAAAAGGAACAAAAAACCTCTGTACATACCAATTTGTTTGACAGCTGGTGATCTGAGCTCCTGTTTCCACTGCTGGTAGCCAGGGTGTGGTGAGATGAGCAAGGGCTCTTAGAACTCCTTGGGGTGAGGAACCCAGGAAAGTTTACTGTTCATGCCTATAAGCAACTTGTTATCTCAGGATGCTTTGGGCCAAGGATCTGAGCTCTTGGGGTGCTCTACCACTCAGACTGGCCAGTTGTTTACATTATTCCAAATTCCTTGATACAAATCAAGAAGCATAAAGGTCTGTACACATTTGACTTGAGTCAGAACTCAGAGAAGTTTTTGGAAACCGTGAGGTGTCTGAGTCTGTGACCATTATATATACTAAACAGGGGTGGGGGGCGTGCTTGGGCACTACTTAGCAATCTTCCAAACTGATTGCGAGCAAGATCCCTGCCATTGTTTCAGTACATGACAGCTGTAGTTTCCCGGTCAATATCTGGGCAGAGTTCAGGGACAGCATTAGGCCATGGAACAAAGAGGATGCTGGGCATTGTGGAGGATAACATTTTACTGGGGTGGGAGAGAGGGGAAGAGTGAGTTTGGCTGTATAAATGTAGGCCATGGTATGCTGTTTTATTTAAGGGCAAAGAATGGGCCCAGTCTGTTCAGTTTAATAATGTAGCATAGCCTTGATGTGTCCAGTCACATCTACATTTTCCAGGGGTTTATTACTCTTTTGAAGGTTTCCAGGATTTGCACCTCTTGCCTACGTTTGCCAAACAAGCTACCACAGACCTAGGACAAAAGATTTCAGTGTCCTGAGCTGTACTGTTTGTACTGAAAGCACTCCATATAACATGCTTGTCCCAGGGCCATACTAATTGGACATTTAAAATAAGTTCTTGTTCCCCTGACTCGTTCCTGAGCATGACCCAGATGAGCAAATTATACTTTGCTCTCTTTCATTCATATCAGAATTTACTAAATTTGATTTTTTTATTGTGAAGTTCAGTTTTATGTTCATATGTAAGGGGTTGATTTTGTGGGGGTTGGGCACGGATGTCTTATATTTATGAACTTCAGGATATTACATTAACTCTTTTAACTGTCAAGTAAATGGTTCACCTTAGGGATGTGACTGAAACTATATCACTTGTAGCAGTTTTGCAAAAGGCTCTTTTGCCCTTCTACCTCCTTTCTTTTTTTTTTTTTTTTTTTTTTTTCCTCCTACTTTTATAAGCAAAGCAAAGAAAAATAACCAACTGGAAGATTTAAATTCAGTTAGGGAAAAGAGACGTACCCAAGGCCAAGGTTTGCACTCTTGTAGCACAACAAATAAAGCTACCACCCTTTGTGGTATTTAGTATGTAAATATACATTATTGTTTATAGTTTATTACCTGCAGAAACTTTTTTATTAATCTGTTCATTCTTCCTACCAAAGGTATGAACTTTGGACAGTGCAACGAAGCTTTTCAATGTAGTGTTTTTAAGAGTTTGCAATCCTCAATTTTGCTATCACAAACACTCATAGTAACTTTGTAGTTGATGAAACGGTGGTAATTATTATGTTTTACCAATCCATAGTTACCTTTTTCCCAAGGTCTTTTTGGCACATCATGAGATTATAATATGTTGCTATGGATTTCAAATACATTGCAAATCCATAAAAGGTAACATATTCATCTGGCAGGACTTCAAGCTAAGGCTGTTTGTCTGGCATGTAGCATGTTCCCTGTAATATTTGTTCATCCTCAAAGGAAGATTGCCAGAGTGCATTCTTAGTAATGGAGTTAGGTAACACCCTAGGAATGTGTAAAATCATATCCTGAGGCTCAGAGGCAGTATTTTGTGCAATATCTATAGTAAAACTCTCAGCAATCTAGATATTATTAGAACTCTTTTTCCTGCAAGTCATGGCACTCTATCACGTACACAGACTCAAGAACCCTGCATATAACCTCTGGTATGACTAGAGTAATATAGTGTTAAAAATGTAAAGTGAATGATAGAATTCTATAGGTATGCTCTTCCACGCCTTCTTGTTTATATTTATCCAAAGGACTTCTTCTTTATGCCAGAAAATTTTCAGTCAGCTACTAGACTGCAAATCAATTACTGTAACCTGTATGTATCTCTGCATCCTTTTCTATTGTGAATCAATGAAGCAATATTTACACTTGTGGAGGTTTACATGCTAATACCACTGTTAGTATTTGCTCCACCTAATTTTTTGTGAGTGGAAATTCAATAATAAAACCTGCTTAAATAGTTGTGACTTGGCTAAAACATAGCCAGACTGTGGAACAGTAGTTGATATAAAACATTGGGAGGTGTTCCAGTATGTTCAGGCAAGACTGTGTTTCTTCCTCTTTATGGAAGTTTCCTGTGATAGAGGACTAACACTTCCAAGATGCTGGCACATCATTTGGGCTATAAGTAGAAAACAGAATTTTAAGTATCTAAGCTTGCTTCTCACTATCACTATAGAAAATTTTGGAGATACAGAGAAAAAAAAAAAAAAGATTATTGAGAAGATTTCTCATAGAATGAGTGATTCTTTTTTCTTCTGATGCTTTCTCTTGGGCAAGGCATTTGAGTTTGTGACAGAAATTTCATTGTTTCAGTACAAATCTGTTTATTGCTTTCTCCTGTTTGAACCAACAAACTAGTAAAAAATACTAAAATCAGTGTTAGAGACCAAAGTCCCATAGGAATTTATGATTTGTTCTTAAAGTGATTTTATTTCATTATTAGGGATTGTGTAATAGTGACTGAAAGTGATGGAACCCTAAGACTGTGTTTCACAAATGAGTTTGTGTTTTCTTCTTTCAAATGATCTTCCATTCCCCACCAGACCAGATACAAGGCATGTTACTGTGCTTTTCAGAATATAGGCCATGACAGATATTCCAGAGTTCAGAAAATACTGGAAAATTCTATTAGGCCTTCCCTAGGGAAATTTAACTTGGAGTGAAATAATTCATCTCTCTGGGGAAAAGAAAAAAAAAAAAAAAAAAAGGAAAAAAAAAGGCAATTTTTAAACCTTTTTCTAAAAATTAACTATTTTTTTTAATTAACTATTTAAAAAACCAAACAAACAAACAAAAAAGTTTGTCATGTTTCCATATATGTAAACAAGTTAAAAACATGAAGTCGTGAAGTTGGACATAAATTGTAAAATTAAATAAAGTTAAGAGGATGAAGTTGAAGTATTAAAGTGTTTCTTTTTCTTTTTTTTTTTTTCTTTTTTCTTTTTTTTTTTAAAAAAGACACTTTGAACAGCTATAAACTATTCTTACAGGCACTTAAACTCACTTAAACTCTCAAATGACAGATGCTGACATGGTAGACCTTTCTGCTCTGGTCAATACAGGAACTATGATACTGTACACCTTTGATTCCTATTCTTTGCTTAGGTGTTGATTGGGATTAAGTTCACTGGTATTTAGTCATTTTATACTAATTCATAGCTTCCTCCTTGGTCTTTTCCTGACTTTAATGGATGTTGCAATTGGTGAAACTTGCATTTAGATGATAGTGGTAATAAAGACCAGTGGTTTCTTTATGTAATGAAGCTATTTTGTAAACCTTTATCAAGTCTTTTTTATTCTGCCAAGAGCAGAGCATCTGTGATCAGTGTAGTTTAAAGCACTCCATTTAAGGCAGAGAGACCAGCTCTGCTTTTGGCTGGCTAAGTGAATCTCTTGTTCTTTTCAGTAGAAGTCACATGTCTGCAGTGGAAAATAGTTTGATGCCTCAACACTGAGGGGTCTTTTGGTCATTAGGGCTAGAATAAGAATTGACTCAGAGAGGAAATGTGCATCAGTTAGTTCTAGTTAGTTCTCTCTCTCTCTCTTTTTTTTTTTTTTGGTATCATATCGAGCTTTAAGCTCTAATTACTATTTTCAGCTACTCTTTTGCAGTATTCATCTAATAACAGTGTTTCCATTTCTATACAAAAAATATCTCTAAATGCATTCTGATTTGTTCTTACAGTTGTGTGTAGGGAAAACTCTCAGAACTCAGGAAGGTAGCTCTCACGACTAGACTTTGGCTAAGCTGTCAGGTTTAAAGACATTTTTTGTAAAAATGTGCTAGGAAATCTTCACTGAAGATAGAAAGTTTCAGGTTCTTGCATTAAATCTCATGTAGGAGAAGATTCTTCTGACCCAGACATCTGTAATATCTTAGACAGTGATTCAGAAATGGTACAATGTGAAGGTCAGCAGTAACATTAATTAGATGACCTGGTGTAGCACTTTGTGTTATAATCTTTTATCTTCTTTTTCTCATGCTTTATGTTTGCTGTATTGATGATACTGTCTAAACTTGATAATAAGATTAAAATAAACCTCTATGAAAATATTCCATGATATTTTCTTTTCCATTAAAGACATATTAAGAAACAAAAATATATTAGACTTGAAAACAAACAAGCAAACCTATACTCCCGCCAAAGCAATTAAAATGTCTTATGCATACATTATTAAAATCATTAGAAAAGTTCTAAAAGATATATTTTCACAGTGTTCACTCCCATGTGTTTTTATTTCATTCAGATAGAAAGTGTTTCCTTAGATAGGGTTGAATACTAAACAGCAATTGCAAGGAAGATGAAAGTTTAAAAATGCAATCAATTTTTAAAGGACTTTTTTTTTTTTTTTTTTTTTTTTTTTTGGTAAGCATTGTTTAGCTTAAGGAGATCAGCACCAAGACAACTATTTAGTGAGGAATCTTTCAAGACTTCTCTGTGATATAGGAATTGCTATTGGATGGGGGCTTTCTTTTCTCCGTTTGTAGACCTTTTCATGAGAAATCATGTCATTGCTTATGGCAGAACACGGTGGCAAACATGGCTTTATGTCACAGAAGCCCGGGATTAACAAGAGAGCTTGACCTAGCTTCTTTGCTTTGCTGCTCTCCTCATTTTTTTTTTTTTCTTCCCCAGAATCTTTGTGCTAAATGGGTTGAAGTAGATTCAGTTTGTACTTCTCAGACTGGATTCAATTTGACATGTTATGGGAAGCTCTGGCAGAAATATGTGGTAAGTAGGTCACAACAGCTATGTTGATTAGCATATTGGTGATTTTCAACCACAATATCAGTCATAATGTGACAGACAGATAACATAAAATTCAGTGTATTTGTTGGGAATAGGAATTTTTCCAGCATGAGACCAAGCTGAGTAACCATGCTGTACTAGCAATAGATTTATTTTTCTTAAAACTGTAACCCCCTCATGAAATGTTTTTAGCCCTTGGCTTAGCCTGAGGGCAAATACAAAGAAAGTAGCCTAAAGCTCATGATGAATGTTTACTGACTTTTGTGGTCAGTGTTTCTCAGGAGTAAATTGTAAAGAACATATGAGCTGCACTTTATGTTTCCAGCTTCAGGCTGTGGAAAGGAGTTGGAGAAAAAGGTACACCATTTAAAATGACCCCCCAAATTATCATCGCAAAATCTGCTTCACCTTTTCACAATTATGCATACTGAAATCACTGAATATTGCATTCTCTCCTAGGAAGCCAAATACAGCCACATCATGTGGTTTAAATAAAATAAGGTATGTTCACTTAGCAAATAAGACAGATAATTCAACATGAAAATCTAAGGGCTGAGAAATGATCTTTGGAACTTTTGGGTAAACCTTGAGATTTGGCACAAGGGAAGTCTGCAAAAATCTTTTTGCTTGATTACCAGCAGGATGTGAATTTTCTTTTTCCTACTTTCTTTATTCATGTTTCAGCAGCCTGCCACATGCAATATGCCAAAGATCATATTAAAAACAAAAACAAACAAACAAACAAAGAACCCTGTCGTGCAAATTTGTGTGCACAAATAAGTGGACACAGTTCAATTCAGAAGACTACATATAGACAATAAAAACTACTTTCTGAAGCAGAGAATTTATTGAGATACACTTGCTGAACACGGGAATTTACAAAATAGAATTACAAGCTTTTCTGTTGTGATTATCATGGTTATGATCTATTTCCATAGTTCAATATTTTTTCTGTATTCATTGAATAATCCCCTATTTTCACCTGTGTCTGAAAAAAATATCATTGAATATGGAAGTCAACATAAATAACCTCTTTTCACATGGCATCAATATGTATGCATGTTATATTTACTTGTAGAACAATGAGAGAACCTGGATAGCATATCAATATTAGAAGTGAACTTCTGCTTTCAGGTACGATAACTTAAAGTTGATTGACTGAAAACACCAAATCTCATTCTAGACAACAACATTTTTTGATCAGATGCCTCTCAGTACAAGCTTCCTACAGTTTGAATGGCTACATTTCATTGAAAGATCAACTATGATTTTTTTTTATTTTTTATTTTTTCTCATATAATTTCAAATGCAGTAGCATTTAAAACTGAGAGGCAAAGTATAACCTGGAAGAGAACAACTGATCTGAAAGCCAAAATCTGAAAGCAAATAAAAGGAGGGAAAAAATAATCTGCTTTTGCATTATGTAAAATCAGAAAATATTTTCAATCAGATCTTCTTTGGTGAATAACGTAATGGTCTGTATAACTGAGAAATAAACACATTGATATTAATCAAAACAGGCTTTTGGAATTATTATCTTTTTAAGTACACAAAACAAGGAAGCTCAGAATACTGTCCAAATTAGGTCCATCCACTTCTTCTAAGTAGTTGTTTCAATTCTGGAAAGTATCTTATGCAATGTCAAACCTTAGTGTACATTCTACTCCATTGTTGCCTGTTCTGTTTAGAAAATGGTCCGTTTCCAGACATCTAATGTTTTTGTTTTGCTTTAAAGCCAATTCAGTTTTTCTACATGAGTCATCATATGGCTTAGAAAAAAAAAAAAAAAAAAAAAAAAGTGTGGAATAGGGGGAAATATTAGAGACATGCCATGCAATACATATGGACAAATGCTTGGAGAAACAAGGGGGAAAATAGCTTAGGGTAAAAACTGGGCTTCTTGCACTTCTGTGGTACCCAGTACAGCAAAATAGGAGAAAAAAATATAGGAAATAGGAGCAAAGCAATCTCCATTAGAAAATTATGGACCAGTGTAGTGAAGGAGTTCAGATAAGGAAAAAGTTACTGAAGAATATTTTTTTGATTTTTCACAGGCCAACTGTGGAAATATGAGATACATGCGTATACATATAGGTAAGACTACAATTTTACAGTCTTATTAACTAATTCCAAAAAGTTTATCGTTTATGAAAGCAGAAGATAACTCTGTAGATCATTGTTTTGGGCATCTTTAATAGGAAAGGAAATAGAAACCTCTGTGATGCTGATCCACCCAAATCACCTGAATCAAAAAGCAGTCAAGGGATGCTTTTGAAATGGTGGAGTCATTATTTGCCTGATCAAACTAGTAAAAAGAAGGAAGCATTCTGTTTTAGGGAATGGGTTGACAATTTATTTCCCTCAGTGGAGGAAGTAAGTATTGTAGAGCAGATGAAAATGCTGAACTATATCTACAACTGTAGATTATCTCTGGTTGCTCTAGTTAGCTTACTGCAGGTGATATCATCATGATAACAAAATGTTTAAGGACAAGTTGCCCATTCTGAGCTAGCCTCAGTTGCATAATTTTGCATATATGCATATACATACATATGTAAAAGTATATAACAAAGTATATTTTTACATATATATTTATGAAATCTCACTGAATACTGATGACCTCTCCACTTTTTTATTCTAATTATTTTTTTATTATTCTTCTTTGTGGTTAAAATGGAAACCTGAAAATATTCTTTCTTTTTTTTCCTCCTTAGCCTTACCAACCTTGCACATTTACAAATGCCACTGCTTGATTTTTTTATTGTCTTAAATATTTGGGAACATGTCTGTAAGTCACCCACCATAGTGTCCAGTGCAATGTTGACAAGATGTAAGCATTGAGGCAGCAAGAAAATGCATCCTCAATATATAGCACCTCATTTAGCTATGAATGACAGGTGCAAAATGCTACTGAATCAGAAATGACAGGCATAATAGTGGTAAGCACAGGAGATTCACAAACCAGATTTTCCTGTGAGTATCAACAGCAATGGATGTTCCCATATGCCTAATATGGGAATATCTAATTACAATTTTCATGTGTTAAAATGAAGGAAAATATTGATAGAATAAAATAGAAATCCCCAAAGAACAGAGCCCAGATGTTCTTCATCGTGATTTTAGCCTCAGGAAAGTTTGGGAAACAGAAGTAGGTAGAGGATAAGGGTAAATTTTCTGGGTGGTATGCAAGGCACTACCTATATAATTCCAGCTGTTTTTAATAGGTTGTGTCTAATTCCTTATGCACCAGGTTGAAAAATTACCCACAGATTTTCAAAGAATTTGCTTTCATATTAACCTTGCTTTTAAATGGGAATCTTCAGGTGGAAACAGTGAATAAGACGAAAGCAAGACAGGGCACGTCTTTTTTCCTGCTTCTAGGACAGCAGAAAAAATAAAATAAAAAGCCTGTAGAAATAAATGTGCTATCTCTGCAGTGATAGTGGCTTTCCATTGTCTAGGATGAGGGCACTGCTCAAGTAAGTGAGATTCTAAGCAATCTCAGATTTTTGACTAGAAACAGATCACTATGGGCCAAGTGATTACATCACTCTTTATTTGACAAGGCACAACATTTGCAGGGATCTCCTAGGTCATTATGCCCAGTTCTACTTGCTAGCACAGGCAAATATGTCATATAAAATTTATATCAATCATGTCATTCAAAAATGTGTGTTGAGTCCATCTTTTAACATAAGGATGTGTTGTGTTTGGTTTGTTTGGTTTGCCTCTCCTGTGACATACAAATAAATACATGAACACAATTCAGACTTTGATTTTGAGAAGAAAGAGTTTCATCAAGCTGTTTTCAGTGAAATAAAATAATAATAATAATAAAAAGGTTTAAATGCTGCTATACTATTTTGCAAAGGCCCTAGTGAGAAATAGAAAAGAAACTCAAAAACAAATCTGTACCACCCATTTCTCTCTTTCTATATTATTCTTGTCATGTGCAAATGTATTTTTTGTGATCCTTCTGCTTCTGTTGCCATTAATTTACATTTTGAAAAATAGTTTTTGCTGAAAAGTTAGTGGCCATAAATTGGTTCTTTATGACCCTTCTAGTCCTTTTGGCTATTGACTGAAACAAGATTCAGCCTGAAAGGGAAAAGCAACTGAGAATGACAGTGAATTTCTTACAGGGCATATAAGAGGCTGCAAGGAAGAGACTGAATCATCCCCCACCTCTGCTTCTAAGTTATTAGGCCACATCTCACTCAAAAGATTAAACATTTTATCTCACAGGTCATTCCATTTTATTGCAGCGTTGCCTTTAGCAATGCTATAGTTAAGGTTCTGTCAGTGTTTCTATTATAGGCCCCTATTTTCTGGAATTTATAACTTAGGGCTAGAAATTCCCTCTGGGTTAAAACTTGGCAACAGTATAGTAGGTCTTTTTTCCAGCAGAGAATTTCTCCCCCATCCTCACTCCACTTTTCAGTCTGTATTTGAAGTAGATGGGAATTCCACAACCACCTATTTATACTTTTAAACTGTATTTCTTATGCCTAAACATAAGAAATTTCAAAAGGTACTTAGTTCTTACTGCAAAAATGCATGCAGGGGAGATTTTAGAATCAATGAGAAGCTGGAAATGCAAAATGGGTACCCTGTGTGTGCATCTCTCTGTATGTGTGCATGTGTGCACGTCTGTGCAAGCACACACAGTTTAGCATTTTTCCATAGCATTTTATAAAAATTGCCATGCAGAATTGAAGATTGAACAGCTAATGAGCTCTTAGTGAAATTAATAGGACTCAATTACATACACATCTGGCATTCAACAGCTATTGCATACAGGTTTGTTTGAGTGCATTTAGTGATCCACTCCTATCCATTTAAAGTGGAATTATGCAGTTTAAAACAGTTTAAAATTTCTAAATAATATTTAAAAAACAACAAAACAAACAAAAAACACACAAAAAATAAAACAAACAAACAACAACAACAAACTTTTAAAATTGAAGTTCATAAGTTGCTTTGCAATAAATCTCTATCAAGTTCCAACCCAAAAATCTGAGTCCAAAATGAACGATACCTAAGAAGTATGAAATTGGGGTGCATAGTTGAAATGGTTTACTTCTCTGTGCTAAGGCTTGTTTTAAAATATTAAATCAATCAATGAAATGTCAGCTGATGAATAATATTAAATGAGTAATGTGGTGGGAGAGCCAAGACATCCTTATTTATCAAAGCATTCAAACACTAAAAAACGTGAAATGGGACCCACCCACTGAACCTGTAAATTGCAAGGAGTGGTGTTGAGAAAAGAATAGGGAAAAGACCTTAAAGCAACTCAGGAAAGTAAGTGGGCAGGAGAGAAAGAAAATCATTCGAGGATTATATCAGGGAGAAAGAGGAAAACATCTGGTAAGCAGAGAAAATCTGTGTGGGAAGTGGAGAAGGAGGCAATGGTGGAAATCACAAAAAAAAAGGTAACCCAGCTTCTTTCAGCTAGTTTTATTGACAGCTGTAGTCATCAAATTTAATTTTTAAACCGAGATACTCTTAACAACAAAGGCAAAACTGGGAAAAAAAAAAAAAAAAAAGGAAACAGGAGGGTAAAGGAGGCTAAATAGTTACAGAAAGTAGAGCCCTTCTATTTTTAGCGCAGTGGTTCAAAGCCAGCATAGATCAGTAGTGACTGAAAATTATTTCCATCTGCTCTGCCTGTTTCATGAAATCTTCTGATGCTCTTGGTTCATTTACTACTGCACAGCTCACCATATCATGGATGTTTCCTCCAGAGTTAATGCCAAGTGGCAAGTTTGAGATTTTGATAGAATGAGGGCTATGGTAAACAAACCAACTCTTCCCTCGCTTGCCTGGTGCAACCAGAGCAGAACTGAAGCTGATCATTTGGACAGTGTAAAAAAAGTTACACTGCTGCCAATCCCACTTAGTTGCAAGTAAGCATCTTGTGCCAGCATCTCTTATGATAATTAAAGGTGATATAAGGTAAAAGAAATTTGGGTCAGTTGACAGAGAAAAGTCCTGCTTTGCTAAACAAAATATACTTGCTATAAGTCTTTCTTCCATAACAACATCGATCTAGGCATTTAACATCTCAGAAGGATACTTCAGCAGAGCACATTGCTAAAGATGAGAAGCAGTTTGCAATATGGTCTGTAGAGTGTTTCTATTATTTCTTCTATGAGCAACAGTAGAGAAAACAGATATCATGCAGAGACTAACCATAGGAAGTTAACTGTAGGTTTTCATATTATAGCCATCATCCTATTTTCAAATGTCAAACCACAGTATTTCTACCTGGGGATCCCAGATTTGTATGACCTTAGCCAAGGCAACAATTGACTACATCAGTCTCTTTAAGACAACTACACAATTAAAATTTAGATGGGGACATAGAAGCTATTGATCTGTACATGGTTTATGGGGAGTTATGTAATTTTTTAACATAAAGTAAAAAGGCAGATAGGTATGTGTATCTAATATCCTTGTCTTAGACTGCATGTATTCCTCTTACACTTGCTTCACTTAACAAAATCTGTTCTAGTGCATGTAGATATTTAAAGTGCCCCTTTTTCTCTCTCCAGTTCATTTTCAGGATGCTGTTACTGTTTCTGTTATGCAAATTTTAAAAATAAATACATAAAAAAGCAAAGAAACAAGAGGGAAAGTGTGCATTAAAAATCATCTTACACAACAAGGTGTCCTGGTTTCAGTTAGGACAGAGTTATTTTTCCTCCTAGTAGCTGGTAGGGTGCTATGTTTTGGATTAGAATGAGAAGAGTGCTGATAACATGCTGATGTTTTAATTGCTGCAGAGCAACGCGTACACTAAGCCAAGGACTTTTCAGCTCCTCGCTCTGTCCTGCCAGCAGGCAGGCTGGGGGTGCAGCAAGAGCTGGGAGGGGACAGACCCAGGACAACTGACCCAAACTGGCCAAAGGGGTATTCCATACCATCTGACGTCGTGCTGAACAATATATAGGGGTGGCTAGCCGGGGTGGGGGGCCGGCTGCTCGGGGATGGGCTGAGCATCAGTCAGTGGGTGGTGAGCAATTGCATTGTGCATCACTTGTTTCATACACACTATTATTATTATTATTATTAATTATTATTATTATTGTTATTATTATTTCCTATCTTAATAAACTGTCTTTATCTCAACCCACAGGCTTCACTTTCCCATTTCTCTCCCCCATCCCAGAGAAGGAGGGGGGAGGGTGAGCAAGTGGCTGTGTGGTGTTTAGCTGCCGGATGGGTTAAACCACAATAGTCCTTTTGGTGCCCAACGTGGGGCTCGAAAGGTTGAGATAACGACAGATCTGACCAGAGTGTGTTAAACTAAAATTGGTATAAGTATTAGAGCTGCTTAATAGTTGCTAGTCACAATGTTGATTGCTTTAATCTCAAGTCTGCTGTGCCTGTATTCCAAACTGAGTTTTATAGCACGTTACTTTCTGTATGTGATCCCTGTCGTGCTGTTTATCCTTTCTGGGCCCTGGTTTAAGATCGTTATGGTACTTTGCGGTGTAACAATAGCTTATGATATGATGAAATATCTGGTCATGACTCTAACTTGGTATTTGTACGCAGCACTGTCGTCGACTCTGTACTTTGGAAACTATATCTCAGAAGCTATTAACAATTACACCTACTGCCTTTTTTCATCAGGGAGCCAATCTGTGAAGGGGACAGGGGAAGATATTTTTCCCTACTTGTTCACTCTCCCTTTCTCCTTCACCGCCCTCTTATCCTCCCATCTAGTTACGATAGTTCTCCAAGATGTTGAATATCCTTGGGATATTCAGACCACCCTGTTCTTGTTGTTATGCCTCCTGAATGTGCTTCAGGTTTTGTTTAAGGTTAAACACTACTTACGAGTCTCATCCAGAGACCTGTCCTGAGGTGGGATAGTTGTGAGTGGCAGGGAGTGTGGGAGGATATGGGCAGGTGGCTAGAGCAGTGGGCAAATCCGATGTTTTGTAGATTCACCCCTGAACAACTGCAAAATCCTAAAAAACTGGTAGAATGCTTGAAAAAAGGGTGTCATGACTCTGGCAGTTCCGAAGTGACACAACTCACTGTAGCGTGCTGGGGCCTGGCCTATGCCTATTGAGCTGCAATCAATGCTACTATCAACCTAGTGACAGACCCTGTGGCCACTCCAAGTCCTGTGACATGCCCAACAGCCACACCAACCCCTACGATGGACCCTGTAGCAGTTCCAGTTCCAGCTCCTGCAGCTGCTCCAGCTTCAGCTCCTGCAACCGCTCCAGTTCCAGCTCCTGCAGCCGCTCCAGTTCCTGTGGCTGGGCTAGAGAAATGAGCTGTAGCAGTGCAAGTTGCCCCTGCAGAGGGTGTTCCAACCCCCGTGGCAGACCCTGTGGCTGAGTCAGAGAAATGAGCTGTAGCAGTGCAAGTTGTCCCTGTAGACAAGGTGAAAAAATGGTATAGAGACTCAGGTCATTTAGAACGCAGAGAGTCTTCTGCTAGGTCTAGGTATAGAGAAGACAAGGCTGGGCCATCAGGGATGCAGGAGGATGAAGATGAGGATGTTGAAAAACCAACAGTAACTACCTGAAACCTATATCAGAGTGAGCTGTGAGATGTGCAAAAAGATTTTGGTCACTGCATAGGTGAACAGCTTGTCACCTTGCTGCTCCGGTGCTGGGATACTGGAGCCAATTGTGTGGAATTAGAGGGCAGAGAAGCCAGGCGTCTGGGATCCCTTGCTAGAGACGCAGGCATTGACAAAGCAATTGGAGATGGAACATGATCTTACAGCCTCTGGAGCCGTCTCCTGTCAGCTGTAAGGGAAAGGTATCCCTACAAAGAAGAACTTGTATGTCTGCCAGGCAAGTGGACCACTATGGAGAAGGGAATCCAATACCTGACGGAATTAGCCATACGGGAGGTGATTTATGAGGACCCAGACAATGGACAAACACCCACAGATCCAGATGAAGTCAAGGGTACACAACCCATGTGGCGGAAGTTTGTACGGAGTGCACCATCATCATATGCCAGCTCATTGGCAATAATGGCCTGGAAGGAGGATGAGGAACCCACAGTAGATGAAACGGCTAAACAACTCTGGCAGTGTGAAGTCTCTCCTCTTCCCTACAGGCCTGCGTTTCAGCTGTGGAGAAACTTTCTGAAAGTGTCCATCAACTAAAAGAGAATACTTTAGAGAAACTTTCTGAAAAGGTCCACCACCTTGAAGAGAGATTATTTTCCTCCCCACCTGAACAAACCAGTGTCCACCAACTAAAAGAGAATACTTTGGAGAAACTTTCTGAAGAGGTCCAGCAACTTAAAGAGAGTTTATTTTCCTCCCCTCCTGTACAAATCAGTGTCTCTGCTATTAGGGGTAAGCGCTCATCCGTGCAAGGAAGACGATATGGTGGGTACACACCTCATGCCATCCTGTGGTTTTACCTACGTGACCATGGGGAGGATGTGAGAAAATGGGATGGAAAATCCACCACGACCCTAGAGGCACGGGTATGTGAGCTGCAAAATAATCAGGAAAAGGGTTCTCTGAAAAGTTTGCTGCTCCAACTTCCAGCAGGCAGCCCTTTAAACACAGGAATGAAGATTTTGACCAGGACTAGAGGGGCCCTGCCTCCAGCCAGGGGGAGGAAAGGGACAATCGAGTTTATTGGACTGTGTGGATTCGATGGCCTGGCACATCAGACGCACAGAAGTATAAGGCTTTAGTAGACACCGGTGCACAATGCACTCTAATGCCATCAAGCTATAAAGGGCCAGAGCCCATCAGTATTTATGGAGTGATGGGGGGATCCCAGCAGTTTAACTGTATTGGAGGCTGAAGTGAGTCTAACTAGGAATGAGTGGCAAAAGCACCATATTGTGACTGGCCCAGATGCTCCGTGCATCCATGGCATAGACTATCTTAGAAGAGGATATTTCAAGGACCCAAAAGGGTTCTGGTGGGCTTTTGGCATAGCTGTCTTAGAGACAGAGGGCATTAAACAGTTGTCTACCTTGCCCAGTCTCTCAGAGGACCCTTCTGTTGTGGGGTTGCTGAGGGTCGAAGAACAACAAGTGCCAATTTCTACTACAACTGTGCACCGGCAGCAATATCACACCAGCCGAGACTCCCTGATTCCCATCCATAAGCTAATTCGTCAGCTGGAGAGCTGAGGAGTGATCAGCAAGACTCATTCACCTTTTAATAGTCCCATATGGCCAGTGCAAAAGTCTAATGGTGAGTGGAGACTAACAGTGGACTATCGTGGCCTGAACGAGGTCACACCACCACTGAGTGCTGCAGTGCCGGACATGCTAGAACTCCAGTACGAACTGGAATCAAAGGCAGCCAAGTGGTATGCCACAACTGATTTCGCTAATGCATTTTTCTCCATCCCTCTAGCAGCAGAGTACAGGCCACAGTTTGCCTTTACTTGGAGGGGAGTCCAATATACTTGGAATCGGCTGCCCCAGGGGTGGAAACATAGCCCTACCATTTGTCATGGACTGATCCAGTCTGCACTGGAGCAGGGGGAAGTTCCTGAACACCTGCAGTACATCGATGACATTGTTGTGTGGGGTGACACAGCAGAGGAAGTTTTCAAGAAAGGGAAGAAAATAATCCAAATCCTTCTGAAGGCCGGTGCGGGCGCGGCTGGATTCCCCTTGCTCCCAACACCCTCCCACCTCCAGTGCCAGCTAACTGAAACCAAGACATAAGGTAAATATAGTGTATTTTTCAGTCATTTTAATGCTGATATATGTTAGGAAATATAGACTGCAATCTGCATTCTTTCCCTATTGCTTGAAACTTGTGGAGTACTTAACTAAAGAAGTTGTTTTTCTCCTTCAAAACATTAATTAAAACACAAATGACTTTCTCCCTCTTTATGTTGCCAAAAGAACTCTCACAGTATGTAATTAAATCTCTGTTTTAAAGTACTTTTCTCAACAAACACAGGCTTCTAAGTTGAAGACTGCATAATAGATGTTATTAACAATACATAAAAATAGAAAATGTCTCTTGTAAAACATTATATTTGCTGGATGAGTTAGCCTTTTTCCAAAGTCATCTCCTTATTAATGACTCATGACTTTCTTTAGTATTATTTAAAAATAATGTAATTATAGGCTATTCTGGAATAATTTAATGTATCTTATGTTCATATCCAAACCTATTAATTAAATGAAGCATAAGTATTTATAATGTCCTGTATGCTTCTATTATTCAAGCTAATCCTTTTAATCCATTTTAAATTGAAAGACAGAAGTTAATCCCAATAACGTTTCTACATGCAAATATTAATAAACCTGTTTCATTCCTTGCTCTCTCTTATCACTTGTCCTGGAAATGGTGAATGACTTGTCTAGTCTACACTAGGTAGCAAACAATGGAGATGAAAAGCAAAGCATGCTAAATTGCTGCTGTGTATCTAAGGCCACAATAACAAAAATGTGGTGTTAGAAATACTTTAAGGTATTCTCACGTATGACTTCTCCTTAAGAACTAAACTCTACTGAATCTTTCAGGAGAAACTAGTGCTAGACTGATGTCTAGAGAATATCAACTGTATAGAAGTTTTAATATGTCATGTATTATAGGCTCCTTTTCAGTGTCAAGGTAGCCTAGAGGATGGTGGTCCCTGGAAATGTGTGTAATTTGACCTGTTTTTTGGAAACTAACAATAACATAAGGGAGCCATATTGAATGTGCAATTTTGGATTTTCACCATGATACTATGATCTGCACATGTGGCCGGTCACCAGAAACTGGAAAAGAAGCAATTGTTTTTTCCCTGCTGTGAGCAATGGATTTGAACATAACTCACACTGTTTTCACACTGGTTTTTCTCTCTTTCACCCTGAAACACAAGTGCAAACTGAGCTTCTTAAATTCCTTTGGGCAAAAGAAAGCCACGCAGTGTCTACACAAACCTACAGGTTGGTTTAGATAGCTTTTGTCTAAGGACATATATTTAAAATAGATCTGCCTGACATGTCAAGCCTTTGTTTTGTTAAGCAAAAATATAATTCATTGCAGTTGGAAAATTAGAAAAGATACTGAGCTTTATGGATTGCAACACCCAAACTAATTTTTATTTGGAAGCACAGACTGATATTTAGGTTAATTGCTTTTTTCACTTGCCTAAGATAAAAAGCTTAAAAATAAATAATACTTTCCCTAGAAGCAGAAAATTCCTAAAAATAACAGCAACATAATTGTACCAATGAAGGTTTGAATATAGATGTAAGCTAGAGAGTCATTTGTATATTTTGTGTGGATTTTTTATTTACTGAAGAATATCTGCTTTACAAACAACAAACCAAAAACTGAATTGGTGATCTGCCAAGTGAAGAACACAGTCATTTAAGGAGGATCAAAGTATTGAAAATTCTAAATGATTTTTTTTTTTTTTTTGGACAGAGTGTATTAAGAACATCCTTTCCATTTTAAATCATTTAAGGCCTGCCAGAGATTTACATTTGCCAATGTGAATGTACTGGAACAAGCTGATAAATTAAAGAAATAAAAGTAATAAGAACTGGATAATATCCATGAAGGAATTCCAAAGTAATTTAAGATTGACTGGTTGAACTGCTAAGCATAAATATACAGTCCCTGATTTACAGTGGCCACTATGGCAGAGGACTAGATGGTAGCAGATGTGCTTTTCTTTTTTGAACTGAAGAAAGAACCATCCAGGGGAACAGAGTTCAATTCTTTTTCAGTACCATGAAGATTAGACAAAATAATAAGTAAATACCAGATTTCCAAATACTAAGATGACCTGTCATCTAAGACATAAAAATTAGGTTTGGAAATATTCCATTAAATAAATCTGTTCCACAGCTTCATGCTGAATACCCATGGATATCATGCGTCTTAAAAGCTAATAATGTAGGAAATATTTAAGAATTTGTTGTTAAATTACATCAAAATTATGTAAAGACAGAAAGACGTACAGAAAAGAACTGACTGAAGAAGATATACCAGGCATTACTTAATATCAGTAAAAAGAGGATTAAAAAAAAAAAAAAATCTTTAAAACATTACTTTTGTGAGATTTTCTTCTTTTCCTAAACTTTAATGCTCACTAACTTTTGTATTTTTTTTTTCCAAAAAATTGTTATAGTCTAGGCACTGTGAAACTCATTTTCACAATTAACTGTCAAAGTTAATAATCTATAGGCATTCATAATTTACATACACAGTAGATAGTATAGAAAATGAAAGGTTTCAGAATGAGCTCACAGAATGAATGGCAAATGCATATACAAAAACAAATGTACATAATGGCAAATTTTGAGAGACACCTTTGGACAGGTTATTTTTTAAAAATCATTTTGCGAAATTAATAGGCGATTGTGGCTACTGCAAAAGCAGAATGCTGTTCTAGATGTACTGTTTATCTTATGAATATCTTGTCTTCCTATCATGGGCTTCTGAGCTTGGGCCATACCTTCTGGGAATGACTCTGCAGCATTAGAAGGTTCACACTCATCCTGCAGGTAGCTTCACAGGATAACAGAGCAGATGACTTCTGGACCATGTGAAACAGGACAATAATGGAAGGCTTGACAGCATGCTTGAGCATGCCACTGTGGGGGCAGCCAGAGGAGAAAACAGAGAAACTGCTTTCGTTTGTCAGCCATCCTTTGTAGCCAGTGTTACAAATGTGGATTGCAACACAATTTTTCCAATTAAAAGCTTCTGCAATTAGAGAGTGAGCTACTTATAAGATGTTGTACTGACATCTGCTTCCAAGTCTCCTTTATCCGGATAAGCAAGAGGCTAGAATAAACATAACACCTACTAAGGTGCAAATTTTTAAAAGACCTAATTTTTCATTTCTTACCATGATATTTAAAGCCAATCTTATTTTGTGTTCTTTCCTCATTCATATATAGAAAAAGGAGTTGGAACAAACTAGCATTTTTATTTGCTTTAACAGCCGGGTGGCCTGATTTCTTATTCTGTTGCTTTCACTTCTAATATTGATGGATGCCCTAGGCAAAGAATTATTTTACATCGCTTTTACTGCTTACAAAAATGTTCAGGATTTTAGATGTTTGTTTCCTTTAGCTCTCCTCTGCTTCTTCCCCTCTCCTTCTCCCCCTTTTTTTTCTAGTTATCGTTTAATTTTAGGAGAGTGAGGATGAAGATGTTTATTCTTCTTTTCACCATAGCATTTTTTTCAAAAGTGTGCCATCATTCTTTCACTTTTTAGTTTTTGAAATGGAAAGGCATAATCTGCTATGGGTCTTGGGAAAGAGCTTATGCAAATCTCAGTACCAAAATTTAGGGTAGTCTTTCTTAGTATTATTTATTATGTACTGCTACCTCAGTATGGTTTGGGTTTGTTTATTTTAAAAGATTATTAAAGAAGATACTAAAGTGAAATTTTCAGTAACTTCACTGAAGTGCTGAAGTTATTTAGGGAAACTGTTTTTCAGGATAAATATATGAGACCTTTTAGAGTATCTTTTATCATACTGGCCTCATTCACACAACTGTACACCTGTGCAGGCTAAATATTGAATTGTGAAACTTTCTGTGAGCACCAAGTTCTTGTCCTATGAAGCCTACAAACAAGTATACATTTGTCGGTTTACCGAAAGACAGGGTTTCATATTATTAATCAACTTTTTGGAGGCAAGAGAAAGGAAGCAATATTCACAGGTGAATATGTTCATTCATATGTTCATTCACATATGAACATACTAATGCAAGTAAGCATACTGCTGCTAGTCTCTCTTGACTCAGTCTTTAGTCAATGGTGAGAGACAGTTTATTCTAGAAGAGGATTTCAAATTTAAGCTCCTGAATTTTTTGTTTTAATGGCAAAGATCTCTCCTAATTTATGCTAGAGGGAGATTGGAGAGATTGTCCTTTCTAGTCTGAGGTTAGTCTTTGGAAATAGCCAGTTCAGCATAGATCGCTTTAAAATTGGTTATATCAATTTGGATTTTTGCTAAGCAAGTTATACTACAAGATATACCACAGAATAATCCAGCTTTAAAGCAGTGTAAGAGTGCTCATAGTTAAAGAAAACCAACTAGGACTTGGTATAGACTGTCATGGTGTTATCTATAGACTAAACTGATTAAAGAGATCAAATACTCACTGAAGCCACTGTATTAGGAGAAGGTGAGATCCTAAGCATTTCAGTTGTTTTCCAAGAAAAGATAACTAAATAAATTTTGAAAGATCTATATCCTCTCTATTTCATTCATTAGTTCTCTGTAGCTGTCACTTACTCCCACTAGTCTTCTTAATTAACCATTATAAACAAATGATGCACAATTGAATTGGGGGATACAGGGAATATTAAGGAAAGGAATTTGCAGACAGCACTGACTGCTTCTGATCAATCATCTCCTAATTTTCAGACTCTGCCAAGAGATGCCAACCCTTACTGTTTATTTGCGCCACGGTGATAAGAAGTGTTCTTAGTAGTAGTTCCCTTGTGTTTTGTTTTCTCTCTCCAGGGCCTCGTTGTAAATAAGAGGCTCCATTTTCATGTGTTTTTATGATGAAGCATTGTAGCTAAATGAATGCCATGGGACACGTCTTAAACAAGTAGGCTACAGAGGAGCAAACCTGTTAAAAGAATATATTTCCTCTTCATATAGAAAAACAAGTCCTATGAAATGAATGCTTGTAATGAAACTTCGTGTGCATTTAAAGGGTAGTTTAAAGAAGTGTTGCTTGTTAAGGGAAATGACCTAACAAGATTTTTGTACGGCAAGCAGCATTACACCATAGTATACACTGGGACCTTTAATAATGCACACTAATTGCAGAATCATATGGTTTAAAAGAATTAGTTTTCTGTCCATTTAGATGTCCTTCAAGTAAGTGTCAATGCTATGATTGCTAAGGATCTATACTAGAAGTGTGTACTTCTAGTGTGTACACAGGTGTTTTATGTATGTATATAGAGATATATAAAATAGAAGCTGCAGGGTTGGAGTTCTCACTTTAAAATAGTTTTACTATGGATACATCATGCATTTTGTCAACACAAGTATTTATGCCTTGAAATAATTAGGGCCAGAGGCAGCCTAAGAAACTTCGGATTTCCATTGACAATATGAGTTTTAGGGAGGGGAGAAGCCCTCTGGAGCTCCTGAGATCTTCAAAGCTGCAGGAGGCACTGAGAGGCCAGGGGCAGTCAGACACCCTATGGAGCCAAGCAGTGGAGGCTGGACTGGGGACTGCCTGCAGCAACATCTGCAGCCCAATGAGGCAACTAAGCATCTTAGTCCAGTGAAAAGAGGAATCCTTGAGTCCTTATAAAATACCTATGAATCTTTCATTGATTCAATGAGCTTTGGATAAGGACTCCAAACTCCCAGCAATCATTACAATAGGAATGAAAAAGCACATGTATAAGCACTATTTTTACAGTATATTGGGCAAGATAGAACCATATATTTATGACATATATGCAGTTTTATTTTCAAAACTGTTATATCTGAATTAGAATCTTCCAATCTTATTTACAATTGTACTACCTTTTAAAAATTGCTAATATTGTTCTGTTTTTACATTCAGTTCACATCAGTCACAAACTTTTTTATTTTTTATTTTTTTTTCATTGCCAATGAACAAACATCCCTGCAATCAATGAGTAGCTTGGTAATTATCCCCTTCCCTACAACTCCCAACTGGTTGTCACATTTTGGAAGTTATATTGAAACAAACAAACAAACAAACCAAACCAAACCAAAACAAAACAAACACATTTTATTAAGTATCACTCAAAGACAGAAAAACAGAAAACAGCAGAAAAGAAAAACTGGTCACCAAGATATTTACTGCTGAGCAATGTGTGCTGTATTTTTTACCATTTGTTGTATTAATAGAAAAATCAATGGCAGATCTCCTACAGTGTGACTACTGTGTTACGAACTCTTATTATAAGCTAACATTCCATTACACCAGTTCATTTGTGTAAAACTTTTTTCTGGAAAGGCAAATATTGATAAGATTTCATACTGAAAAGCAAAAATAGCACTCTCTTCAAAAGGCAAGGAACATCTCTGATAGAGCAGTTCATTGAGGCTGGTAAAAATGTGTTAGGCAAGATTTACAGTATAAAATAAACCAGTTTGTGGTTGGTTTGCAAGGTGACAACAAATCTTTTATTCACGGCCTTCATAGATTCTTAGAGCATATTTGTGCATATATTCATATGCTACAAACATACCATCTACGCACTCAATATTTTAGTTTAATTATGTCTTTAGTGGAAAAGTTGTTAGAATTGCAACTCTAATGTTGTGGAAAGACTTTAAAATGTTTTATGGTTTCTTCTCAGCTGAGACAGCTTCACATTTTTGAACTATTCCATCAGAGAAAGAGTGTCAAACTGCACTGGAAATATCTCATATATGTGTTTGGTCTGAACTGTGAAAACCCGGTTTTCTCTCTTAGAAAGAAATTGTTGGTGTTAAATCAACATTTAGAAAAATAAGTAAGAACCAAAATGTGTACACAGAAGTAACTCACTTTATGTCCATGACTCTTGTTGCAGGCACGTTAGTGAGTTACGCTCAAGATATTGAACTCCTTTGAATGTTGAGCATTTAGCTGCGTTTCTGACTGAAATGGAGCTTTCAGACTGGTATCCTCCTGACAGTTTCAAAGTGGTTTTGACCGTGTTCAACTCCTTTCCCTGTAGGGGGTTAATCTCATAAAGATTTCAGCCACACAAGTACTAGTGTCAGGGGTATAATGATCACTTTGAAGTTTGTTTGCTTTCCAGTGCATTTAAACACTTTAAGTGTTCCAGAAATAGGATTAGATGCCCCAGTGAATTCATTTCATTTACCCCCAGCAGTGGTTTTCCAATACTATATGGTGTTTACATGGTATCAATTTAGTGGCATGCTGATTTCCAAGATTCATCCCCTCCCCTATCAATTTTCTACCTCTTGATCCTACTTGA
Organism: Oxyura jamaicensis; assembly: GCF_011077185.1. Taxonomy (NCBI): domain Eukaryota; kingdom Metazoa; phylum Chordata; class Aves; order Anseriformes; family Anatidae; genus Oxyura; species Oxyura jamaicensis. The sequence continues at coordinate 14,566,313 of NC_048897.1, read as the reverse complement.
AAATGCCTGGGATATGGGGCAACTGATACCAATAAGAGGAATATTAGGATTCTAGTATCTTTGTGTTTCTTTTTTTTTTTTTTTTTTTTTTTTTTTTTCTGGAATTTTAATCTGTGGAATTATTTGTAAAATAACATTTAGAGGCCAAAAGTCAGCTGTAAAATAGCCTTTTTGCATTCTGAGAATGGTTGCATGTTTAATTGTGAGAAGTTTATTCTTTCCTTAAGAAGACATACTTCACTTGAATAATGATATTTACTTTTTCTTTTTTTCTAAGTTTCAGATTTTGCACATTACAAAGTTATATGGGTATTTTAGGTGAGCAGCCATGAACACTGGCTACACTGAATCCTATTGTTTTTATCTTCTGTAACAGCAGAAGTGTTATGTACAGGAAAAGGGAAATAACTTTCACTTGTCTTTTCTTTGTGCCTGATATTTCCTCATTTTAGTTTTTTTTTTTTTTTTTTTTACACAACCTAAAAAGGCTCAAAATGCACTTGAAGAAAGTGGTCTCTGGAACAAAGCCATTCTAAACTTTGTATAAAACAATATTCTTTCACACAGTTATCAGCTCTAGAAAAAGGAGGTACTGAATATTGATTTTTGGTAGTGGAAAAGGCATTCTGAGATCTCCGTAGCAATCAGAGTATTAGGTGGCCAACTGTGCATCTCAATGCTCTCTTCTTACTCATATCTCTCATCTTCATTAGCATGAATGGGAATTCTGTGTATTAAAGACAGAGAAAATGATGGGAAACAGCATTTTCTATTACACCACAGTCACTATTTGGTGACATTATATGATTTATATACAATGAGGAGTGATTTTTGCTCTAATTCTCAGAAGTTGTAGATGATAAAATTCACCCCCCAAATAGGCATATAGCATGGGGGGTCAATGGATACATTTTATACAAATTTTTATTTACTTCCATGTGAATGGAATTGGAATTACGATAACTTCATCTTATCATGCAAGAGGCAGTAGACAGATCCATTAGCAGGTGATTTCCTGAAATCTGCATTGTGTAGTAAGATACCTTTGAAAGAGCAGAGCTTCTGCAAAGCTCTTTGGACTACCTATCTTAATCAATATATTGTTTCCATTATAGACTTAATTCTGTTGCTTGATGATTACAGTTATGGGAAGAAAATTCAACCAGGGAGGGAAACACATATACCCCCTAAACCTGTTTGGTATCTAACATTAGACTTCCAATCCTAGTATTGGAAAAAAAAAAAAAAAATGTGTGTGTGTGTATATATATATATGTATATGTATATAGATATATATGTATATATGATTGCAATCCTACCAAAGCTTTTTGATACTCTGAGCAAGGGAACATGAATTTAGTGAGGAAAATTTATCATGAGGCCAGCACTACCTCTATTCTCCATTCATCCTTAGCAGGTTTAGAATGTTTTCATTGTTTTTTACACTCTTTTTCCAGTAGTATTTGATACTGCAGTATCTGTTCCATTTTTCCTTTTCTAGGAAAGTTTTCAGTGATAACTAGCAGATGCATCCCCAAATTTCTTCAGCTACATTAACCACATTAAACTTCATTCACCTGAATATTTTAGTGTGTGACCAGAAAATGAAGCTTAGATTAGATTTTATTTTTACTTTCTTGGGTGGTGGTGGTAGATGTAGTTGAAATGGGAATTTAGTGTACACCTGGGTGGTGTTCATAATTAAGAGAACAGGAAAAAAAGTCTATTATCCATCAGAAAGGGCTTTTTTTTTTTTTTTTTTTTTTTTTTTTCCTGCAGCATTTCATCTCTAATGACTATTTCCATAATAAAACAGCCTATGCTGCTGCAGAACCAGCTATATATTTGGGGCAATAAAGGTTTTTTCACTTCTATTACCAATGGGAAATATTAGGGAGGTCTTTGACTGTACATGCTATATGAGCAAACACCACTTAAGCCCAGCTCTGCTTCCTAAACAAGTATTTAATCTCCTCATTAAAGATATATGAAACTAGAAATCAATGAGCACTGGTGGTTAGAGCTTTTTAGCGGAACTAATGGCTACACCTTGTCTAACATTAGAAACTTCACTTGTGGTTTACAGTTGCTACACATGGAGAAACAGGAACCTAGAAGGAAAGACTTTGTGCTAATAATTATACTGAGAGTTCTGGATAATCAGGTCACATAAATATGTAACATAAATATCAAACATTTTCAGTTCACATTTCAATCTTTTAAAAGACACTGAGTTCTTACTGCCAAACAATGAAAGCAATAAAAATGCTATGCCTTGAATAGAAACTTCATTCTTTTTTTATAAATTCTCTTAGAACAGAAAAAATCCCAAATTTGAAATGCTTGTGTTAGGAACAGTCTGAACTGGAGAGAGGTGGACAAAATGTGCTTGTATATATGTGGTGCAGATAGGATCTATTTTGTTTTCTAGGGTAACAATGGAAAAAAGATTTAACCTCATTAACAGAATAAAGCATATCACTGTTAGATTTTGCTTCTGGTCCTATAGCTGAATTTCATCTAAACAATTTGCAGAAGAAATATGGCAAAATGTGAGTGATATTTCACAAAAAGTGACTGAAATAACATAAGATACTAGAGTGTACAAGAGTGCACAAATGTGTGCTGTTTTTGTAGCTTGAAGCCATGGAGATAGGTTGAACCTATCTTGTGTTGAGGCATAAAGATGTCTGGCATTGAAATTGCAAAGCCTTCTAGGATAGTGCAGAGGGTGCAAGACTGTTACTTTCTCACCCACCCAGCCCTTTAGGAGAGATCTCTGGACAGGATGTCTTCAGTACCATGTTAAACTACTACCTTGGAGCACAAAATAATTGAACAGAGTGAATAAAAAACATAAATAATAATAATAAAAAAAACAACAAACAAGCTAGTAGGGAAACACTATAGATGATCAATAGGCTAGATCTCTGACTTGGTCACTGGCCTTCTTCTTGTATTTGTACAGCTACAGTGTATCTGTAGATAATAATCAATTTACAGGAATATTTTCCAATTTAATTAAATTTTAAAAATCCATGGGTGGAAAACATTAGCATTATACTCTAAGTGCCACAAGTTGCACGGCTGATCATATCTATTTTAAGACATCTGTTCTGTAGCTTTTATATCAGTATATAAAAATGGCAGGTAATCTGAATAGTTATTTCACATTGATAGATAGTTTCAGACACAGAAAAATGACTCTACACAGAATTCAAGGCATATAATCGACCATCTGCACCCTGTATTCATCCATTTTGGAAACGTGACTACATTAAAGTGAATGGTAAAATGCTGATTTTAGTAAAGTTGGACAACCTGAGTAGTACAGCCATTCTCCTTTTTAAAATGTCATATATTTTACTAAACATAAAGATCACACATTTCTTACTGTGAATGGTCTCTTGAGTTACAAAACTGTAGGAACAGAGCTGTAAGATAGAAAAAACCTCCAGATTTTAAATAAGGAGGCAGAGCTACAAAGCAATGTTTCTCAGCAGATAGAATTGCTTTATAGAGTGAGCTAAATGAGGTTGAAAACAGATTGTAGTCAACAAAGATTATTTTCATTATTTTATATTAAAAGGATAAAGAGAATTGTGTTTGTTAAACTTGTAGAAATAAATTTGTATTTCTGAGCATACTTTTAACATCTGTACAAAATTTGGAGGATTGCCATAAAAAGAATTACCCCTTTTTTACAGGAAGCCAGTTTTGCCCAAACAAGAACATTATTTTAATTAGAATATTTCCTAATCTAAGCTAATGTGGGATATTTAACAGTGAATTGTGTCATATTCTTCTCTCCCTGTACATTGCATGTTTGTAATTTCAGAAGTATCCATTTTACTTAGACACAAAAAAAATAAATAATTAGTACTAAATTTCCAACCTAAGAGGCTAGAGATTTGTAAAAATGTCCATGTTTTTGCAGAACTCCAGGCACCATCAAATGCCTTGATTCATTACTGATTTCAGTTAAGTTGGAATAGAGTTACATAGTGGACATGGTAATTGCAGACATCAGATTTTAACATTGATTGTTACTAGAAACTGTCTCTCTGTTTGTATGTATCTTCAAGTAAATAAATCAAAATAAACTCTGACATACTTCCAAAATTATTTCCTTTTTTTTAATTATTATTTTTATTTATTTATTTTTCTCAATAACTGTTTTGACGAAGGTGAAAACACTTATGGAAGAGTTCTCAGGTACTACTAAAAATTATAAGTATGGACATGGAACATTATAAAGAACTGGGACATCTCTACCCCCAAAATAATATCTGAAGTTATCACTCTAAGTAAGCCTAAGTTTCTGCAAGTTTTTAAGTAAATCACATCACAAGGGTAGCTATATTGATAACTTCCATCACCATTTCCAATGGTGATGGAAGCAAAGAAATTGAATTGATTTATGCAATTATTGGCTTCTGGGCTCTGTATATTCATATTCTGTGTAAATTCAGCTTAAATGCTAATGGAAAAAGCTTTGTTCTGTTGTGAAATAGGGGGAAAGGATTAAATGAAATAGTGAAATAATCATTTGCCATTTGGGATTTGAATTGGTAAATTTACTACCATTCTACCATGGTACAATTCATGTTTATTGAAGATGACACAATGATTTTATCTTATTTTTTTATGTGGGTTGCATAGAATTCAATTTATTACTCTTTTCCAACTTGGCTGATTTAAGTATCTACTATGTAGCGCTATATAGCCAGTTGAAGTTCCCTCAGAAGTAATATCTCCAGATTAGGGCTGACAGCAGTCAAGTTCACTGAAAATTTTGCCCTAAGAATTGGAAAACACCACAAGGTGTTTAAGAATTGCACAGAGCAGGATAATATATAGATTTATTCAAAATCCTTACCTTTGTAGCATGAATTCTTGACAATATTGACAATAATTTCAATTGCTAATGCTTCAATCTGTTGTGCAAATAATGAATATGGAAGCCAAAGCTTTCAAAAGTGAAATCTTTTTTGTTTTAGGCTTTTGTACACTAAAATAAGTATTTATACATTGAATGATTCGGTATGATTAAATCCTGTCAAAGCTGGGACTAATGCTTAAAACCCAACTCATCTGTATATAGTCTGTAGATACAGATATGTTCCAGGAGTGGTTATATTTCCAGGCACAAAAATAACTTAAATTTGAGATATATTTCACAGAATCACAGAATTTCTAGGTTGGAAGAGACCTCAAGATCATCGAGTCCAATTTCTTATCCTGAAAATTGCCTTGATGCCTGGATACAAACAGAAGTGCAAGCGAAGACAGATAAAAGCTTTGAGATCCATGTTTAAGAAAATTAACATCCTTACACTGCTTAAAATTTAGGAGTTTAAACTCCTCAAGTTTCTGACCAATCTGATATGCAAGTATTTCTGACTTTCCCCAAAGTTTTTGCTCACTCACCTACTAATCAAATGATTCTCTGCTCTCTCCTCTGAGGGTACTGAGCTTGTATTTCCAAAAGATTTCCATAGGAAACAACTTTTAAGAAGTGTCATGCCAGTGTGAAAGTTTCCTAAGTTTCCTTCATTGTCCTTAAGAGAGCCATTTTTTTTTTTTTTTTTTTTTTTTTTTTCATTTTTTCAGGAGTGCCACAATCCTGGATCCACACACAACTCAGAGAAAGCTGACAATCTTCTTTAGGAAGAACATGGCTCCAAGTCTTAAATAACATAACCATATCACAGAATCACAGAATTTCTAGGTTGGAAGAGACCTCAAGAT
>NC_048897.1:14514398-14555562 GCF_011077185.1 Oxyura jamaicensis | reverse complement strand
ATTTTGTCCCTGCACAGCCTCGCTACATCCTTATAGTCCTCCCTAGTAGCCTGCCCACTTTTCCAAAGATTATAAACCCTCATTTCCAAAGATTATAAACCATTCTACACTCAATAATGATTGACTAAAACCTAATTCATGATGGAAAAGAGGCCATAACCACAGTTTTGCTCTTCTCCAGGCAGTTCTCTAGCTATTGTATTAACTCTGTCTTTTACATGGTCTGGTTCAAAAAATTTCTAATTGTATGGTGATTTTGCTGTGGAATACTGGTTAAAGAGTTTTTATCAACACATCTGGATTTCTGTGGTCAGGAGGTGGAAGTCAGCAGTTCATTTACTTCAAGATAAATTTAGCCTAGAAAGGTGGTCTTCCCATAACTGACATTTTTTTTTTAGATGTGTTTTTTTTTTTTTTGGCTAAGGGGGACATCACTAATTTACTAGGTGGATTGATACATTAAGTTATTTATTTAATAGGAGGACAGTGAAAGACAGAGAGAGATGTCTATCTCAGGTAAATTGGCAGATCTTAGAACTCCCTCTCTCTTCTGTTGAGTACAGAGGTAATTATTTTAGGTGGACCAACTATCCTCACTGGGCTCATTGCCTGTAATTTCAGTAAGCACCTAATTTAAGCTTAGTACATTCCATCCATGATAAGCAAACTGCCTTTTTAAGTTTCCATTGATTTTAACTGAGAGTCAAGATGAGCTATTTACAATACTTGTTCATGTAGTGGTACACTGCATAGGATATATTATCTTGTTTGCAAATTCTTCAATTTTCCTTTTTTATATATTGTGAATTTTTCCTGCTGAGAAAAGTAATTTCTCAGTATATATTGTATCCCAAGAAATATTTATTGTATAATTCTATGCTTGCATTATATTTTATTCCAATTTCCAATCTGTAAGATGACATACTAAAACTTCAATAATAACAACCAGTTCATTGTTCTAGCTATCTTTTCCAAACACCATAAAAAAATAATCATTTTTTTTTGCCTTCTGAAGGATAATTTCTGGCGCTTCCTTCTCTCTTTTGCTTGTGTTTATAATCTTCAGCCCATTTGCCGTTCCAGGATGCAGTCTGAAAAACTGTGTTATATAATAAATATTTGTGGTCCAAATTCTAATTTCAGACTAATTTCAGAGAAAAATTTTCAACATACCTTACAGAGTTCCATGTGCTGGAGAGTTCATGACAAGACCCAAATTTAATGAGAATATGTTTCTTGTATACTGTAGAACTGCTTTATTATAGGAACAATATTTTTAAACTGCTATTTTCTAAGAGCATGGTGTTATAGCTCTTTATGTTCAGAAGTTTAATAGCCACCTAAAATGTACTCTGAACTAAAAACTTTTTTTTTTTTTTTTTTTTTTTTTTTTTTCATATTATCATGGTGCTCTTGTTACTGTTTCCTTAAATAGTGTGTAAAATCTACAAATGTAATCAGTTATATTGCTTGGGCCTGAGATTTTGAACAAAATATTTTTAAATGTAAAAATCCAACATAACAAGAAAGCTTAATATTATCAATATTAAGATAGTAGGCCAGAATTAATTTTCAACATTTTCATAAGAAATTTATCTTTTATAATGAAATATACTTCTTGGCCTTTCTCACTATATAAAGAAATATTAAAAAATTCACTGTGGTACTGACACACTGACATCTGAAATAGTGTATATATAGTCTGTGCAAAACAGCTGCAAGAAAGGAAAGGATTCTTTCACATGATATGGATTTCTCCCTGTGAAGTGTTATGCATTCATTCTCATTAGCATTATGTAGCTCATATAATTTCATTGATTCTCATTTCCTCTTATATCTTTATTTATTATAGATACAACAGAAAAAATATATATTTGCAGTAAATAAATACTTTATTTATGAGGGTTCATATGACTGTTTGTCTATCGTTAAAAGTGAAGCAAACACTACATTTAATAATCCTTATTCTAGTACTAGCTATGAAAGAATACTGTGTGAAATTAATTTTGTTAAGCTATCAGGAGCTATTTTCCTTTCATAGGTGTAAAAGATCTAGTTCAAAATTTTCTGTCATGTTAACATATTACATTTCAAGCAGTCAGTTATTTTTGTAGTATACTGTAGTGCTCCCTGAATCTGATAAGTCACAATAAAAAATAAAATTCCTTCCATATATATTTTCCCAACACTTTTCCCTCTATTTTTTCATGCTTTTAAATGATATTTTTAATTAATTAATAATAGACATTGATATCAAGTTACCAATAAAATATATCAAATAACAACACTTATTGTAGATTAAAGATGTGCATTCCATTGAAAGGCTTTTGCATTATTTTGCACCTGTACATTACACAGCATGCAAATTAAATTAAATGATGTTGATTTAAATATTGGGATTGTTCTGACAGCATCCTGTAACAATGTAAACAGAGACTTTTTAACTTTGTTTAAATATCAGTATTTCAGAAGAGTTTCTCATTGTGTAACATGATAAATGCTTGTGACTTATTTAGAGCCTTTATAGTTTTAATTAATTGTTCCAGTCCTGAAAACATTTACACATTTGTGCAACTTTAAGTATTCTGATATAGTTCAGGAAAAATTCTAGTGTTGAAGCTTACTGACTTGTCTTCTTAGGCTTATATCATGTTATGTCAAAAATTCACATAATAAACTCCATTAATATTTTATACTGAAAGAAACTGTAAGACATCCAATGGATTGTTTGTAAAGTATCACACATTGCTAATACATCACTAAATTGTCTTTCAAAGTCAATGAAAAGCATACATTTTAGAGACGATGGTTTCAAAACAAAAAGGAGAATGAAGAATGATTCTCAGACATAGTGTTTATCAATGAGCAGTTCGTCAAACCAAGTCACTGAAACAGATGTAACAGAATCCTCTAATGCTGCATATTATAGGAGTGGAAAAGTTTAAGAAATCCATTTAAATAGGTCCTGTCAAATGTTACACTACTTAAAATGTTAATAATGCCTTTCTTATATATATATAAAAAATCAAAATGTCACTTATAATACACTTAAATATTTTCAAATATTAAATTAGTTTGCATTTATGATTATGTTTATGTCTGCCATAAACCATCTGGGATAAGTAGGAATAATGTCAAATCAGATAAATTGCCCAAATCTATCATATTGCAATATATAAATAAAATTCTAGTTTTGAAACTAAAGAATATTTTTAAAATGCAATAGTCAAATAAATACATATGATTACGCAAAAGTAATCATATGTTTATAAAGAAAACACCTGTCTTGTGAAGCAAAAGGTACTTATATGGAGAATTCAGTCAATTTTAAATGAAGAAAACACCATTTGCATGTAACCATTATGGATTTAATAGAACATGGCAAGCACGTACATGCATCTTAAAGTTTTAATAAAGTTAATCTAGAACTAGGTTAAGTCTAATTGCAGTGAAAGATTTGAGTAGAATACTGTTAAGTTCAGTATAAGTTTCACATCACAGGTTTTAAATTTATAGAGGACATGACTGTAGGATAATGGATAAAAACAGGTAGGTTAGGGTGATAAGAAAAAAAGAAAAATCACTTAGATGACACTGAACACTAAACATGGCATTCTATACAGCTGTTGACACTCAGTGTTTCATGCCTTTACCAATTAGGCAATTAGGGAGGACGTCTTTCTAGTTTCAATGGAAAAGGGTTATCAAAAGGTAACGGAAACCTTGAAATCTATTTACTTTTTAATTTTTTTAACTGAGCAGAAAGATTTTTGAATATGTCATTCTTCAATAAGGACCTTACCAAGTTTTGTTAAGTGATCTCTGGCACAACGTGTTTTCTTTGGAAACTATATAGACTATATATATAGTCTCTCTCTATATATAATCTATACATAATATATATATAGTCTATATGTGGAAATGTAGACTTGCAAAAAAAAAAATCTAATTCCAAGAAACTTTAATGTAAATGAAAAAACTAAATCATTAAACAAATCCTATCAAATATAGCATTTACTTGTGCAATACCTTTGAGAAGTTGTAAAAGGATTTGATAAGTAATAGGATTTGATAAGTAATGTTTGATAAATAAGTAAATAAGTTTGATAAGTAATAGGATTTGATAAGTAATGAGCCAAGTTTAAATGACATAAAGTATAAGATACTGATTGCTGTGCAGTATTAATTACTACAATATTTCTAATCACACTTAGTAAACAATAAGTGAAAGGCCAATTGCAATGGTCACTGTTTAATTTATGTAATCTGTAAAGTTTTCCACAGATGAAAAATAGGCTTCATTAACCCAATCCTTGGAAACAGATAACTTCATATTGATCATCAAGAATATATATTCTCTTTTCATGTAAAGGATGGGATGGATATCTTTTTTTTTTTTTTTTTTTCTTTCTTGCTAAAGAACATAGAACATAAACATAGCATATGCTGTGCATATTATTTGAACAGATAAAATATTATTTGAACAGAAATCTACAATCACTATAGAATATAGCTGGAGATTGCTATACTTCCACTTCATCTTATCAGACCTGCTTTTGGTTGTACACCATCATCTGATGAAAGGAATGACATGTTCATTCAACCAACATTGTTTACTCTTTCCTTCCCATGTGGATTTCAGCACCAGTTCTTGCCATTCCACCAGCTCAGCACCTTCATGTTTTGTTCGCTAGTTCTGCTATGGCTCCATGTCAGCATTCCCAGATAAAAACAAATCAAAACAAGAGCAACAGCAACAACAAACCAACACATTCTCAACTATTTATCTGACTTCTGTTTTTGTATAATATTAAATAACTGTCAGCCTGCACACAACCTGTAGAAAACTGTCAATGACTGTCAAGTGCTGCTTGTCTTAACTTGTCAAAAATGTCTGTTATCCCTACTTTACACTTGGACCTTTGCAGTGCAATTATCACACACTTGGCCTTCACACATTAATTTCCCCTTTAATTTTTAGCATAACAATTTCATCTATAATTTCTGCAATTATTTCCAAGCTATTCGGTGTTCTGGATGTTTATTTCAGGTTTAGCTATTTCATAACACATTGTCATTTTCAGACCTAGTCCACAGAAATCTTTCTGCAAACAAATCAATTTTCCTTCCCTCATTCAAAGCCCCTGGATTTATATCTCTTCCTTTGTCCTATATTTTAAACAATGTTCCATGATGAGACAGTGTCTTCTTTGATTTATTAGAAATAACAGAATGAAAACCATAAACTAAGAAGATAGTAATGTAGAAGAATAAAGTCAAGGGTTTTTGTGGTAATCTTGAAATAATGGAACAGAGGACTTGCCCAACACATATTGGAAATTAAGAAAATAAAGATTGATGGCTTCTGTATTTTAACTGAAAATAAAATGTGTTTGTCTAAGATGAAGATATTGGTGCACACTAATCTGCTTGGTACATTTACTACACTCTAGGTACTTTGAATTACCTTGTGTGAAACTCTAGTGTAATGTATTATAGCTCTCAGTTAGTGTAAGAGATAATATTACAGCCTAATTTGACCTACTATTTTTATGAAATAAAAAGTTACATGAGTTTCATCAACCAAAAATCCTGAAACTTTGGAGATGGTTTCTAATCTCACCTCAGAATATACAGACAACAAAAGCCAACCTCAAACAGATATGGCACATCTTTACCAGCATATTAAAGCATACCTCGATCAGCCTTGAATTGCAAGAGTACAGACGTTAATAAAATAGTTATAATTGTTAATTTTATGTATTTCTGACAATATGTATAGATGATGTTCTCAAAAGAGCAACTTTGCTGAATAGACTTTTTTTCCCATTTATTCTACCTAGAGAACAATGTGAACTGAATATTTCTTTAAATCCCAAAGCCAGTTTATGTTACATTATGTTAAAGTTGCATTGCGATGAAATGTGATTTTATTTCTTGCCTCATAGGAATAATATACCACATGAGAGAAATGGAAGAAGGCAAATGATCTTAAACAACATTCCCAGATGATGTTGGGAACTATTGACTAGCAAAGTTTTGATTACAGGCAAACTATGGAAGGCATAATTGGAAAAAGATTAAAAGATGTGTGAGTAAAGATATACTAGTAAAACCTCGACATAATTTTTCAAAGAGGTGTCATGTCTTGGACTCCTGTTAAGTATTTGAGGAAACAACAAGAACATAGGTAGGGATAATAGCAAATTTGATTTCAAAAAGCTTTTGGTAGAATCCCATTACAAATTTTTACAGAAAAAAGTTAGCATGGAATAGGAGGGAAGATCGTCTTATGGATTTATAGCAGACTAAAGAGGAAACAGAGACAGAATTCATTAGCAGTTTTTAAAATGAAAAGAGGTTTCCCAAGCTCTACTGTTTATCTTATTTGCTTATCACTCATAAAAAATAAAATAAAATAAAATAAAATAAAATGTAAAAAGTGATAAAGTTTTACCAAATTAACCAAATTAAGTGAGACAGGCAATTCTTAAGAAGTCTATAAAAACCTGCAGAAGAATTTCAAAATTCTTTCAGGTGGAAAATAGTCCATATAAGTATGTAACTTAGTTATGAAAAAGAGTGATGCAATGTCAAATACCTGTTGTACTTTTAGAAGATTTGGAATGTAAAAACACAGTACGGTTCTATACGATTAGGTAAGTTTTGGTAAGAATTCATGCATTTGATTTGACATACAAAGAAGGTAACTGATAACAAAACTGCTGTCATTGACTGACCTTAATTTAAAATGGGTCTGTTTAATTTGAAGGATCCAAATATAATAATCAGAGTTGCATTTTATTCTCTTAATGAAAAGGTAATCTAAATACACATAGATGATATGTGATTTACCGCTACTGTTACGGTAGACAATTCTGAAAATCCCAACCCATATTTATCTTTACTATTCTTGTTAGTGAAGATTTTTTCCTTTTCCCCTAAATTAATCCTGTTATATATATTTTATAAACTCATACTTGAAGAACTAAATATGAACATTTTAAATAGAAAGTATAGCTTCCTATTATACTTTCATAAAATAATCAGAAGCTACTCTTAGTAACAGGCGTTTAAACACTTTTCAACCTCAAGTATCAAATTTCTGACATATCGCAGTGCACCAATTTATGTTTTGCCACATTCTTGCATGTCTTGACAGCTTACAGGACACACCTTCTAACAAGATTAAATCTAATTTTAAATAGCTATTTTATTAATATAAATTCTTTGGACTTGCAGTATGATTGAAATTAACTGAGTGTTTAACTATACTGTAAATGAATGAAAACACAAGCTCTCAATTATAAGCATATCAAATAACTGGGACTGTTTTCCTTTTTGCTAACTGTTAGGGGCCAAAAACCTTTAGTAGCTGCAAATAACCTGATCTTGAAATTTACAAGTGTTAAGTAAAACAAAGTGCTGCTTTATTCTTTGATTTCTTATCTGTGGGCTTCCTTGTGCCGTACCTGAACATGGCTCTGGGTCTGAACATGGTAATTTGATTCCCTGCTACATCCCATGAGGTTACCTTAGATTCTAGCTATTTAGGAGCTCATAGTTGTTTTTCTTACTGTGGCATATTCATTCCAGAGGAAATGTTATATTTATTCATACTTTTATTAATAAATTTATGATGGTTGTGTTTTATTTTTCCTTCAGAATTACAGCTGTACCACAGAAGACAAACAAAAGTTATAAGAAAAAAACTGGAATTGAGTACTATATACTTAGGTATAAACTTAGATTAAATATATAACCATCCAAACCTTTTCTCAACATCTGCCCAAGCCCCGAGGTCGCTCACAGGCCCTACTCTCCCCACCCAGCACTCCTGGGGCTCCACCCACCCTGCCTAGGACCAAAGACCCCATGTCACCCCAGGGCTGTCAGCCGTGCCCCAGCAAGGCCCCTGCAGGGCCAGTCTCTGGCCATAGGTCCCACTGAGCTAGGCCCACTCATGGGCCCATTTCCCAGCTTGGCCTTGGCCTGTCCCTGTCACCAGAGAGGTGCTAAGGGCTGGGGCTGCCCCAGTGCCCCCCAGTGCTACTCTGCTCCTAGCTGGGGTAGTAGGACAGGCCCTGGCTGCCAGGCCATGCCCTGCTACCCCCATGGGGTGCCCCCACCAGTACCAGACCACACGGCACCATGACAACATGGCAGCAGCATTATTTCTTCCTTTAGTGAAGAGATTCAGATTTTGGTAATAAAAATGACAGTTCAGAAGGGATGATAAACCTGGCAACAGACTAGAGGTAGGTATATTTGTGCTGTGGGGAATTGGAATAAAGTCAGAAGAGCAGCAGATTTCCTTTCAAACCAGTTAATATGTGCACAAAGTAAATTAAATTAATATTGAACTGCATCATTCTTAAAAGTGTCTCCATGATATTTTTACTTATTTCCTAGTTAGTAAACACCTGCAGCTGAATCACAGTATGTTGTCCCATAACTCCAGCATCTAAAACATGTGCTACCAATAAAACATCTGTAGTTGCATTCAATAAGGGCCACCCCTTCATGCCAGTATAAGATGAATGGAGAAGTTTATGATGAAAGGTTTGCGGTCTGGCAGAGAAGGAAGAATTCTGGATTAGCCTCTGAGTGCAAGATGTTTTTGTAGCAACTTATTGTGATTAAAATTACAGTTGATATATTTTCCATGGCTAATCTTCTACTTGGTGCAAGGGGTATTCAGTAATAAGCTAATTGAAGGACTGACAGGTAGATTGCACAACTAGCTCTTTGATCCTGTACCTTTTCTGGTGAATTTGATTCAACACATTACTATACTAAATGGGGAGATAATAATGGCATGAGACTGGTCAAATGCAGGGTAATCAGGTTTGCTCAGACACCGCAGTTAGTGCAAATGATGATGAGTAAGTTGCTACTTATTGCATTGCTCTGGATGCAAAATATTCTGCTTGCAAATCATGTACAGTGTGTTGTAAATGCATGCAAAACCTATCTAGTTCAAAATCAATGGACCCACACAGCTATGTGCCAAAGATATGCACATTTTATCACAGTTTACGTTCAATGCCCAAATTAACATCCTGTTGCTTAAACATATCCTTTGCCAAGTATGTAAGGAGGCATCTTTGGTATCAGTGTTGTTGTGCTGGAGTGTTAGATGAGTGCAATTCTTTCATATTTTTGGGGAGGAGAAATCACAAGGATGACATCTAAAGGTAGTGGGACACCAAAACTGAGTTTTACTTCCTTTCATCACTACTGGTTGTTTTTTCTTTCTCAATGCCCCCCACCCCAACCTATGACAGTTTAGCCTCACAAAATTGTGCAGAAAAACACTTCTGTGGATATTTTCATCATGGAAAAACAAGATACTGTGTAAACACTCCATGCTAACTGAAAACTAAGCTTATGTCAGGCTTCATGAAGCACACAAGGCTCTGATTTTTTATCATTAAAGACTCATTATCTCTTTTAACTTCTATTGAAATCATTCATCCATAGCCATAGCTACCACTTAAACAATAGAAGCTACTAGATCCGTAAATCAGTAATAATACATTTTTGCCAGTTTAAAAAGCCTTTAAGAAATGGATTGAATTTCACAACGTAGGGTCACAAAAAACTCATATACCAGGAAAATATGGAAGGTTATTTCTTAATAACTTAAAAAAAGAACAGGTGAGAGAGAGAGATGCAATGCTTCCTTAGTACTACCTTTCAATCTGGGCTTTAAATTTGACTGTGGGTTAAACTTTATTTCCAGAGAACAGGAATGTAAACATTTTTAGTGCTAAATCCTGAAGAGAAAATTCTTGAATGGAACATAATGAAGAAATCTCAATATAGTGCCTTAACCATTTTCTACTGAATTAACATATAGTCTTCAGGCAGCAAAACTCTCCTTTGAATTCAGCAGTGGATTATACAAACAGTAATTTCTACATTGGCAAGTTTTGTTTACATTTTCATTATATCTCTACTGTATTGTCTGATGTCTTGATACAGTTTTTAAGCTCATAGCCACTTTAATCTGCTCCTGCACTCAGCATATTTGAGTGAGCTTGTTGGCATAAGGGAATTTTGAAGGTTATATTGCAGTACATTAATCAACGGAAAATGAAATGCACTTGAGACATGATCAGCCAGTTTTAATTCATTGCAGAAAGTTATAGATACCAAAATGCATTTAATGTAATCTGATCTCTTTATTCAAACTTGAATTTATGAGCAATTCAGCAGGAGTAGAATGACAACTTTGTTTTAAAAATAGTGGCCTATATTGAATGCCATTTTAATGTATCTCTGACATATTTACATTTATCAAGTAGAGAAAAGTAGAATCTTTGAACATAAATTTCTGTTTTCACAGAAAAAACAGGGGAATAAGATTCTTTCATTTCCTGCAATATGAAATGTCATTATGATGCAGATCAGGCTGATGATAAACGTTAAATAAATCCTCTGCATTTGGAGGCCTGTAAACAGGTTAGGATCCTGGTAGGTTGTTACTGTTGTTTTTTTAAGAAAGAAATAAATAACATCAGCATTCACTGTTCTATAAAAGGCTACTTTGTGCCTGCACAGCAAAACTGTACTTTGATCCTGTCTGGCTGAATTCTTAGCTCAGCATATTAACAAACAAGGGTCTACAACTTGTTCTCTTCCTTAGAAAGGGAAAAACACAGGGGAATGTAAAAGTTTTGATGACATATCTGGGGAAAATGTGTTAATACAAATCATTTTAGCAATTATTCTCCCAGTTATTTACCATTGAAAATTTTATTTACCATTGAAAATTTATTCTCCCATTTATTTACCATTGAAAATTTTATTTCATATTTTGTTTTACTGTATTTCAAAATATACAATTTCACCTAAACTAGTTGATCTAGTGTTTTCAAACTGAAGTATTTTCTGTAAAGATTTTTATTTTGGTTTGATATGAAAATCAATATCAAAAGATCAGAATTCCAAGAGGAAAGAAACTTCCATTTGCAACCATCTCTTCACTTCAATGAGTAACTCAGAAGTTAAGTGAGTTTCTCAAGGTCACAAAGGAAGTTATGTTTATACCCAGGAAAAAAAAGCTGAATGGTCTGATACTCATGTCAGTGTTTTATTGACTAGATATTTTCTTTTCATCTTTCTAACTATGCAATCTAAAGTGTCCTGAAATAGTGAGACATTTGGTACCTGTGAGTGAGATTAATTAAAAGCTCAAGTGCTTAACAATCTTTAGTATGCTAGACTACTATAGATGTGAGTTGGTTTATAAACAGAAGTCTTAACTGTCCTATTTAAAGTTCATTTAAGTATCCTCTCTAAAGAGAGTTTGCTAGCTTTTTAAAATTTTTATGTTGATTCTTCTATTCATAATTATGTGGTTATATAAACTGAAACTACTGTTTATTTACACATTAGATGCTGATTTGAGTTATATATCTGTATTTTGGCCTTTCCAGAGGGTGAGGGAAGAGTAACACAGTAGGGTTCTGCTGTGTCTCTAAGTGGCTCAAACTACAAAGAACAAAGGTATAGCTGAAATGAAAGTTTCTCTGTTGATCTGGAGAAACCAAAACAGGGCTCTCAAGAAACAAATTAATCTAATGATAGCATGATTAAGTAAGCTCAGGGTTATGCAGACACATTTTCTTTAAAAAATAAAATATGCTCAGAAACACTTCCATGTTAGGAACATAAATCAATGAATAGTATGATTCATTACTGCTTTAAGAAAGCAGGAGGAGCTTATCAAATAAGAAATTAGAAAACAAATGAAAAAACCTTAGAGAAGGAGAAGTAATTGGTTCTTTTGTTTGTTTGTTTTCCAAATCTAG
Organism: Oxyura jamaicensis; assembly: GCF_011077185.1. NCBI lineage: Eukaryota > Metazoa > Chordata > Aves > Anseriformes > Anatidae > Oxyura > Oxyura jamaicensis. The sequence goes on along the minus strand of NC_048897.1, from coordinate 14,543,743 downwards.
CAGGTGTATTATTACTATTTTCCAATTGTTTTGTAAATTGAATTATCTTTTCCACCTACTATATATTTGCCAGTGTTCTCAAGCAACTTTGGTTAGGTAGCTGAAAGCCTACAGCTTAATGTCACTCGAGAGAAAGACATCACTTACAGCTCTTATCTAAAGATATTAATGGATTATCACCATTCCACCCACAACCCTCCAAGTATGTGTATTTGCTGTCACCCAGCTGAATGCTATATGCCGCAGATGTCCTTCTCAACCCCTCTCTCTTTGGTCCGTGTTACTTTATGCCGTATGTATTTTTTTTAATTATTATTATTTATTTTTTTAAGTATTGAGGCAGCATTTTCTTTGTCCGTGTGTTCAATTAGGCGTATGCACCTGGATCTCACACAGCTTCAATTGAGAGTACCAATGAAATTCACTGTTCTGCCCAGGAGTATATAAAGAATATAAATAATATAGCCTGTTCTCTGATTTGCATCTCATGAGAACTGTGGTTGAAATTTTCCCAGACTGAGGAATGCAGGACATCTTTTTTATGTGTGTTTTGCCTGGTCTCTGAACTCAAGCAGAAGATGTTCATCCACTTAAAGCAATTGCTGAAGATAGTTTAGGGTAATCTGCTTGATTTTATACTAAAATACATTAGTGTTCTTACATGATGAGTAATAACTAGTTTAAAAGATATTATTTGACCTGTATATCAGGTCATTAGAAACATGATTCCTATTGAGCTAAATATAGCAAAGCTTTTCTCTTGAAATATGATACAATACGATTTCCTTTTTTTCTGCTTTACCTTCACTGTCTTTTACATTGTTTGTAGAAATAAAAAGGACACTCAATAAACTTAAAATACATGGTGACAAAGTTGCCTCTTCAGTATATTTGAATCATTTTGATCTGCCAAGCAAGTCAATGATGAACATCATGTGGCCATTCTGTAGGTGCTCTAAAACTATGCCCAACTTTAGTCCTTACTAAAGCTATTAGTTAAAATGTCTTAGATTTGAATTTCTGGTTAGTTTGCTGTTTCCTGTTCTAAGAAGAAAAACAAGAGAAGGTAAAAATCTGTTTAATTGATTAGGTAGGCCCCTGGTCTGCTGAAGGGTAAGATAATGGAGGTGCAGTGGGAAATATCCCTTTTGCTCTGCCTGGATGCTTTTGTTTGAGGAAGTGCAGCAGACGTGGTATCTGTGTCTCTTTGCCATGTCAGGTTTAGCCCTTGTATAATGTAGACAGAGCCAACAGTGACAGCAATTTCATTATTTCCTGATTCCCCAAAGTACTGTATTATGGCCAGATTTTATGAGATGGAACAATGCATTCAAATATTACTGCAAGCCACTGGGAGATGATGAAGTGTGAGGGCTGGTTGGCTGGCTTGTTTATTATTTCACACTTCCCCAGTTTGGGCTAGGGAGTTTAGAAACTCTGTGAGGTCCCCATCCCCAAAATATTTTGGTCTAACTCTTCACAGGAAAATGCAGAAGCAACAGGATGGTGATGATCTGAAAATAAGATTATTGACTTGGTGGACTTGGTGATAGCTTCAAGAGTCACAGCAAAAAAAAATAAAAATAAAAATAAAAAATAGTTTCTCAATAACAATGAATCCATTTAATTTTTTCTGTACCATAAATATAGATGAAAAATAAAGATTTTTCATTTTTGTTTTGCTATAAAATGGCTATTTGAGCTTATTCCATGTGTTATTTTTCCCCAGTAGGAGAAAACAAAACAGTTGTTTTTGTTTTAGACTTTGACGATGTATTTGAAAGAGAAGTTATAATTTAGGTTTACCTTGCATAAGTTTTATATAATTTAAGTATATATCTAGATATCTGAAAATTCAAAAATAGGTTTCAAAATCCTGCCTGGTAGTATGAATCTGCAGAATTGTGATCACATTATAAAGACAAATCAAACTAAATTTTAAGTTACACATTGTGTAGTTCCAGACTGCTCAGGACATACTCAACCTGAACCTTACTACTAATTGTTAGCATAATTTTAGAGTAGTATAGAATGTCCCTATCAGTACAATAATAATGTTTTTGTTAGTTTTTTTTGATACACTGGAGTGATTCATTGTGTTAGTAAACACAGAGACATCACATTTAATCATAGAATCACAGAATTGTTGGGGTTGGAAGGACCCTTAAGGACCATCCAGTTCCACCCCCCTGTCATGTGCAGGACACCTCCCACCAAACCAGGCTCCCCAAAGCCCTGGCCTTGAACACTCCCAATGATGGGGCACCCAAAGTTTCTCTGGGCAGCCTGTTCCAGTGCCTCACCACCTTCTGAGTGAAAAATTTCTTCCTTATTTCTAATCTAAATCTGCCCTCTTTTAGTTTAAAGCCATTACTCCTTTTGCTATCACTACACGCCCTCACAAGGAGTCCCTCCCCAGCTTTCCTGTAGGCACTGGAAGACCATTATAAGGCCACCCTGGAGCCTTCTCATCTCCAGACTGGACAGCCCCAGCTCTCTCAGCCTGTTTTCACAGGAGAGGTGCTCCAGCCCTCTGATCATCCTTGTGGCCCTCCTCTGGACTATCTCCAGCAGGTCCTTGTCCTTCTTCAGTTGCGGGCTCCAGAGTTGAATGCAGTACTCTGGGGGGGGGGGGGGGGGCTCTAGAAAAAAATCTTTAATTACATTTTTCCAGTTTGAACTTACTTGAATTTGTATCTTCTGAAAAGTATATTTATTTTTCATCTCAAGGTAAGTCTACAAAATCAGATGTCTCTCTTGAATAACTGCATATCATACTGTCCCAACTATCAGTGAACACAGAAATAGCTTATATTTACTCTAAAGTACTCTTGCAAATATTTTCCTATTTTGGAAAAAGGCTAACAACTGTTCTAAAAATGAAAGATTGTGTTGACTTTTAAACATTTTGTGACGTGTACCCTAGTATTTTTATTAACATTAGCAGGGACTTATTACTGGAAAGGATTATTGAAACACATTCCATATTATTAAGACAATCTTGGATATGTATCTCATGTATTTACTTGTACATATAACTTGTTCAGAAGATTTATTTTGTATATGCCTGATACTGAGAGATGTTAAGCATCTGTAGTTAACATTGAATTCAACAAACAAAGTCTGCACTGCACATAGCACAAAGTAATACAGAGGTGATGCTGATGACTGTTTTAAACCCTGGTCAGCTTATCTGTAGTGCAGCTAAAGCTCTAGAGCTTTTCTTTCTACCAAGACATTTTATTTTTCACTTTCTTGCAATAAAACTAGTGTTAAAAGAATAAGCAACAAAATCTTTTTTATATGTCAAACAATAGAGGACAACTTAATTTATGTGAAAAGACTAAAATGCTCTTGGGACATAGTAACGTAGACCTATATTAATGTAGACAATGATTACATGAGTTTGTGAAATAATTTATCTGTTTTAGTCAGGAGATAGCAGATGGTGAAGACTGAGATCAAACAGGTTTTGGTCTGCAGAGAATAGAGCAGCTGCAAATGCATGAACTGGCATTGACACTGGTTGTGAAAACCGACATCACTCTTCTGCCAAATTGCTGAGACGCCCTTCAAAACTGGAGAGGCAGTTGCAGAGAATCAAAGATAAGTCAGGTCATGGCAGACATGGTTTGAGGAACTGTTAAGATTTAGAAGGTGCTATTTCCTACTCTGGAGAAGGGAAAAAGTAGAGCTGATGCAGCTGTCACTCACTGAGTTACAGTCACTTATTCTGTGCACATATCTTCCCTGGTCATCAGCAGAACCCTATGAGTTCTGGAGGTGCCTTAGAGCAATTCCCAACCAATTATTTCTCAAAAAAAAGTGCCTGTAGTATGGGAAATTTTCTGAGGTCAAAACAAAATGGACTGGCTTTGGACTAAAAGTAAGGAAAAATGAGTATCTGATGAAATGCACTGAGTTTAATGACGATGTTTCTCGGAAAAGAAATTCAAACTTCCATGTAGTTCACTAATGTTCACTAGTGTTTGCTAACATTAGCAGGAGTAAATTTGCTGGACATTTACCATATCAAGGTGACAAATGCAATACTGTTAAAATGACATTATAGTGTTTACTCAAATATTGTGTTAAAATCAATCAAACACCTTTCTGACAGTGTAGTTTGCCTTCATTTTATTTAGCATTTTTGGCATTCTGTGTAAGGATCTAATTTTCTATAATAGATAGACTGTATCACATCACAACAGTTGTTAGAGCATAGGTATCTAACCTTTGCACTCAGTGGAACAATGTTCCCTCTAGGCCTTCAAAGCCACTGCATTTAAAGCATTGAAGTATCTGTATATTGATCAGAATATACCGTAATCAATATTGCACTCTGTTCATACATAGTCTGCAAGTACTTTTCAACAATGCCATTTTCTCATTGTTTTTTCTTATGGATTTTTGCCTGGTTAAATTCTTTTTTATTTTATTTATTTATTTATTTATTTTTTCTATTGAGAGCTTTAGTCCTCTAAACTTTTTTTTTTTTTTTTTTTTTTTTTTTTTCCCCTCTTATGGTCTTCCAACATTTTAGTGGAAAGCTAAGTGATAATGTTATCAATTAACAATACTCATTTTTACTGAATAGCTTCATTTATTTCAATTGAGAATACTCATAAATTGCAGCTTTCCACAGATGTTTTGTCTCTGCTCCTACATTCACTGTCTTGCATAGAGAATAATGGAACAGTTGAAGAAAAATAAGCCCATAACTTGCTCCCAGGACAATATCTTATGCAATATTCAGATGTTAATCCATCTGTAACTTCGAAAGACAGTACATACAGCCCTTTCTGGTCCTTAATCAGTGAATGTCAGCAAGCTGAGAAAATCTCGTAATCTACCCAGAGTCTTGAAGTAGTATATATGCCTAGTATCCCTTTTCTGATCACTCTCGAGAGGACTGTTCCTACTCATTCTGTTTTCCTGAGATGGATGTAATAAGTACTGAAAACTCTTATGTTCTTTTATAGTTGCTCTGTGAAATGCAGGAAAGTAATTTAGCAAAGTTTGTATTTCCATTATTTTCAGCTTAATAGAAAGGTAGTGGCATTAGCATACAGTAAATAATAAATTGTCTTTAACTGGAAAATAACTGAAGTACACAAGTGATAAGTAAAGTTTCTGTTTATGCCCTGCTTAGTTCAAATGGCTTCAGTGTTGTTACTGCTGTTTAGAAGCATGGGTTATTCAGGTTTCAGTTTGGTATTTCACTAAGGAAGGGAAAATAAAGTTAGTTTCCTTTGATGAAAATAGGAATCTTGATATTCCTATGTGAAATGTGCTTAATGAAATAATCTGATCTGACAAGAACTGATTGAACTCTTTCAGCTCACTTTGACTGAAAGTGAACTCTATTACTGTTGTTTTCTGCTTATGAACTTTTATTGACTTTATCTTTTAAATCTTTTGTGTATAATTAGTTGTTTATGTTACATAGTTGTTTAATTTTATGTAAGAATCCATTACTAGTGCTTGATTTTTACTGTTTCTTTATGCTCTGATACTACTGCATGTTAAGAAGTTGAATATAATTAGTGTTTAGAGTAATTGTATTCTGTGTAGAACATTGGAAAGGGAATTGCAATTTCACATTTTTTTTCTAGATTTACTACATGATGTTGAATTATTTTCCAGTTTCATGGGTTACCTTATGAATGCCAAGCAATACATTCAAGTTCACCAAACAATGAATTGCATAAATAGAATTGAGGTTATCCACAATTCTGTACCCCTGGCATTTGATAAAGTTTGCTAACAGTGCACCAACATGGAAGCAATGTATTCTCTTGAAAATCCAGTATATACTGACAAGAATTGAGAGAACTCATACATGTTGTCAGCGAGCAAGGCTTTTATGAGTGCAGCTTGAACACATCTGTGTCTTTGCCAATATATGGCCAAAAGACAAAATGCAACATGAGATTTTTATACATTCCAAGTCCCATCTGCCATGAAAACACACTTATCTTTGTGGCTACAAGTTTGTTATTGATCCAAAATGGTAAAGAAAAAAAAAAAAAGTAAAGAAAAAAAAAGGAGAAGGATAGCAGAAACAGTACAAGAAAAAAGGCAACAAAGGGGAAAAATGCAGGGGAGAAAAGAACCATAAATCCATTCTTTTGTTGTTCTTCCAGCTGCATCTGTGAGTAATTGTCACAGTTACTAGTCAAACTGTATTTGACTTGTTGCCAACATGAATTTTCCAAAAACCAAATATAAACAAACTCTGCAAGTGCTTCCTCATTTGCCAAGCCAGTAATTATTTACTTTGTTTGGGCCTAGTATTACTGTCAGTTCAGCTTTGCAGTCTGTAATGTGTTTGCTAATGAAACCATGAGGTCTAAAGCTATGTATTAACCTTGTCACCCTTCAATTTTGAGCTCAATAAAGTTGTACCATGGTTTTGTAAACTGGGGTTGAAGGATAGGCAAATGATTAATTATATTTTCTGTTTTCCTTTATCTAAGTAAATTGTTCATCTTTAAATCTGCCTTGCACTTAAGGTTAATTCACTGAATCTGAAGCACTGGGAGGATGTATTATGTAGAATGGTTATAATTACCATTTGTACTCCATATCTGAAAGCTGGCAAATATGCATAACCATACTTCACTTGATAATGCATGAAATCATTTTACAATGGTAACTTAGAGATAGTAAATGTGTAGCAAGTGGATTGGAGGCACTCAGCTGGGGGAACAATATGAACATTTCAGTTGAATTTGGGTTGAATGTTTAGTTACTACTTTTTATCCTGGGCATGAAGGATGTACATGTGTTATGTTTGCTTGTTGGGTAGAATGGTGGATTACAGGTCCATTAATTCTGGAATGGGAAATTAATATCAGGGATGAGTATTGAGTATCATCACTACCTAACACGCACCGAACAGAATTAACGTAAATAAGCATGATTACTCATTTTTACTCTTAAACACTGTGGTTTTACTGGGGGGTTGTTTAAAGTTAGACGCTCAGATTGATTAGTACAGAAACAAACTCTTAACCCTATATGACCAGATCTCTGGAACAGAAAACATTCAATGTGTATGTAATGTGTGCTGAGATTTTATGTCTGTGAATTGTGGTCGAGGCCTCCTTTTTCCATCCTTTGGTCTTATGGTCACATTTCTTGCTGTATTCAGTGCCAGGTTAAAGCCACTTGATCTGTCTACTGTAATGTAAGTCTTTAAACAGCCTTGAGGTACTCTGAGAGTGGGCAGATTTTAGTGTGTTGCAATGTAATCCTGGCTGCGCCCCTTCTCCTAGAAGGAGATTCATTTTATCCTGAAAAAAAAAGAACGTTGAACTGCACCAGTTTTATGCTTCAGAAAGACTTATGTTGTATAGGTGATCCTAGGTGGGTTAGGTTATCCTCTAAAGTGTGATCCTACCAAATAGTACTTTGATAGATTTTTTTTTTTCTTGTAGAAATTTCCTTTTGCTGCTTGTGTATTCAAATGCCATACAAGATGAAATGATGTGAATAAAACCTTATACATAATTTCTGATTCAGATTCTAACTTCTGATCAGAACCATTAAATAGACTAGTGGAATCATTGCAAATGTAAAATCTTTTGAAATTTCTTAGAATATTTCTTCATGGAATAAATTATTAGAATAAATGTGACTTGTAAGGGTATAATGTGACATGTCACCAAGCAAAATAATGTAACTCAGAACTTGAAGTGCATACCAGAATGATGCTAACAGCTAAATAAAAGCTGTTCTAGTGGTGATCTATGGCCATTAGCTTTGTTTTGAGGGATTCTTGACTAGAATCAAGAGCAGAGTGATCATAGAAGCTTACGATGTAAAAGATGGCTAAAGAAAGCTGCTTGGTCATTTAGTTTTCAGTTGCCAGAATGGTTTCCTGCAACAACATATGCCATGAAAAACTGAAAATATTCATATCCTAAGGACTAGACTAGTGTTCTTAAATCTTTGTTCTGGATGGCTTCATATGGATATAACCTAAGATTTAAACTGTTTCTAACTCCAGTGTAATACAAATAATACAATAACAAGCATTTACCTTCTGTGAAACAGCTGTTTGGTTTTAAGTCCAAGTGGTTTTAAGTGGTTTGTGATCTAGAATTCAGAATTTGATATAGTTCCATATGACATTTTCCTCAGTCCTGCTCTTGTTGGAAAAAAATCTTCACGTACAATGTGTTTTTTGTTTTACTGATAAAATAAGCAAATTGTGTTTTGAAGATTCATTTTTTAAAAAGTTTTAATTTGGGTGAAAGTTAATATATGTGATTAGAAACTTTTTTTTTTTTTTCTTGTTTGTTTTGTTATTTTTTGCATCACAGAGTTCTGTCTCATGCTTTTACTATTTCATTTCATGGGTTTCTTTTGAAGGTTTTTTTGGCTTGTAAGCCAAAGTTTTACACTTGAGTCATACAAAAAAATCCTCCTCTGCAACACAAATCGCTGGCAGAGACTAAATTGTGGATAATTGGATTGAGCTATGAGCTTAAAGATGAAGGGGACAAAAGTGTGTCCCAAAGCTGCATTTGATAGTCTTAGAGTCTTATCTGAGGATGTTTTACACCAGGCTTGAAGACTGTATTTGTTCACAGTGATTTGTACAATCTACAGTGACATTTTATTTGAGCTGGAGTCATACAGACAAACCATAACATGGATTTAGCTCTTTTTTTAGCTCTTTTTTTTTTTTTTTTTTTTTTTTTTTTGGTTTTGATGAGCTATCATAGCAAAACCCGCTGTAGAAGGTTGCTTGAGAAACACAGATTTAAAATGTTGAGATGAATATTGCAATCACTGATGATAAAGGCATACAATGAACTGCAATAGTAAACTTTATCATAGGTAGCTTATAGAAGAGATCTGTGTTAGTAGTCAGGTTCTTTCACAGGCAATGCTTGCACATCTTTCATAGGGAAAAAATATTATTTTACTTTAGCATGTACGGTTTGCCAAATGAATTTGTAAACTTTTTAAGGACATTTGATCATCCTTCAGAGGATCTTTATTTGCAATAGAGGTAGCTGGAAAACAAGCATTGGCTTCTGTTTGCCTGTAGTTACTATTTCAAAAGGAACCAAGTTGGAGGCTTTTACAAATTACTGTACTTTACTGACACAACACATATGTAACATGGAAGGAATTTCTCTCTGCAAATGTTTGTCATAGTAAAGTGCCTCTGAATTTTCCCTGCTCCAAAATGTTTCTTTTAAAGTTACTGCTAAAGTAATTAGTCAATCAAGGTAATCTATACAATGTTCTATGCTGTTCTTTATGATAATATAATGTTGTTCTCACCGAAGCCAGTAGTATAAAATCCCATAAGGCAAAATTAGGTCCCATGTCTACTAGGTTTAGTGTATGTATTGGTCAACAGACTGTAAAATTTGTATATTTATCCTCTTCTTTGTAACATGTTTTTCCTACAAAGCACTTTTGGAGAAAGTCAGCAGATCCTTAGATTCATAGGAAGTTTTTGATAGCATATATATTTCTTGAGACTAATGCAGATTTTGTTGACATTTTTAGAGATGATATAATACCTTAATATGAATTAATTAATTTCAATTAATTAAAACACCTAAGCATGAATTAATTTATTATTGAATTAATAAACGAGAAAAAAAAAGATTTTTGAAAAGCTATTTTAAAGGAATCTGAGGTTTTAACTTCATACAGTGGCATACATTTTTGAGTACCTTTGTTTGGTTCAGAGCTCACAAGCATCTTACATTAAGGATCTCCTAGTGTAAAGTCAGTTCTCTTATCATCACCAAGACTAACCAGTGGTGCCCTATGCAAAATCAAACATTAACAAAAATGTGGACTGTTCTTCATATGACAATGTCTATGGCAGCATTATTTGACAAGACAAACGTAGAACCAATTTATTTTACCCTCCAGATGGATTTTTTTAGAGTAATTTTTAATTGATCAAACCCCACATTACTAATCCAACTGAAAGTGCCTATTTGTCTTTAAGTCTTGAATGGAACTTCAAAGTGTTTCAGTTATTGCTCTAATTGCTAATTGTAATAAATCATACTGAAGAAAACAGAGATCCTAAGCAAGGTCAGGGTGCCACTGTGACAATAGCTGTCCAAAATATACAGTGAGAAATATGTCCTCTCTGATGAGTTTATAAACAAGAGGATGATGCTGACAAACAGAGGAAAAAAAGAAGTAATGCTGCTCACGTGATAATAATCTGAAGCATGTACTCTCAAAACTGATTGATTTGGAGTGTTTCAGTAGCTGAGATACTTCTCAGGGACTTGTTTTTCTAGCAGTATTGTAATATTAAGCCTGCTAGTATCAGGAAGCTTAAGTTGAATAGTCAAAACTCACTAGGTAGTTTTGAAAATGTTGCCTTTTGCAACTTTCCTGTGGTCAAAAAAGAACACTGATTCAAAATCAGAACTGGTCCCAGTTAGTTTCAGTTCTAAAATGACCATAAGCCTATTATTTGCATTGTGTCTTTTCTCCTAAATGGGACATCTATATAAGTTAGTATTTCTTTCTGTTCGTATTTTCAACTGCATTTTTTCTAATTTGGAAGATGATATATATAGTACTGGTATCATTTCATATAACAATAATTTGTATCACTCTCTCAATAGTAAACACCAACTATTGATGAATGGTGTGTTCTCTTTTCCCCTGTCGAGCTGTGCACTTATATTAAACTGTGACTGTGTCTGCATATTAAATGTAATTGTGGCTTAAATTGTATGTGTTTGAGAATGTGATCAGCATAGAAATAGGATTTTTGAATAATAATCCTTCCATGTATTTTAAATAACACAGTCAACAATGAAAGGGAATTCTTCCTTATTTGTATAAAGTAGACTTTCTTATTTATGACCGTATCAGACAGGAATGTCTACAGACTACAAAAACTATTCTCAGAGGAACCTAGTTCTGGCAATAACACAAAAATTGCTGTATCATAGTGTTCAGCTGGAAGACTATAAAACATACTCTGATTTCCTAGAAAATTCAGAAATGAAGGAAAATGCAGACTGGAACATTTCTAAGCCTTACTTTGAATCAAGAAGCCGTATTGTGTCTTTGAATGGGACTAGTAATTACTATCCATGACGATTTTTAGTAACACTTACCCATGTTACAATAGAAGTATATGCCTTTAAAAAATAAGGTTTAAGATAAAAATATACTCAGGACATAGCAACCCAGTAGACATGTATTTATATAATCATGACCTATTGTCTGAGATGATACAGAGAGATTTTTAGTGATGTCAGAGTCTCTAAGTCCAGAGGTTTGGAAAAGCATAATCCAACACTTATTAAAAACAGGGTTGCTTGGAAGGCTCTCTCCATCAATTCATAACATTCTTTTCCACCCAAATAAGTTCCTAATTCAAATGTTGAATGCTCTGAGTCTAGGCATTGCTTATGATAATGCCAACAGTAAAACCAGGCAGTTTTACAGCACTATACTAATGGTGCAGGGAAGCCTCAGAAACTTCAGAGAAAATTGTTTCTTATTGCCGTTATGACAACTTAAAGATATGCAAAAATATAGTTATGTGTGTCATATGGATTGGACCTTTGCTCTTCCAATTCTCTCCCTCATCCCACTGTAGGGGACTGAACAAGCAGATCTCTGGTGCTTAGCTGCCTACTGGGGCTGAGCCACAGCAGGACACTACTGATATAATCTGTCATTAGCACAACCCATTCCAAAATAACCAACAGGAAGAGCCACCAACTGAAGTGTTTCTTGGGCTTTGCTGATGCCAGCTGCTTGTAGGGACTGAGCGACCTCCTGTACTACAATGTTAGAAATCATTGTTGTAGATAATTATAATTCACCTCACTCTGCTTGTAAAATGCTTTGATACTATTTGCCCCTTTGGAGTTCAGCCACTACTCTGCTGGACTGGAAATATGGTACTGGTTCAGCTGTGCATATTCTGTCTGAATCTGCTTCTGTATGATAGTTACTTGCAGACAGCTCAGCTCATGCAGCCTAATCTGCTTCTGACATCCTGCTTGAAGAAAGTGAGACCTGTGCCATAAAATGACATGTGATACTTAAATATTTGCCAAGTTCTGTACATGGAATTCATCACGTCTTATTGAATGAAAAGTTTTGAAAGGAAACAATTTATTTTCACAATGAAATGGCTCCAGGAGCTTATATTTGATCATGATATTGGACAATTGATTATTCTGTACCTAAATAATCCATTTCCTTGTGGGTTCTAGTAGATATACTTTACTGCATATGTGCTATAAACCAATAAATATGTTCAGCTATTATTTTGAACTCAAAGAGAAAGAAAGGAGAAAATAGTGCAGGTATTTAACTTTGATTTCATTTTCTAAGCCAAAAAACAACACCCAAGCAACCAACCAACCAACCAAACAAAAACACCAACAAACTAAAACGAAAAAAAAAGATTTATATAATGATCTTTAGGATTTCCTAGTGTTAAGGAATTTGAAGAATTTTCTGTATACTGACTTTAAAAGATTAATTTAAGCTTGTGGAAAATTGAAAAGCTTTTAGAGCAAATGGAAAGTTCTGTGGCCCTTTATATTTTTATCTGGAAAATTACTCAAACCTGAAGAGAAATGACTGAGGGCATAAAGAGTGCTGAAATGTCTTAAAACCATTCTCACAATAAGTAGAATTCTCTAACGTGCTTACTACCGGGTGTTAGCCCCTCCCACTCAAATCACTAAGCTTTTTCCATCGACCTTCCTAGGTTCTGAGTCCAGGTCCAGGATGAGAATATTTGAGAAACCTTACCAGTGTTTTCAGCTGACAAAAGAAGTCTGAAATTGTCATGAGAGGCATAATCACAGAATTGTAGGGGCTGGAAGGGACTTCAAGAGATCATTGGGTCCAACCCCTCTGCCAAAGCAGGTTCCCTAGAGCAAGTTGCCCAAGTAGGTGTCCTGATGGGCCTTGAATATCTCCAGAGAAGAAGACTCCACAACCTCCCTGGGCAGCCTGTTCCAGTACTCCGTCACTCTCACTGTGAGGAAGTTATTTTGCATGTTGTTGCAGAACTTCCTGTGATCCGTTTTGTGGCCATTGCCCCTTGTCCTATCCCCACAAACCACTGAAAAGAGGTTGGCCAAATCCCTCTGTCTGCCACACTTAAGATATTTGTAAACATGGCAGTTCTTCAAAAGTTTCTCGCTCAGTGTTACAGATCCAGAAGTAACTCAGAATAGTTCAGATAGGCTTTTGCTTGAATTCAAGTGCTTGAGATATTGTTAGTAGTCTTTGAAGCTTTTGCGCTTCTACCACTGTTAGTTACAGATCTATTTCTATTCTGTGTACACATATGAATGCTGTTCTGTTAAGTATAATTTGATTTGTTGCACATGAAAAACACTTTAAAGAATTATTTTTTAGCAAGGTGGGTTTTATTTATTTATTTATTGCCTTTCCTTTTTCTTGATGCCTGTAAAAGTTTATTCCATCAGTAGACTGGCTTTTGTGTCTGTTATTAATTTCCTCTATTTCCTTTATATTCCATTTTGTGGCACAGTGCACATAAACTTTTAAGAGGTCTGTTTCAGTTCTTGAAAATGCTTTCATTTTTGTATTCATTGTGTTAAAACACTTATAGAGCGTAACCTGGATGCTTCTATACCTTTTTAAAAATAATCTATTTAGATAACTTGAGACATGCAGGACATTGTTTGAACTTCTTCATTACTTCATTCTTTTATTTGGTTCCACAAGTAATTTTTCATGTATGTGTCAGAAATTAGTGCTAAATTTAACACCAGATATGCTGCTCTTATCCAGAAAGTATTCTTTCCCTTATAGGCCTTTGTTCCATCAAGCTTTATTAAATTTGTTCTTTCTGGGACTGGCCTTTTCAAGATTGTCTCATTCTTCATTTACTTATGCTTACTCTGCTCCCAGTAGTGTGATAGTTGATAATCCAAAATCTAAAGAAATTGAGGAGGTGACAAAGAAATCTTGTATTCCAGGATGACTATGAAAGCAAATTTTATATCTTTTGCCTTATCAACTCCAGTCTCAATTTCTTCTTCAGATGTTTCTGCAGTTGTCATACAAGCCTCAGAAAACTCTGTTCAACAATACATTTTTCTTAGTGCACATTTTCTGACCTAACTTCTTCACCATATGCTGGGTCTGAGTGAAGGGAATACTAGCGTGTTGTATAAATGGTCAGAGCAAAGACAAGGTCATGGTGCTCATTCAAGTTAACAGCTGAGTGCATAGCCAGCTCTATGTAATCTTCTCTTAAGGACTTTTGGCTCAGTGCATAGGTTGCTAAGGTCGGATCAAATAAACAGGCCCCTGACTCCAATTAGAATTGGTGATTTAAAGTTCCTGTACAATATAAAATCTGAATTCATGAAAAATATCTCCGCCCAACTATCCAAGTATAAATTTATCTGGAAAGCACATGGTTCTCATCTCTGATGTTACTTTTATTTGAATCCTTTGACCATTCTTTTCTTTTCTACAGCTGAAGTCATACAAGGAGGTCAAACTAGTTCTGGATGGTGCTTTTGCCAAATGGAGTCCAGTCTTCCCCCACCTGAGCTGTGCATATAGTAATACCTAGCTCCTTTTGCTTGTGCTGCTGCTTGTGTGGCCATTCCTTAGCTGCCAAAATTTTATTTAATAAAATAAATGACCTATTTAATAAAATAAATGATCTTTCAGATCACTGATCTGGCACAAAAGGGGTTGCAAAAATTTATATTTGAACCCATGGGATGGTAAGTTGGTAGCTGAATCTTAGAAGAACTTAAGTGATGCCTGCACTCTAACTATGGATTTTTCTTAGTAATATTATTTGTCACAATATATCTTTTATTTATTTATTTATTCTTTTCTTTTTTTCTTTCTTTTTTTTTTTTTTGGTCTTGATTTAGCCACTTGGAAAATAAACTTTTATTTCATAGTAATTTTATTCTACTCTTCACCACCTCAATTTTTCTTCTCATTTTACTGATCTGTGTTCTGTCTTAGCTCTGTCACCAATGTCTTCCTCCTAATCTTGCCAGAGTTGTCTTTGTGCACAACACTGAAGAAGTAGCTTTAGTGCAGTATACCTAAGTAAAAATGCATGCTGTCTGTGCAGATATATGATTGGTGTATAGTGGGTGCATTCTTAAATCTGTTAGATACTTTGTGAATTTAGACACTGATTGTTAGGGTAAAGATTTTGTTGTCACGGTGCCAAAACATACCCTAGGGATTCAGGCTTACTGAAAGCAATTTATATTGCATGTTTCAGCCCCCAAAATGAATTTGTGCCACAAAAAACAACACAGGACTTTTCTCCACATCCTCCTCTCAACCACATAATCTGGAAGAAAGCTAGTAGAAGCACTTCCATATGGAAAAAAGATAGCTGCAGCCAAAACAAGTTGTTCAGCTTATTAGAATCAGTATGAATAAGTTCATTGAAAATTTGGCATGTCTAAATGTTATTTTCTAAAGAAATGATTAAATGTTGATCATATTTCTCATTTAAATGAGATTTTGAACAAATGACAAAATATTTTGTGCATGGGGGCAATAAATATTTTCACTATGTGAAAATTTAGATTGTTGTGATAATTTCCAAGTTTTGTGAATGTGTGAATGGCAGCATTCTAAAGCTAGTGAAAGCCGGATTTTTTTTTTTTTTTTTTTTTTTTTTCCTAAAGTCCAAATACCCCAAACTCCAAATGAGAAATTTATCTTCCAGAAAATGATTTATGGAAAGAGTAATTAGGCTTACTCTTTACCAAAAGCTTTAAAAAACTTCTAAGATTTATATATATAATTCAGGCAAGTATAAATTGTGTTTCAGGCAACACAGGTAGCCTATATTCATGACTGTCATGAAAGCAAACCTACGATATGTATTTTCATTTCCTAGCACTTTGAAGGTGCATCTTGCTGGACTGCCTAATTCAGACCATAATCACAGAGTCATAGAACAACACATTTGGAAGGGGCCAACAAAAATAATCGAGTCCAACAGCAGGATCTGCACAGGACCACCCCAAAACCAAACCATACGTCTGAAACCACTGTCCAAACACTTCTTGAAATCCAGCAGGCTTCGTGCTGTGACCACTTCCCTGGGGAGCCTGTTCCAGTGCCCAAAAACCTTCTCGGTGAAAAACCTTTTCCTAACATCCAGCCTGAATCTGTCACAGCTTCTTGCCATTCCCTTGGGTGCTATCACTGGTCACTGAGAAGAGGTCAGTGCTTCCCCTTTCCTTGTGAGGAAGCTGTAGGCCGCCATGAGGCCTACCCTCAGTCTCCTCCTCTCTGGGCTGAACAAACCAAGTGACTTCAGCCACTCCTCATATGCCTTCCCTGCTAGACCCTTCACCATCTTCACAGCCCTCCTTTGGACACGCTCTAATAGTTTTATGTTCTTCATATATTGTGGCGCCCCAAACTGCACCCAGTAGTTGAGGTGAAGCCACACCAGCACAGGGTAGAGCAGTACAATCCCTTCCCTCAGTCAGCTAGCAGTGCTGTGCCTGATGTGCCCCTGTGTACGGTTGGCTGTCCTGGCAGCCAGGGCACATTGCTGGCTCAGATTCAGCTTGCTGTCAACCCTCCCCCCCCCCCCCCATGTATCTTTATGTGGGGTTTTACTCAAGCTTCTTGTGCCCTAGTTGTCCAGTATGTGAACAAAGAATATATGTTACTTACCATTTAGATAAATCAGTCAAATTCAGCTAAGTGCATAGGCCCTCTGCCTTTGAAAGGAGAGGACTGAAGCTGGGAGCTGTGAATGTTTTCACTTTTATTCTGAAATCCTTGCATTTTGTGTCCCAATTCTGTCTTTTGGAATAATAATATTGTCAGTTTGTAATCACCATCCTCATCTAAATTTCTTCCACTTGAAAAGGCAAGTTCAGGTCTTATATTTTCTACCCTTCTTCTTACCCATCGCTACATTTACCGAATATTTACTTCCTTACTTTTAACCATTTAACTGTTTCTAAAGTTATTGATTACTAAGGTAACAGCTTAGAATCATATCCTTAGCTAATAAAAGCTATCTATGCCAAGGGGCATAACCAGTGCATGCTAGCATACAAAATGCTTCAGGATGAAAGTTTATTTCTGATGCAAATTAAGGCAAAGACTGATTTTGAAAACATTTTATATGATTAGATCTTGGCCAGTCACTGTCTACCAGAAATAGCAGTGTTTGTGACTACCAGATTCTCATTCAAGTTCTCATCTCTTCTATCATGTCAGAACATGCTTTCTATTAGATGATCCAGGAGTTTCTGTCTGGCAAAGTCTGTACTTATACGTTAGCAAAAAGTTATTGGCACAGGCAACATCAATTGAAGCACATCTTCTTTCTGCACAACTTGTTTTAGCTTAAGATGATCAGGCATTTAAGTGCTTACTGCCAGTTACCTAAATACACTTCCACTCTGCCATGAAGGGTAATTATGGCAACCCAGCACAACAAGACTAATTTTGTCTGTCTATAAAATGTTTTCATGGTATACAATTTCCTTGATATTTTGACAGACCAGACTTATGTATATATAAATATTTGTGGTTGCTAAGCTACCAAATATATTTATTTTAGACCTTGTATAATGTTATTTTGAGGCAGAGTATGTTGCTTTTTTAGACCTCATAGTGAGAGGGGTTTACACATTAATGTATGCTTTTCTGTCATTTCCAGTGCAAGTCTTTCATGGAGTGCACAAAGGTGATTAAGTCTGACTTATATTGCTATGGGGTCTTCCCTCCCTTTTTGACTATTTTCTCTAACACATGGCTTGTTTTATGTAACAGAATCAAAGAGCCTACAATTACTAAGACAACCAAAGCATGGAAACTAAAAAGTAAAATGTCTATGGTCTACTTTTAGAATGGTGTTGGGAAGAAAGAGGGAAAATTGTAGCTACAAGGACATAGAACACTGTTGATGAGATATGACTGAGTCTGACCCTCCAACCTACTCTGTGTTTTCATCAGCATATCTCCTGGACCTGCTAAGTCTTTCATTTTCTGGGAGAAGTTTTTGTTACCAGGTGGTGAAGAATGATGCAGAGAAGGATGATGAAGTAAGCTTACCTTCAGCAGATAGAACAATGTCTTACTGAGCCTCTCTATTGAGCAGACAGCAGACATGAGCTCAATTACTTTTTCGTTCCTTTTCAGTCTCTTCGCACTCATCTAGCAACACTTAAAAAACTTGCCAGTTTTTTTCCAAGCCAACCCATCTCCCAGTTTGGAATACTGTTTGTCTGGCATAGGATTAGTCTAACCAATTTCTACTGCCTCTGATAGAAGGGCTCAGAAGGTTAACATCCAGCCACAGAACTACCACCTTCTGCCTCCCTGTTAGGCCATAACTGCCTGACACATATTAAAAAGTCTTGGTGGGCTGCAATAGTTATGATCTTAGAGAGAATGCTGATAGTAACATGTATTTAAACTGTTACGTACAGTGTGGATCTGCATTTTTAAATGCCAGTAGGATTTTTATGCATTGAGAGGCTTTATTTTCTCATGTATTCCATTTTCATTTACTCCATTTTAGGGTTCTGGATCATTCTGAAAATCAAATCTTATTTGCTAATGACAGTTGCAGTATAATTGCACTGATTTATCTCAGGTCAGTATATAAGAAATTGTCTTGGGGCAAAAGGGATCACAGTCTGGAAAAGTTCTTTGTACACATTGTTCAATTTGTTCATTGTTATGCTATAACAATGTATAGCATAGCAAAGTCCTTAAGTCCTTTTCTCTGACTACTGTCCTCAGGTGTTATGGAACAAAAATTCTTAATGCAATGTGTGAGCAGCAGTTCAGGCCAGCTCTTACGATGACTTATCAATACGGTCAGGAAAGAGGTTAACTGTTATCAGAAATATTTTGTACTTATTCAGTATCATGTCAGTAATGTTACCCCTGCAACACTTAAAAAGGAGACAATTTTTTTTTTATTTATTTTTTATTTTTTTAAAGCTGTAACACACTGTTCTTCCCATATCCTTAAGCCCTTAGGAAACACTGAATGCTTTGGTTACTTTGTCTTCCAGAACTGAAGGGTACTTTTAAGCAGAAAGAATGAGACCTTTTGCTGTTGAATTGTGGCAGAATAGTGAACAGTACATGAGAATATTTTAATTGTGAATGAGGTTGTGTACCAAGTGTGTTGTTACCCAGCATTTATTTGTCATTTTAGAAAACAGGTTTGTAAATTATTGCCATTTTTTGCCTTTCTCTTGTACCTTAAATAAGGATAGATGGCATTCTTCTCCTCCACAACCCTCTCTGAATACGGTATAGCATAAAGATAAATGCAAGCAGTAAACCATTCAGTTGCAGTCTTAGTTCTGGACTGGAACAAGTTGGATTCTTCAAACACACAAGGGTAATAGGTTCTTGGCTGCATTAAATCAGTGAGTGAGAAATCCAGCAGATCCTGGGGGCAAGCCACATATCACATCTGGCTAAAATTCAGAAACTGGCAGAGTTTCACTGCTTTGGGAAATTTAAAGTGAATGTGAAGTTCAACTTCATCAACAATTTTAGTTACTACTTGGGAAATGAAAATAGTACAGATGTCTAGCATTTACAGTCCTGTACCAAAACTTGTAAATCAAGAAGCACTGCTAGTTTTCACAGTATTCAGTTTCATTATAGTCTATTTCTGTACCCCTTCAGTTTTCTTCTAAAAATAGTGATAGTAAGTACTAAATAGTTTATATAATGTTAAATAGTGCATATTCATACATAAGATGGATCACAACAGTGCTTTAATACATATTTTGAGAGTGAGATTGCCACTTAAAATGTTACTCCGCCGCCGCCCCCCCCCCCCCCCCCAAAAAAAAAAAAAAAAAAAAAAGTGGATTTATTGGGTTGGATTTATTGCTTTATTAATTTAAGCATCCAGCAAAAGAATATTTTACACATTAAATTATAAAAAACCCTCATGTAATAAAACTGTTTTGTCAACTTCATAGCATCACTCTGAACAGCAGTTCTTAAAATATAAAGCCACTGTAGTTACTGAAAATATTGTTGTACTGTAGTAATTCACCCTATCAATCTGCTGTTAATCAAAGTTGCCTGTTAAACTTAGACAAAAAATTTACAGCAGTAAGCATTGCCTATCACTTTCACCACCTACCTGACTGAATGAACTTGTCTCATACGTTAGCTATTTCTTTCTGAATACCTCTATCACTCTTCATGTATTTCTTTTGCACCTAATGTTTTTACTATCATCCCCAACCCAATATCAGATTATCCATTATCTGTTTTCATAGAATCATAGAATCATAGAATGGTCTGGGTTGAAAAGGACTTAAAGATCATCTAGTTTCAACCCCCCTACTCTGGGCAGGGTTGTCAACCACTAGAGCAGGCTGCCCAGTCACATTAAGCCTGGCCCTGAATGCCTCCAGAGATGGAGCATCCACAACGCCCCTGGGCAGTTTTCTGTACTCTGTGGCTGAAAGTCCACTTTCTCTTTCTCCGTAAACTCTTGGAGTTTAATTGTATCTTGTCTTAACTTATAACACTCCCTTTTTTTTTTTTTTTTTTTTTTTTTTACTTGGAGGATATATGTTGAGGTTTTCTTGACTCTTCTTGTTAGCTAGGAAAGACATGGATAAGGCTCTCAGTCTTTATTTGAGGTTTTCAGTGTATTTTGACTCAAAATTTCATTAAAAATCAAAGAAGTGAGAATATAACTTGGAAGCATTTTCCTTAACTAGTGATTTGTCTCCATCTCAGCCACTTTAATGGAAACCAAAGCAGTGATATGTGACATAAGTAAGTGCTGTTTTGTACTGGTGTTGCAATGAAATGAGGAGCTGAAATTATTAGAGTAGGAAACCAGGAATCCATACAGTGTTGGTTGTGGGGGCATTTGTAAGAATAACTCTGTGGTACCACACCTTTTCAAAACTAGTGTTTTTCATGTCATTCACCTATTATTTGTTCAGATGTTCTATTAGTGTCAGAGTGTCAGTGTTGTTTCCCTTATTGCACATATATCTTAATATGTATTCTTAATATGTTAGTTGATGTCATAGGTTTTCAGAAGTTTTTCTGCCAACTGACTTCACCTATTTCCCAGAAGGCCTGTACCTGTCTTCTGAATGATCCTCTGATGATTATTTCAGTTCAGTAGTTTGCCCATAAGCAATCTTGCAATCTTTTTTTTTTTTTTTTTTCCTTGAACTGTGATGGTTCTAATGGGCTTATATTGTTAATGTGTTCATCTTCATTGTCTTGTTTTTTTTTTTTTTTTCCTCATATATTTAAAATTTTCTTTTCTTAATAAAGTACAGCTATGTCTGTTAAGCATGAGTAGTTTTGCTCATGCCTGAATCTGTATTTGGTAATAACGGCTGAATTTGTGTTTTCTCCAGTATTTAGGAGTGAAAATGAAATATATTTCATTATAAATATATTTCATCATAAATATATATAAATATATGAAAATGAAATATAATGAAAACTGTGGTTTCAAAAAAGTTTTGTAACAGACTCCATGAGACAAGTCAGTCTTGGGAGGCTTTATGTTTGCAAAAAATGACTGTACAGCATCTTTTCTTTGCACCCTGACAGCAGCACAACTCCTAGGAATCAGTCACCTTTGTCCATGATCATCAATGAAGACCATGATCATCAATTTTGCACCTAACCTGGTAACACTCTCTGTTGACCCCATAGTACTCCTGGAGTCCTCTATTTACATGCCTTTGGTAGGACAACTATCAGTAAATTTATTTGGTAGGGCTAGCATCCTCTTTGTACACCAATTGGTCTTCATATTGTGTTATTCATAAACATATCAGGCTATAGTTTCAATAGAATTTTGGAAAATTTTTGATTGATTTTGATTTGAAAGGAAAGCTATATAAATTCTTACTCTGATTTCAT
The DNA here is from genome assembly GCF_011077185.1 of Oxyura jamaicensis. NCBI lineage: Eukaryota > Metazoa > Chordata > Aves > Anseriformes > Anatidae > Oxyura > Oxyura jamaicensis. The sequence goes on along the minus strand of NC_048897.1, from coordinate 14,521,825 downwards.
CTGGAAGTTCTCACTAACTGTATTTTCTTTACAAGGGCCTTGGTGATCCTCAGTGCTAAAGGTGACGGTTTTATGTCTATTATGAGAATAATTATTGTTTATTTCTGTGTTAAATAGCTCATGCTGTGATCTCCAGCAGCAGCAACCTGTTTCAGAAGGATCTCTTACATTCTCCCCCACCCCCCCCTTTTTTTTTACTGTACTATGAAACAGAATTGATGGCCATTGAATAGCCACAAAAATTGTCAGTGTAGACATTATGTGAAGTATGACTTTAAAGGCATAAGAAACAATGCACGTGCACCTAAGAAGTATTCACTTGTGATAACAGACCAAGATATGGGTTTGAATCTGTATCTGATTAAATTTTATAACTTGAACCATGTATAATTAACAGCATGTAGTATTTTATCTTGATGACACATCCTATCTGTCACCATATCTGAGCAATTTCTCAAAGAAAGATATGTATATTTCTAAGGCTTTTTTATCCCTGCCTTAATGAAAGATGGCAATTCAAAATGACAATTTAGAGTAAACTTGAAGGGTAAAAAGTATGGGAATTTCTAAAATGCAAATTAAATGCTTATAAAACAAGGAATCATATCAAGCACTGTTTCACTATGTAAAATAAGTGTAGTTCAGTTTATAAATACTTTAATTACTAAAAAGCATTCATTCAATGTATGCTTAGAATTAGTAGTGAGTTTTCTCTTTAACAAATCTATTCTGATGTGTTTGCTTTTAAAATATGTTTTAGGAAATCTAGATAAATAAACAGAGATGATCAAATCTGTATTCCATTAAAAAATACCATATGGCTAGGCATTTACTGTGTTACAAAAATGAGAAAGTGAAGGGGGGGGGGGAGGGGGTATATTTCCCTTAATGCGTATATGCAACTCCATTAAAATTAATGATTAACATACTCTAAGTGTAGATATCATCTCATGTTTAGGACCACATCCTGGTTTTATACTCCTTAGAGGTGGTTCATTTAAAGACTAACATATCATTCTTCAGTACTGTACTACTCCTCAGAATTTGGAATTGTACTACTCCTTAGAATTTGGAATTTAGCTCATTTCTAAAAATATCAAATCCAAGGTAACTGTGAATTCTTATCTGCCTCAATTTGTTTCCATTTGTCAGACTGTGGTCACAGCATGCTTTGTTATAATTGGCAGGTTAGCAGTAGTAAATCACTTGCAAAATTTGTTAAATCAAAGGTTTTATAAGAGGTCTTGCTTTATTGTACTGCTGAAATCTTCCTTTTTGCTGAGTACAATGCCAGGTCCCATCACCATGTTGTCTATAAACCAAAGCACTATGAAGCATTCACACATAACATAGCATGAATCTTAAACTATATAGTTATTTAACAACAAATAAAGTTCCACTTCAGTAAGACCCCTAGGCATAGAGGCCATGCTGGAAATCTTTGGAATGCAGAGGAGAAAGATTGTGAGGGAAGCTAATTAGAATTTATGTCTAAAAAAAATAGTGTTCATATTTTGTACATCAGTGATATTACTCATGAACTCACGTTACCATGCATGCTATGCACTGGATAGCAATATTCCTGGCACAGTATAGCCTTTGATGACAGAAGCCTCTAAGATAAGGAAGTAAACTCCTGCACACTTTGCAAATCTTTACATCGGCATGCAGTGAAAAATGTCAGATAAGATGCAGTCATGAGAGAGTTGATTAGGAAAAGAAAAATATGCCCTTTCTTCAGTTTTAATGCATAAAATATACTCTTTTCCTTCTATGATTCTAGAAGGCTTTGTCCTTCAAATACTTATATATATGAAAAACTTTTCTTGTTTGGTTATTCTTATTATGGTCAACAAAATTATTCACCTAGGAGTATTATTTGTGAGCTGAAATTATTTTCATGCCATGTATGAGCTAGTCTTTTTTAAATATTTGCAACCTGAAACCAAGTGTCATTGAATGTCAGCTGTTGAGAATTGGAACACTTTATGAATGACGTACTTGCTAGATAGTTATTTAAGAAATAATAATATTATAATATTATTATAATATTATTATAATGATATTATGATATTATTATTATAAATTTTAATATTATAAATATTAAATAATATATAAAATAATAAATAATATAATATAATAATATAATATAAAAATAATATAAATAATATAATGATATAATAATATAAAATAAAATAAATAAAATAATATATAAATATTAAATAATATTATAAAGAATATTATAATAATAATATTATTAGAAAATATTATACATATTTTCATCAATACAAGCAAACTGCCATGGATGATAATAATAATAATAATAGCAAACAGCACTGCTGTATTATACTAATAAATAAGAAAAAAAGAAAAGAAAAGATGTAAGCTAGGAAAGATCTGTTGGTGGAAGGAACAGATTTAACAGCCACATGTGTAAAGGTACTTAAAGCTGTTATCTTACTTTCTAACTTTTTTTTTTTTTTTTTTTTTTTTTTTTTGATCTCTTTTTAGCTCCAGTGCTTCTCTTGGTAAATTTTCAGCTGTTAAATGTTTGTGTAGTTAATGTCACTCAATTAATCACTTAACGTGTCAGATAAAATATTTGAAAATGGAAAACAAGACAATTTCAAAGTATTTGTGCCTAAAAGCATGGAGTGCTGAGTGTACTCCCTTACCTCATTTGTTTGGAAAAAAGGGAAAGGCAAATGCTTCCAGTATTACTGTAAGCAGAAAGAGAAGTACTTTTAAAAGAGAAGCTTCATAATGAATTCTGAAACCTAAAGTTTCTTACTTGTCTACTTTCGTATTATATCAACTGATCTAGGAGTTTTATTATAGCATAATTTGAGGGAGCAAGGAAAAGCTTCTCTTTCTTCATTTAGTTGGTTTAAACTCATCCCTAGAGGTCTGATTCTTCTTCCGATAAAATCAGGAATAAAAGTTCTCTTTACTACTTTGGGCTTTTAAACACACCTTAAGTACATGATTGGGTCCTGGATATACATATAGAGCTGATTAACGTCTTTAAAACAACCACCGATGTTGAACAGTTTTTTACTTGTATATCTTGACAACTACAAATACAGAGATAATTTTCTACATAGAATTATGAGGAAGAGTCAGTAAATATTTCAGACATAGAGACATGACCTATCCTGGTTAGAAACAGACACAGGTCAACACGTATCACATATGTGACTAGTGCTGGGGCACAGATTATGGACATACTCTTTAGTTTCTTTAACATAGGAGTCAAACTACATGCTTTGCTTGTCCAGTTCCATGTCTTATAGTTTGGGCTAAATATCATTATGATCTAAATGGAAAATACAGTAGTTTGAATGGCAGTACAGCTGCATTCTTTGTTGAGTGGGTTGAGTCAAGCTGTGAACTTAAGAGACTGAAATTTTATATCCTCGTTTAATCATGCTGCATTCTTTGTTGATGAAGCAATACAATTTAACTGTAGAGAATATTTTCTGATCTGCAAAAGGGTGTGTTTTTGTTGCCAAATATACTTGAGATTTGTTGCCAAATATACTAGAAAACAAACAACTAAGATAAAAATATTTGCAACCTATGACATAGCAAGCACATTAACAGGCATTATCTATCTAAGACTAATACAGAGGTTTGTTCTGCTTTCAGATACTCTAGAGAAAACTAGACCTTCTGAGATTCAGAGATTTAACTAAATCTATAGTACTCTAGATTAAGATCATACTATAGTCTCTAATTGTATCTTTGGTTGTTATTTACTAGTATATAATAAATTTAGTATATAGAGTGTATATATATATATATATACTACTTTGCAGTATAGTATAGTTGCTATACTGTACTATACTGTATTTGTGTGCTCTGAGCCCTGTGGATGAAACATGCTATACAAAAGCTATTTTTTTCTTACAAAGATATCTGGACTGAGAAACAACATCATGTTGTGCTGATTTCAGAAATTACTTAAATGATAAGATGTGTGCAACCTTAGCTTATGCATGTCAACTGCGACATGTGGAAAGTGTTGGCAGTCCTAGTGACTTCAGTGATCTTGGCTAAGCCTTTCTATGTTATTTCTTTTACTTTCTACCTTTCTGATGTTAGATTCAAAGAAGTGACTAGAACCACGTGACTGAAAAGTGATAGGAAGGTAAAAGTATTTTATAACTTGCTAATGAGCAACAAATTAAATTTGTAAATGTTGTGAACCCATGGAATTATCCAGAAGGTGAATAATTTTAAAGTGTTGTTAACTTTTTATCTGAAAGTCTATGAAATAAAAGAGATTTTTGAATAGTAGAATAGGAGTATAATAGAAATAGGTTTTATTTTCTTTAAAATAAAGTATTATGCTAGAGAGTACGGTATGTTTTTTCCCTATACTTATGAGGTATATGTAGGTGAATAATATGATTAGCAAAATGATTTCTAACTCTGTATATGAAGATGCACTGTAATTCACCAAAAGGAAGAGAGAAGAATTTTTTAAAGAAAAGAGTGATGCAAGGAAACTCAGGATAAGTCTACGCACTAACAGATTGTTACTCTCAATTGTGGTGCATTGCTCTTTCAATAAAAACTGCAATGCAAGCATACTACTGACACATCGTATTTGAAATAAGCCAAAATGAATGCAAGTAATAAAGTATCAAAAACTATGGCATTACAGTAATGTAAACTCATACCCTGCAGCAAGAGATAATACAGGATGATATACCAGCTTTTAAATCCAGGTATTTCTTTGGAATACCTCATAATTATTAGACTGGACAGGAAGATTGTAGGACTGGCAGGTAGTATGCATGTCTGTATTTATTGTCAGAGTGCTGATATGTGTACGTTCATGCTGATAAGAGTGGTGACAGAAATAGAAAATCCCCAACTGCTTCAGGGAATGAAAAAGAGGGCTGGAGAGCAAAACTTCCTCCCCCTGCCCTTCTCCACAAAATGTACACCACATCAAAAGGCAGAAAGAGCTTCTCTGTTCTCTTCACAGTTAACCAAAATTCCTTTTCATTAGTCTTAGACAAATGACCATCAAACAGGCATGGAGCTTTACTCTGTAGCACAGGAATGAGATCTTCACAGCATCATTAACATTCTTTAAAACTGTTTCTTGGATATAAGAAATTCTTTGTGTTGGACCTGTGAAATACATTTTTCCTGTAAGAGCTATGTTTATGGTATGTATCTCACAATCTGCTTATAAGTGCTTATAATGCTTATAAGAACATTCAGAGGGGAATGACTCAGCAAGAGATAAATCCCATCACACATCACATAACTGATCTGAAAATGTTCATTAGCAGATGTGTAATACTTGCCTTGACACTTTTTTGCAGAGCATCCAAATATCCTGGAATGAACATTCAGGCTTTTTGGCATCACAACAGATAGTGATCCAGGTAATAGGCATATATCTCCCAAAGACCTGGAATTAGAGATGAACAAGCACTGATGTGTGGCCTTGTATGGCCTTTTGTGGACATACACTCTTCCAGTGCAAATGTGAATGTAACCTTTGTCCATTGTCCACAGAGAGGTACATGCACAAACTGTAGCTGGAAAAAGCAGAGTGCAATAGAAGCAGAGATCAAAGATCCATAGCTGAAGAGAAAAATCTGGATACCTTCCTCACCCACCCACCAGCAATAAAAATATCCCCAAACAAACAACAAAATCATTCAAACTACAATAAGATTCAAGGTTAAAAGCTTTAAAGCTCTTCAAGCATTTCCAAGTTTGGTCTGAAACTGATTTAACAGGGCTGTTTTCCATACTAGAATACGTTTATATAGGTTCAGATGATCTGAAGTTAAAAAAAGATTGGGGTTCAGACTCCCTCTTCAGCCTGGGTTCATATTTCACAGGCAAAATTCAAATTGCTTTGCCTGTGGACTACCAGATGGAGTTAATCTACTACTGTAGGAAACTACTTGCAAAACATACAGGCAAGCCAGCATCCATGCCCATTTTTGTATGAAACTACCACACACAGCAGCAGAGAGGAAACTTTTACCTTCAGAAATTGGCACTAGGATTCATGAAACTAAAAGGGATTCTATCAAGAGATAGAAAGTTTTAGTGCCATAATATTACTTCATAATAAGAAAACTGTCTGATTTCATTTACACAAATGTTTATTTCAGTCAATCTAAACTGTTTCTGAATGTATTTGAAAAAGATAAAATAGTTGCCTGCTGTAAAATATGGATATTTTGCTTAAAAAACAATTGGTACCAAGCTGATACACAAAATAAGGAAAAGAATGTATGATCTGTATTTTTGTTCTGCATTCTTCTTTACCTTATAATTCCATGCATTTTAAGGAAAAAATAAAATAAATCACTCATTGATTAGGCATAACTGGTTTGTTTGTTTGTTTGTTTGTTTGTTTCCCCTTTGGAGGAAATGAACAGAAGCTACCACTTAATTTTCCTTCGTGTCTTTGTGCCAAATTAATAGTCATTTTGAGAAGATTAGTTGTGCTTCAAATAATTTATTTTTATGAAAAAGTGTATGCCAAAGGATGGTAAATATCAGGTAACAGCTAATAACAGAGACTCCAAATTTCTCTAACTGGCTATTTGTTAAACTGATTACAGGGGTATTATGGGTGCAGATAATGTTTAAGCCATGCGGAAACAGGAATATCTCTTCCAAACTCTCTCTACTAGCAATATTCCCAACTTCTCCACCTTCACAACTGGATCATCCAATTTTCAGGCAGAGTAGATTAGATAGGAGAAAACATCCCATTTTTTCTTTATGAAACGAAACGTTCGGCTTTCAGATTATGTACGAGTAGAGTGGTAAAGGTGTACTGATGTTTGGAGAATTACTATGGTCTTCTGTTTTAATTAATAGCTTAGTTGCATCTAATTGTCTTCTGAATACTACCTTATATTGCTATTCTTTCTACAGAAAATATCAGCAACATGTGAAGAGGAAGAAGAAAAAAACATGTAAAGATACAGCTAAAAGCACTACATTAGATTAAAAAAAAAAAAAAAAAAAAAAAAAGTCAGGAACTGCTAAATTGTTGGTTGCCTATGTACTCCTAAATCTCTCCCATGTGTCTGTCCAATGTACTGAATGAGGCAGGGGTCCTGTGGGAAAACAAGATGAGAGTATGTAATTAAAGACTCTATAATAATGCATATGCATATAACACTACATTGCACACACAATGTGTGGTTCATTTTCTTTCTCATCCTGTCCCTGCAGAGAAGATGAGAGAGAAAATGAACTACACATGACAGATGTTAGCAACATCAGTTAATGCTTTTTTAGAAGGCATTTTAGATACTAAAGTTGTTTAAAGGATGTTGAAGAATAGAATAGAATAGAATAGAATAGAATAGAATAGAATAGAATAGAATAGAATAGAATAGAATAGAATAGAATAGAATAGAATAGAATAGAAT